>NC_058103.1:31915303-32218333 GCF_020171115.1 Neogale vison
GAAGCAGGTTCCCACTGGGCAGGGAGCCCAATGTGGGGCTCAATCCCAGGACCCTGGGACATGACCTGAGCTGAAGGAAGATGCTTCAACTGGGCCACCCAGGTATCAGGCATGTAGATGTTTTAACTGCCTATTACTCTCAAAACTTGGAAGTGGAAGAAAATCACGGAACAAGAAAGCAGTCATATTCCCAAGTGATATCATCCTCAGATCCTTCTTTTTGGCTAAGAAATTTGTGCCAATATCATCAAGAAACTACAGTAAGTTTTGTTCTGATAAAGACAGGCAAATGAAGAGCAGTAGTAATGAAAATAGTTTCAACCAAATTCATCTAGTTTTAGACCTCAATTGATTTAGAAATTGCAAATAAAGAGCAAACTGAGTATAAAACTAGCTTTAAAAAATATCAGGAGGGGAGCCGCCTGGGTGGCTCAGTTAAGTGTCTGCCTTCAGCTTCGGTCATGATCTCTAGGTCCTGGAATCAATCCTGAGTCTGGCTCCCGGCTCAGCGGGGAATCCTGCTTCTCCCTCTCCCTCTGTGTCTCTCCCCTGCACGTGCTCTCTCTCTCAAATGAATAAATAAAATCTTAAAAACATATACCAGTAGGCAATCACTAACTAAAAACCAAAAGGGCAGAGCAGTTTAAGAGACACAGCTTTCCATCTAAATTCAGTTCTAGAAATATAATTGCTGGGATACTCTGAATTATAGGAAGTGACACTTGGCCAAATAACACTTCTGGTTTATTATACTCACATATGACACTCAAAGCATAAATACCTCAATGCCAGAATCCTGATCTTCGCTGTATTTAATGAAGAGAGGCTAACATAATGGGTATTTCTCATTTACAATCAAATTAAGCATTTTTACCTTTGATCAAAGAAATCACACAAGCTTGTAATATTTTAGACCCTCCCTTATTCCTTTAAAAGATATTTTTGAGGGGCACAAAGCACATGCCATGTGAAATTTTAAAAAAACAAACAAAAAAAAACAACTATATCTTCTCCTAATTCCTGATTTTGTTTTCATAGCCATTTTTTAATCTTTTTAAAAATGTGATAAAATATACATAAAATTTACTTACCATTTTAACCATTTTTAAGTGTAGAGTTCTACAGCTTTAAGTACATTCACACTGCTCTGCAACCATCACTATCATCTAGCTCTAGAACTTCTTCATCAGCCCAATGGAATTTTTTAATCTGGTCAGTTTTGTTTGTTTGTTTGTTTTTCCTAACAGTGATTTTATCTACTTGTTTTTAAATTGAATGCTCAAATCTCTCTTTTTTAATTTTTTAAAAATGTATTTATTTATTTTTAAAGATTTTATTTAATTGACAGAGAGAGAAAGAGCATACAAGCAGGAAGAGTGGGGAGAGGGAGAAGCAGGCTCTCCACTGAGCAGGGAGCCAGATACAGGGCTCAACCCCAGGACCCCGGGATCATGACCTGAGCTGAAGGCAGGACACTTAACTGACTGAGCCACCCTGACAAGCCTAAATCTATTATTTTTGTAAAAAATCAACTTTATTGAGGTATAATTTACATACAATAAGACACAATGAGCTTTCACAATGAAAAAATTCTAGTAACTACCACCAAGACACCAAAGATTTTAAAATCCCCGAAAAGTTCTCTTATGCTCCTCTGACATCAATATATCGCTCTTGGTCCCAAGCACGGACTGATGTGCTTCCTGTCCCCAGAAACACTTTTTTTTCCCTGTTCTAGGATTTTATATAACTGGAATCATACAATGCATAACTTTTATGTAAGGATTCTTTTGCTTATAGCAATGTTCTGGGATTTATCTATGCTTTGTATGTATCAGTTTGTTTTATCCTCTTTTTTTGCTGAATAATGTTCCACTGCATGGACATGTCACAATGTGTTTACCCATTCACCCACTGATGGACTTTGGGGTTATTTCCAGTTATGGTCTATTATAAATAAAGCTTCTATGAGCATTCAGGTACAAGTCTTTCTGCAGAAGGGTTAGCTATAAAAAACTGTCTTCCACAGTGATTGTACAATCTTACACACCTAACAGCAGTGTGTGACAGTACCGGTTGCTCTATACCATTGTCAACATTTGATAATATGAGGCTTTAAAATTTTAACCACTTAACAAGCTCAATCACATTATCTGCAGTTTTACTTCTTTCCAATCTTTATGCCTTTTCTTTCTTTTTCTGGCCAGGACCCCAAATACAATGTTAAACACCAGTGGCTGAGAGGAGATGGCCTAGCTTTGTTCTGAATCTTACAGGTGTCTTAACTATAGGGTATTCAAATACACCCTTTCTCAGTAAGGAAGTTCTTTCCTAGTTTGCTGTACTTTATTTTATTTTTTTTTTTTAAGATTTTATTTATTTATTTGACAGAGAGAAATCACAAGTAGATGGAGAGGCAGGCAGAGAGAGAGAGGGAAGCAGGCTCCCCGCTGAGCAGAGAGCCCGATGTGGGACTCGATCCCAGGACCCTGAGATCATGACCCGAGCCGAAGGCAGCGGCTTAATCCACTGAGCCACCCAGGCGCCCCTGCTGTACTTTATTTTAATGAAGGAGAGTTTAATTTTGTCAAACTCTTTTCTGTACTTGTTAAGGATGATCAAACAGGGCACCTGGGTGGCTCAGTGGGTTATGCCTCTGCCTTCGGCTCAGGTCATGATCTCAGGGTCCTGGGATCGAGTCCCACATCGGGCTCTTTGCTTGGCAGGGAGCCTGCTCCCTCTCTCTGCCTGCCTCTCTGCCTACTTGTGATCTCTTTCTGTCAAATAAACAAATTAAATCTTTTAAAAAAAAGATGATCAAATAGTATTTCTACATTATTCAATTAACATAATGAATTAAACTGGTTTTTGAATATTATTCCAACCCCTACTTTGTATTCCTGCATAAACTCCTATTGATCAAGACGTGTTATCCTTTTCTTATACTGCTGGATTCAGTTTGCTACAATTGGTAAAGGACTGCTGTGTGTACATTGATGAGCAGTATCTGCCTGTAACTCTTTCCCAGTAACATCTCTGAATCACACTGTACGGTATCTTAAAATGAGTTGGGGTAGGGGCACCTGAGTGGCTCAGTGGGTTAAGCCTCTGCCTTCGGCTCAGGTCATGATCCCAGGGTCCTGGGATCGAGCCCCACATTGGGCTCTCTGCTCAGCAGGGAGCCTGCTTCCCCCCACCCCTGCTGCCTGTCTCTCTGCCTACTTGTGATCTCTCTCTCTCTGTCAAATAAGTAAATAAATAAATCTTTAAAAAAAAAAAAGGATAAAAAAAAATGAGTTGGGGTGTTCCTCCAAGAGACGGACAGAAAGGACTTCCTTCAGCCAATACATTTCCATTTTATTGATTTAAAAAAGGTCTATGACTATCAACAGTTATTCTGATGTTAAGTAGTATTTTTAAGTTACTGAAATAAGATTTATGATGTTTTTTAAACTTTTTTTTTAAAGATTTTATTTATTTATTTGACAGACAGAGATCACAAGTAGGCAGAGAGGCAGGCAGAGAGAGAGAGAGGAGGAAGCAGGCTCCCCGCCGAGCAGAGAGCCTGATGCGGGACTCGATCCTAGGACCCTGAGATCATGACCTGAGCTGAAGGCAGAGGCTTAACCCACTGAGCCACCCAGGTGCCCCTGAACTTTTTTTTTTTTTTTAAGATTTTATTTATTTATCGGGGGAGGGGGAGAGCAAGCACAGGCAGACAGAATGGCTGGCAGAGGCAGAGGGAGAAGCTGGCTCCCTGCCGAGCAAGGAGCCCAATGTGGGACTCGATCCCAGGACGCTGGGATCATGACCTGAGCCGAAGGCAGCTGCTTAACCAACTGAGCCACCCAGGCGTCCCTGTTTATTAAACTTTTAAGACCGTGACCTATATAGTAAAAAATAAATTTTATATACATGAAAAACTAAATACAAAGTTTCACCAAACAGTGAAGTTTATAATGGTTACAACTCAGTCTTTCATTTCTTTCTCTTTCCCTCTTTTTTTTGTCCCTGTACCAGGCTCTTTTTAAATGCTGGTCACAAGTCCAACTCACTAAATTTATCTGAAGACCCACTGAGTTGCTACCTTCAGTTTGAAAGGGTTATTGGACTCAGAGGAGAAATGAATGACTTTAGAATAAGGGGCACTTTCTGGAAATTAGAAGCCTGGGCTGCAGTGGTCAACTAAAGAGAGCTGAACATTAAACAAGCCTAAGAGAAAAGAGTAGGCAGGTTGTAGGTGCCCACTTGGTTCCTTACACAAAATAAATTGTTAGCAGTAAGGATGTTAAGTCAAAGAACTGACTGAAAGCTCAGAGATGAAAAATAATTAAGTTTCAAAAGGAGGCCAAGAATCTTGAATTAGTAATGCTGAACAATTAAAATGTATCCTTGTGGTAACATGCCTGTATTTAGTTTGTGAAAATCATTGAGTTGTACCCTGCCAATATGCGTATTTTCCCATTTGTATATTTTTATATGTAATATTTTGATAAAAATTAATAAATTCAAAATGTAGTACTCTGGTGCCGAATACTGAGATGGCTGCACCCATCATTCTTCAACTAGGACCTTCTTTGTTAGCTGGGGACTAGTTTAGCATGGTCTCAAAAATGTGAAATAAATGAACTAAAACATCTTGTTTTTGCTAAAGACAAGGCAATTTGGGGTATACTTCCATTTTTTTTTTTAAGATTTTATTTATTTATTTGACAGACAGAGATCACAAGCAGGCAGAGAGGCAGGCAGAGAGAGAGGAGGAAGCAGGCTCCCCGTGGAGCACAGAGCCCAATGCAGGGGTTGATCCCAGGACCCTGAGATCATGACCTGAGCCGAAGGCAGAGGCTTTAAGCCACTGCGCCACCCAGGCACCCCAGGTGTACTTCCATTTTAATATAGATAACAATGATTTAATTCTTCATATTTATAGATGTTAAGAAACTGCCATGTGGGGCATCTGGCTGGCTCAGTCAGTGGAGCGTGCGACTCTTGATCTAGGGCTGTACGTTCAAGCCCCACGTTGGATGTGATTACTTTAAAATAAAATCTACTTAAAAAATAAAATCTTTAGGGGTGCCTGGGTGGCTCAGTGGGTTGAGCCTCTGCCTTCAGCTCAGATCATGACCTCCGGGTTCTGGAATAGAGTCCCACACTGGGCTCTCTCCTCAGCAGGGAGCCTGCTCCCTGCCCACCCCCCCCCCCGCCTGCCTCTCTGCCTACTTGGGATTTCTCTCTCTCTGTCAAATAAATAAATAAAATCTTTTTTTAAAAAATTAAAAAAATTAAATCTTGAAAAAAAATTAAAAAAAAAAAGAAGCTACCTATCAGAAGTAAATCACAGAATTTTGGTAGCTACAATTTTTGATACAATTTAGAAATATGCTATTGGAGGGGATCTGAATGATTACATTTTCATAAGGTACCCACTTAACACCTAACCTGGGTTCCCACCTCTCCCTTTGCCTATACTATATGCGTGAGTTAATGAATCCATAGGCCCTCCATGCTGCTTCTCCTGCACAACAACTTGTCTCTCAAGACTCAGCTTGGAAGTCCCCTCTTCCTTGAGATTTCTGTGTCCTCTTCTCCTCATCATACACAGCACACTGGGCATCTTTCTATCATAGGTCTTACACCTCACTATACTACAATTCAGACATCAGCAAATTACGGTACAGGGCTGGTACCTATTTTTGTAAATAGAAATTGCATTGGAACACAGCCACGCTCATTTGTTCACAGATTATCTATGGCTGCTTTCACACTATGACACCAGGGTTGAATAACTGCAACAGAAACCATATGGCCCACAAAGCCTAAAATATTTGCTATCTGGCCTTTCACAGAAAATGTAAGCCAACCTCTGCTGTTATTGATGCTTATTCATTTTCCACTGGCTGTGAATTCTTGAAGGCTGGGGCTATATCTTAGATCTCTGAGCTGCTAAAAATCAAATCAATAGAAAGCCAGAAATCTAGCAAATACTCAACAAATAAATGCTGAAGGCAAAAAATGGCCTTTACTTGTATAATTTTTTAATGTGGCATTTCATTTCAAAAGTTCCAGCAATTAATTATTTTCTATTTTTTTCCCAATGAAAATGACTTGATTTTTTATTAGCCAGGATAATCACAAGTCAACTGTTATACAGAATGCAAGACAGTAATGTATTTGTTTAAGTATTTATGTAACATACTTGCTTAAAAATATTTTGTAGTAGTCCGAAAAAAAAAAAGTTCCTTTCTACGGCATCAGTGTTAAAACACTTATTTTAATAGTATGTCTGTATTTTTCCACTTGGCACATGAAATCAGTTTTCCAAAAGAGCAATGTTTTTATTTTTGTTTATTTGAAGGAATCTGAGACTAAAAATATTTCTCTGTGATTCTTCCATTAAACCAACCCTATTAGTCATACTTCCATTCTTTGTTTATATATACAGATCCACAATTTTCTAGACAAACCCATTCTCCATTTCCTTTTCTTTTGTTAACATTAATTTTGGTCCCGATTCCAGTCAGCATCTTTCTGCAAGCCTGAGATCCTACCAGTGTTCACATTTGTTTCCAGATTATTAATTCAGAAAATCATTTGGACTTACTGATTTCTAGAGACTAATTCAGGTCATTTCCTTTTGTGTTACTTTCCAACTTTTCCACTGTGAGTCATTTCTGAGGCAGAGATTTGGCTATGGCTTCACTATCAAATATATATAAGTATACTCTGAAGCACCTCGATGACATTTTTTCCCCTTAAAATCTGTCAATTTTAGAGAAAATACAGTTCACTTCAGAGTACTGTCAGGTCTTTAAAATGGAATGTTTCCATTTATCATCTATCTATCTATCTATCTATCTATCAGACACAGAGAGAGCGTGCCTAATCTTCGACAAAACAGGAAAAAATATACAGTGGAAAAAAGACAATCTCTTCAATAAACGGTGCTGGGAAAACTGGACAGCTATATGTAGAAGAATGAAACTCGACCATTCTCTTACACCATACACAAAGATAAACTCAAAGTGGATAAAAGACCTCAACGTGAGACAGGAATCCATCAGAATCCTAGAGGAGAACATAGGCAGTAATCTCTTCGGTATCAGCCACAGCAACTTCTTTCAAGATAAGTCTCCAAAGGCAAAGGAAACAAAAGCGAAAATAAACTTTTGGGACTTCATCAAAATCAAAAGCTTCTGCACAGCAAAGGAAACAGTCAAGAAAACAAAGAGGCAACCCACGGAATGGGAGAGGATATTTGCAAATGACAGTACAGACAAAAGGTTGATATCCAGGATCTATAAAGAACTCCTCAAACTCAACACACACAAAAGAGATAATCATATCAAAAAATGGGCAGAAGATATGAACAGACACTTCTCCAATGAAGACATACAAATGGCTATCAGACACATAAAAAAATGTTCATCATCACTAGCCATCAGGGAGATTCAAATTAAAACGACATTGAGATATCACCTTACACCAGTTAGAATAGCCAAAATTAGCAAGACAAGAAACAACATGTGTTGGAGAGGATATGGAGAAAGGGGAACCCTCTTACACTGTTGGTGGGAATGCAAGTTGGTGCAGCCACTTTGGAGAACAGTGTGGAGATTCCTCAAGAAATTAAAAATAGAGCTTCCCTATGACCCTGCCATTGCACTACTGGGTATTTACCCCAAAGATACAGATGTAGTGAAAAGAGGGGCCATCTGTACCCCAATGTTTATAGCAGCAATGGCCACGGTCACCAAACTGTGGAAAGAACCAAGATGCCCTTCAACGGACGAATGGATAAGGAAGATGGGGTCCATATACACTATGGAGAATTATGCCTCCATCAGAAAGGATGAATACCCAACTTTTGTAGCAACATGGACGGGACTGGAAGAGATTATGCTGAGTGAAGTAAGTTAAGCAGAGAGTCAATTATCATATGGTTTCACTGATTTGTGGAGCATAACAAATTATTTTCTAGACAAAAAGTGTTTTGTTTTTCTTTTTTGAGAGAGTGCATGTGAGTGGGGGGAGGAGTAGAGAGAGAGGGAGAGAGAATCTCAAGCAGGCTTCACATCCAGTGCAGAGCCCAACGTAGGCCTCAATCTCAGGACCCTGAGACCATAATCTGAGCCAAAATCAAGAGTCAGACACCTACCCAACTGAGCTACCCGGGCACCCTAAGAAAAAGATTTTTTTTTTTTTAAAGATTTTATTCATTTATTCGACAGAGAGAGATTACAAGTAGGCAGAGAGGCAGGTAGAGAGAGAAGGAGGAGGAAGCAGGCTCCCTGCTGAGCAGAGAGCCCGATGCGGGACTCGATCCCAGGACCCCGAGATCATGACCTGAGCCGAAGGCAGCGGCTTAACCCACTGAGCCACCCAGGCGCCCGAAAAAGATTTTTTTTAATGGAAATAAATTATAATCCTTTAGTCTTCTTTTAAGATAATTGTGCACATGCTTTTTTATAAATTCAATAGGTAACAGATATTTATACTAAATCAGGTGACAGGTTATGCTAAGAGTTTAGATAAAAGCATGGGTTAACATGTTATTAAAGGGTGTTAGGCAGGGTGCCTGGGTGTCTCAGTGGGTTAAAGCCTCTGCCTTTGGCTCAGGTCATGATCTCAGGGTCCTGGGATTGGGTCCCGCATCAGGCTCTCTGCTCGGCAGGGAGCCTACTTCCCCCCCACCCCCTGCCTGCCTCTCTGCCTACTTGTGATCTCTGTCAAATAAATAAATAAATAAAATCTTTAAAAAAAAAAGGGGGGGGGTGTTAGGCATGCTATTATTTGTGAACAATGGCATCATAATTTTTAAAGGCAATTACTTTTTGGATGTCTGTAGCACTGAAACTAAACAGTAAGCCTAATCACAACTTTTTCTTTCTTTTTTTTTTTTAAAGATTTTATTTATTTATTTGACAGAGACAGAGACGAGACCGAGAGAGCTCAAGCAGAGGGATTGGCAGAAGGAGTGGAAGAAGTAGGCTCTCTGCCAAGCAGGGAGCCTAACATGGGGCTTGATGCAGGACCCTGGGATCCTGACCTGAGCTGAAGGCAGACTCTTTTTTTTTTTTTTAAAAAAGATTTTATTTATTTATTTGACAGAGAGAAATCACAAGAAGACGGAGAGGCAGGCAGAGAGAGAGAGGAAGGGAAGCAGGCTCCCTGCTGAGCACAGAGCCCGACGCGGGACTTGATCCCAGGACCCTGAGATCATGACCTGAGCCGAAGGCAGCGGCGTAACCCACTGAGCCACCCAGGCGCCCCTGAAGGCAGACTCTTAATCAACTGAGCCATCCAAGTGCTCCTATATCAGAATTTTAAAATGTACATGAGTATAACATCCTTCCATATCTTATTCCAACAATGCCTTTTTAAAAAGACTGAATATAATTAACACACGATGTTGTATTAGTTTCAGATATCATACTGATCCACCATACTGATCCAACAATTTTTTATATTATTTAGTGTTGACCACAGTAAGTATAGTTACTGTCCTCACACAACGTTATTATAATATTATTGACTAAACTCCCTATGCCACACTTTCTATGATTTATTTTATAACTGGAAGCATGTACCTCTAAATCCCCTTCACCTATTTCACTCATCATCCATCTGGTAAATATCAGTTTGTTCTCTGCATTTAAGAGTCTGGTTTTTTGTTTTTTAATTTTTTTTCCCCCTTAAGATTTATTTATTTTAGAGAGAGAGAGAGAGAGTGAGTGTGCAGGGGGAGGGGCAGAGAGAAGGAAAGGCTCTCAAGCAGACTCTGCACTGAGCACGGAGCCAATGCGGGGCTCCACCTCATGACCCTGAGATCACGACCTGAGCCAAAACCAAGAGTCTAATGTTTAACTGACTGAGCCACCCAGATGCCCCAAGAGTCTGGGTTTTTTATTTGTTTTTTAGATTCTACATATAAGTGAAATCACTCTGTATGTCTTTCTCTGTCTGATGTATTTCACTTAGTATAATACCCTCCAGATCCATCCATGTTGTTGCAAATGGTAAGATCTCATTCTTTTTAATAGCTGAGTAAATATAGAAAAAAAGAAAAAAATGTTTTATATATATATATATATGTATGTCAATCACATCTTCTTTATCCATTCATCTATCAATAGAAACTTGGGTTGCTTCCATATATTGGCTATTGTAAATAATGCTGCAATAAACACAGGGGTGCATATATCTTTTTGAATTAGAGTTTTTTTTTTTTTAAAATATTTTATTTATTTATTTGACAGACAGAAATCACAAGTAGGCAGAGAGGCAGGCAGAGAGAGAGGAAGGGAAGCAGGCCCCCTGCTGAGCAGAGAGCCCAACGTGGGACTCGATCCCAGGACCCTGAGATTATGACCTGAGCCGAAGGCAGTGGCTTAACCCACTGAGCCACCCAGGCGCCCCGAGTTTTGTTTTCTTTAGGTCAATACTCAATAGTGGAATTACGAGTTCATACAGAATTTCTATTTTTAATTTTTTTTAAAAGATTTTATTTATTTATTTGACAGAGAGAGATCACAAGTAGGCAGAGAGGCAGGCAGAGAGAGAGAGAGAGGAGGAAGCAGGCTCCCTGCTGAGCAGAGAGCCCGATGTGGGACTCGATCCCAGGACCCTGAGATCATGACCTGAGCCGAAGGTGGCGGCTTAACCCACTGAGCCACACAGGTGCCTTCTATTTTTAATTTTTTGAGGAACCTCTATACTGTTTTCCAGTAGCTACACCAATTCACATTTCCACCAACAGTGCACAAGGGCTCCCCTTTCTCTGCAACCTCGCCAACACTGTCTTCTGATTATCTTTTTGCTTCTAGCCATTCTGACAGGAGTTAAGGTACTAGCAATGCTTTCTTTAACTAATTTTGGAACTTTTCTTTTTACTGCTTAAGGGTCAAGTTTATGAATCATAATAAAATTATCATTACTTCATAGTCAAAGCTGCTTTTGATATAAAATAGTACTGAATGAACTGATCAGCTATCTCATTATGCAGACTGACATTGAACAAAATTTTGTATTCCCCAAAACCAAAACTACTTTTGAGGAAAATGCTGCTGCTACTGATGATATCTAAATGTGCTGCACATTCTGGAGGTAAATCAAAGAAAAATTTCCAAAATTTTTTGAGCAATCACTTTTTTTTTTTTAAAGATTTTTATTTATTTATTTATTTATTTGACAGAGAGAAATCACAAGTAGATGGAGAGGCAGGCAGAGAGAGAGAGGGAAGCAGGCTCCCCACTGAGCAGAGAGCCCGATGCGGGACTCGATCCCAGGACCCTGGGATCATGACCTGAGCCGAAGGCAGCGGCCCAACCCACTGAGCCACCCAGGCGCCCTGAGCAATCACTTCTATAAGTACTTAATTTCATGAATTATAATCCTGAAGGGGTTAATACTTATTTTGATGTAAAATTTTGGCAAAGAAGTAATATGTCAACAACATATAATATTGCTTGAAATAAGTGTGCTGTTGATTGAGGTTTCTCCTAAAAGATCTGAACATTTATCATTAAGTGGAATTTAACTTTATATAAAAACATGAAATACTTACTAGAATATATACAATGGTAAGCCTTGATTTTATTTGCTAACATTAAGCAAAAAACTAAACATAAACCCTTTTTAAAGTGAGTGATGATCACCTTAATGGTACATACACAAATTAGTAATGGAATCTGGGTATTGAATATTAATTTACCCATTCTTCCTTCTACTCTGGACAAGGAACTGAAACTAGCAAAAACTGGGATCTGAAAACCCAGCTATAAATTTAAATATATTAAATTGTATATATATGTTACTCATTCATGAATAAACTTTCAGGTTATTATGTCTGATTACTCAAGACACTGGCTGGTAATTCATTAGCCAAGACATGTTCCACGTCATCCTCCCTGCTGCAAAGTACACAAACCAATGGTGTTATGACTGGACCCTGTACATCAGACTTATCTTTCTCCTGCCACTAAGAGAGTATTCAGTAAATCATTATGGGCTTACTTCTTTGCCTAGATGTTTACACAGAAATCTTTCCAGTAAGTTCCATCAGTATGGTATGTAGCTGTCCTTTGTCACAGACATACATTAACATCAAAGGTAACAGAATCAATTTACCCTTTGAATACATTTGTTGAAGCTTCTCCTTCAGATTAACATGTGCTTCTATAAAAGAAACAAATTTTCAGGTAGTCTGGCTTTTTTTTAAAAGTGATCTCCAGTTTTGTTTTTATATCTTTGGCCTTTGTTGATTGTTTTTTAATTTCTTAACTTCTACTCATACCTTACAACTTGTTACAGCTCTCTAGTATGTATTTTTTTCTAACAAAGACAAATAGTTCATCACACATGACATGTATTTTTAGTAATAAGGGCTGAATAGCTTCTGCTTAATGATGACATATTATTTCTCATGTAAAAGAGAAAACCTGATCACAGTCAATTGTATAAAGCTGATATTTTATTTTTTAAGCTATTATTATTTATTGGGGGGGGAGACCACAAGCAGGCAGAGGAGCAGAGGGACAAGCCGACTCCCCACTGAGCAGGGAGCCCAATGTGGAGCTCCATCCCAGGACCCTGTGATCATAACCTGACCTGAAAGCAGATGCTTAACTGACTGGGCCACCCAGGGGCCCCTAAAGCTGACATTTTAAAGGGATGTTAATTAATGAATCTTTGATCAATATATTACTGTTTTAATTTTTTAATTTACTTTTTAAAAATTCATTTATTTACTTGAGACAGACAGAGAGAACGTGCACATGCATGTGAGCAGGGAGAGGGACAGAGGGAGAGAATCATCAAGCAGACTCCCCCTGAGCCCAGTGAAGGCGTACTCCAGCTCAACTCTGGGCTTTGATGCCTCAACCCATAAGATGATGACCTGAGCCAAAACCAAGAGTCAGACATTAAGTGAGTACCCAGATGCCTCATATTTAATTTTTAAAGACTTATTTGTTTGAGAGAGAGAGAGAGAACGCACACATGGGCATATGCATGGGGCCGGGGGAGAAGGGGCAGAGAGAGGCAGAGAGAGTCTCAAGAAGATTCCCCACTGGGTGCAGAGTCTGATGCAGGCTCGATCCCACAACCCTGAGGATCATGACCTTAGCCAAAATCAAGAGTCCAACCCTTAATAGACAGATACACCCAAGCACCCCTAAAAAGAAAAAAATCTATTGTAAGATTTCTTCAGGGACACTTGAATGGCTCATTCAGTTAAGTGCCTTTTTTTTTTTTTAAGATTTTATTTATTTATTTAGCAGAGATCACAAGTAGGCAGAGAGGCAGGCAGAGAGAGAAGGGGAAGCAGGCTCCCCACTGAGCAGAAAGCCCGATACGGGGCTCGATCCCAGAACCCTGGGATCATGACCTGAGCCGAAGGCAGAGGCTTAACCCACTGAGCGACACAGGCACCCCCCGCCTTTTTTTTTTAAAGGCTTCCCACGGAGCAGGAAGCCCGATATGGGGCTTGATCCCAGGACACTGGGATCATGACCTGAGCTGAAGGCAGAGGCTTAATCCACTGAGCCACCCAGGTGCCCCAAGTGCCTAACTCTTGATCTCAGCTCAGATCTTGCTCTCAGGGTCCTGAGTTTAAGCCTTGTGTTGGGCTTCAGGACTCAAAAAAATTTTTCTTCAGCAGATAGACACTACAATGGTGATTTTAAATTCCTTATGAAGCACACCATCTAGCAGACTATCATTAAGAATGTAGGCTTCATTTTTTTTTCCATGCTGACAGCACTCTCACAAACATGATGAGTGTTCCTAAAACCTACCAGACTTTCTGCAAGAAAGTTTCTGTAAGTACCAACCCCACAAAGTGACACAGTATAAGAAAGGAAAAGATTCTCTTTACACCCAGGGAAAACAACATCATGAAAGGAAGAGTGGCTATGGTGGGCAGACTAAGTGGATTTTCTGGAAAAAAGCTAAAACTCCAAAGACAACTGTGCTGAGGGTTAAATGTGTTGAGCCCAACTGCAGATCTGAGAGAACGCTGGCCATTAAGAGATGCAAACAATATGAACTGGGAGGAGATACGAAGAGAAAAGGCCAAGCGATCCAGTTCTGAGTTTCGTATTTTATTATAGTATGAAAACAGTAAAATCCTGAAGTATGTTCACTTCGTTTGGTTACAATTGGCCTTTTAAGAGGAAAATAAACTAGCACCATCAATAAAATTTTCCTTGTGGTGAAATTTAAGGTTTAAAAAAAAAAAGTGTAGGCTTTAGAGTAAGACTGCCTCTGTTTAAATGCTGATGGTGACACTTACTAGCTGACTACCCTGGACATGTCATTCAATCTCTTTGCGGCTTCATGTCCTCATCTGTAAAACAGCACCCACCTCAGATGGCTGTTGTGATGATGAGACAGTTAATGTGAAGGGCTCCACGCGATACCTGGTATATGCTAAGGGCTCGCTAAATGTTCAGGAACATGGTTATATAATAAATGGGATTTGGGAGATTCATTTTTTTAAAAAGATTATTTATTTATTTATTTGACAGAGAGAGATCACAAGTAGGCAGAGAGAGAGAGGAGGAAGCAGGCTCCCCGCTGAGCAGAGAGCCCAATGCGGGACTCGATCCCAGGATCCTGAGATCATGACCTGAGCCGAAGGCAGCGGCTTAACCCATTGAGCCACCCAGGCGCCCTGGGAGATTCATTTTTAAACAACTTATATCATACAATTTATCTGATTATCAGTCAGAAACAACAGTGAGTAATAAAACAATGTTGGGGGAAGGGAGAGGCGGGATCAGGGAGAAAAGCAGAGATCAGACATTTTAACAGACAAAATAAGAAGTAGAAGAGATAGAGATCAGTCCCCCATCATCCATGTTTCAGAATCCTGAGGATAAAGTGTAAGAGGTTTTTTTTTTTTGTTTATTTATTATTAATTTTTTTAAGTCTAAGAGTTTTAAAGAGCTCCATTTTTATTAATGACAGGCCAAGAGTTAGTTAAATAAAACAGATTTAATCCTCTCCCTTTATTTAAATGTAGAGCAAAATGACAAAACCATAAGATAACTGTACTTTTCTAAAAAATATGATATGTGGCATTCATGGACAAATTTAGTGAAATAATCTATATTGAACCATTCCAGATAACAGTTCCAGTAACTATCCTAACAATTATGAATAATACAGGTTTCAGGTTTCTATTTAGGTCTTTTTTTTTTTTAAAGATTTTATTTATTTGACAGACAGATCACAAGTAGGCAGAGAGGCAGGCAGAGAGAAGAGGAAGCAGGCTCCCTGCTGAACAGAGACCCCCCCACCCCCCCTACCCCGATGCGGGGACCCTGGGACTATGACCTGAGCCAAAGGCAGAGGATTCAACCCACTGAGCCACCTAGGCGCCCCTCTATTTAGGTCTTTGACCCCATAGCTTGGTCTTTCTCAATATACCAATTCTCATGTTCCAAAGAATTATGGTGGTTTCAAATGTAGCCCCATGGTAAACAAGCACCACAGTCCTCAATAGATCATATTTTTATAAAAACTTGTTTTTGTAGAAAGACAGTCTTGTCACAGGAATGCTGGTCTAATTCCAGTGATTCTAGAGCTATAATTATAGAAAAATATGTGAGAGGTTCCTTTTTACATTAATTGGTATTTACTAATGCTTATTAAAGTGCCAGAGCACTCAGTTACCATGATCTATTGAGCTCTGAAAAAATATGTTAATTATCGTAATTATAAGGTCCACAGAAGAACTAAACTATAGGTTGTAGTAAACATGTACACAAACTCCTTTCTTGAAGCTGGGAGAAAAGCTGGTTGGATCTATAATAAAGAAAAAGAGGGAAAGGGCTGGGGGAGAAAAAGATAAAGCAGTAGAAACAAAAGCGATGTGACTAATCTCACCAGTGTGCAGACAGATGTGGAAAATGTGGCGACAGCTTACAGTTACTATGACGGTTAAGCTACCTTAAAGAACTTTTCACAGAGTGGGGTATCAATATTTTACTTTTTAAAAAGAATGATTGGGGGGGACACCTGGTTGGCTTGGTTGGCTAAGCAACAGCCTTTGGCTTGGGTCATGATCCTGGAATCCCAGGATAGAGTCCTGCATCGGACTCCCTGCTCAGCAAGGAGTCTGCTTCTCCCTCTGACCCTCCCCCTTTCTCATGCTCTCTCTCTCTCAAATAAATAAAATCTTAAAAAAAAAAAATAATAATGGGGACTTCTGGAGCTGGCTCAGATGGAGTAAACCTAGTGTTGCCTCAATCACACAATGATTACTATAGAAACTCTGGACAAAACGCCCAAAAAACTACCTAAGGACTACACATGTAAATAAAAGCCAGAGAAGAGAGGGCAGCAAAAACTGGAGAACAAACCTCGTCCTTCTGGCCAGAAGACCAGGGAAAGGGGCTGCTGGAGGATGGCTCTATGGAGGGAAACCCACCTCTTTTTTCTTTCTCAGTCCAGGCTTGAAGACAGTCCCAGTTGGAGAACGGCATGGCAGCAACAAAGGCAGTGAAAACCTCCAGAAAAACACCATACTTTTGGCCAGAGTGGTCGGAAAAGCACAGGGGCTGGGATAGAGTTGGGGGGGTGGTGGATCTGATTATTCTGTTCTCTCTTTTCTCCTGCCACTTTGGCCTGAGGGCACCCCAAGTTACACAGAACTGTGCAGTGACAGCACAGGCAGCTACAACTCCTAGAAAAAAACCATCTTTGTGGCCAGAGGACTACGTAAAGGGTCCCCTGGGAGCCAGGGAGTGTGAGACGAATACTGGAGAGGAAACAGCTAAGGAGGGCTCCCCTAACAGTTCATACAAATGGCACAAGTCCCAGACTTACCCCTGAACTCTGCAGGGATAGAACATACCCAAAGCAGCATTACAAAGGCTTTGAAAACTGAACTAAAATTAAAACCATCACACAAAGAGGCACCACAGAACTGGCAGCCTGAAACCCACCAGGTTAAAGGACTGCTAAAACAAAAGAAATAAATACTCTGTAGAGGATTTTGAAAGGACCCAAAGTTCCATAATACATTATTAAAAATGTACAGAATACAACCCAAACTTGCTTGACATACAAAGAAACAGAAAAATCAGGAAGCCTGGGTGGCTCAGTCATTTAAGCATATGCCTTCAGCTCAGGTCATGATCCCAGGCTCCTGGGATCGAGTTCCATGTCAGGCTCCCTGCTCAGTGGGGAACCTGCTTCTCCCTCTGCCCCACACCCCTGTCTTTGCTCTCTCTCACACACTGTCTCAAGCGCATGCTCTCTCTCTCAAATATATAAAATCTTAAAAAAAAAAAAAAAGAAGAAAGAAAAAAAACCAGACCAATTATGAAGGGAAAAAAAACAATCAATCCAGTCCCAAGGCAACTCAGATACTGGAATACTCAAGACTTTAAAGCAGCTATTATAACTATGTGCTCTGGGGTAAAGGTAAAAACACTTCAAATTAATGAATGTCATCTGAAGAAATAGAAACTATACAAAGAAAGCAAGGAGAAATTTCAAAACTGAAAAACGTAATATCAGTACAGTAAATTCACTGAATGGCTCACTAGAGGACTGATGATCACAAAGGAAAGAATCAGTACCCTTGGTTACAATGACAGAATTGAACAGTATCAGTAGAGACCACATGGCTCCCAAAGTCTGACCTGTTATAGAAAGTTTGCTGACCCCTGTCTAAATACACCAAGTAGAAGACAGATTGTCAAATCAGATTTTATTTATTATTATTTTTTTAAGATTTTATTTATTTATTTGACAGACAGAGATCACAGGTAGGCAGAGAGGCAGAGAGAGAGGAAGGTAAACAGGCTCCCCACTGAACAAAGAGCCTGATGTGGGGCTCGATCGCAGGACCCTGGGATCATGACCTGAACCAAAGGCAGAGGCTTTAACCCACTGAGCCACCCAGGCGCCCCAAATCAGATTTAAAAAATATGATTCACTTATGTGCTGTTTACAAGAAATTCAATTTAAGGGGCACCTGGGCGGCTCGGTGGGTTAAGCCTCAGCCTTCGGCTTGGGTCATGATCTCAGGGTCCTGGGATTGAGCCCTGCATTGGGCTCTCTGCTCTGTGGGGAGCCTGCTTCCACCCCCCCCCTGCCCGCTGCTCTGCCTACCTGTGATCTCTCTCTTTCTCTCTGTCAAATGAATAAATAAAATATTTTTAAAAAAAAAGAAATCCAATTTAAATATAGTGAATGACATATAGGTAAAAAGTAAAAGGATGAGGGTCACCTGGGTGGCTCAGTCATTAAGTGTCTGCTTCGGCTCAGATCATGATTCCAGGGTTCTGGGATCAAGCCCCACATGGGGCTCCCTGCTCAGTGGGAGGCCTGCTTCTCCTTTACCCACTCCCCCTGCTTGCATTCCCTCTCTTGCTGTCTCTCTCTCTGTCAAGTAAATAAATAAAATCTTTAAAAATAAAAAATGAAAATAAATAAAAGTAAAAGGATGAAAAAAAGATATATCATGTAAACACAGATCAAATGGAAATGGAGTGGCTATGTTACTATCAAATAAAGCAGACCTGACAATAAGAAATATTACCAGGAATAAATAGGGACATTACATAATAATGAAAAAGGTCAATTCACCAACAAGACATAGCAACCCTAAATATGTAAACACCTGACCAAAAAGCTTTAATGTAGATAAAGTAAAGTAGAAATCAATAAAATACAAAGCAGAAAAAAAATGAAATCAAACATGGTTCTTTGGGAAAAAAATTTAGAAGAAGATATTACTGCAGACATTAAAAGGATAATAAAAGATTTCCATGAACAACTCTTACTATGAATAATTCTTCAACTTAGAAGAAATAGGTAACTTGAATAATTTTATATTTATTAAGGAAATTTAATTCATAGCTAAAAACCTTCCAACATAGGAAACTCCAGGCCCAGATGGTTTCACTGGTAAATTCTCACAAATATTTAGGGAAGAAATATTTTTGATTCTATACAGTCTCTTCCAGAATGTAGAGAAGGGAATACTTTCCATCCTTAAGAAGCCAGCACTCTGACAGCAAAACCATAGAGACATTGTAAGAAAAGAAAAACTACAGACCAATACTCCTGATGAACAGAGATACAAATATCCTCAACAGGATCTTTTTTTTTTTTTTTTTTTTGACGGGCAGAGATCACAAGTAGAGCAGCAGGCAGAGAGAGGGAGGAGCAGGCTGGATCATGACCCTGCAGAAGGCAGAGGCTCTAACCCACCCAGGCAACCCTCCTCAACAGGATCTTAGCACATGGAATCCAGTCATGATAATCTCTGCCGATAAAGGGGGTGGCATATGCATATTTGAATATCATCTTACTTCACCACATTAACAAACTCGATAAAAACTCTCAACAAACTAGGAATAATAAAAGGAAACTTCCTTAATCTGAAGAGGGAATCTTTGAAAAATCTACAACTATCATTATACTTAATGGTGAAAGACTGAGTGAGAATAGGGCAGGGCTGACTACTTTCATTCCTAATCAACCTCATACTAAATGGTCTAGCCAGAGCAATACGGAAAAGAAAAAAAAATTTTAAGCACATTGGGAAAAAAAATCATTAAGGTGTCTCTGGAAAGGAAAGCATTAAACTGTCTATATTCATAGATGATATGATTGTGCACCAATTCACAAGGAATCCACAGAAAAGCTCCTGTAACAAGTGAGTTTAGCAAATTTCTATATCCTAGAATACTGGAAATTGAAATACTTTTTAAGTATCATTTACAATCACACTATAAACAGGAAAATATTTAGGTATAAATCTGACAGAATAACTGCAAATCTGTATGCTAAAAACTACAACACTGGGGGCGCCTAGCTGGCTCAGTCAGTGGAACAACTGAGTCTTGCTCTTGGGCCTGAATTTGGGCCCCATGATGGGTATGGAGGTTACTCCAAAAAAAAAAAAAAAAAAAAAAAGTAATTAATTAAATTTAAAAATTAGGGGCACCTGGGTGGCTCAGTGGGTTAAGCCTCTGCCTTCAGCTCAGGTCATGATCTCAGGGTTCTGGGATCGAGCCCCACATCGGGCTCCCTGCTCAGTGGGGAGCCTGCTTCTCTCTCTCCCTCTGCTGCTCCCCTTCACTTGCTCCCTCTCTCTTTGTCAAATAAACAAAATCTTAAAAGAAAAATAAAAATAAATAAATTAAATTAAATTTAAAAATTAAAAAACTACCACATTGATAAAAGAAATCAAAGACCGGAAAAAAATGGGAGGTATGTTATACTCATGGATTAGAAAATACAATGTTTTTAAGATGTCAATTCTCCCCAAATTAATCTACAGATTCAACTCAATCAGAGTCTCAGCATGATTTTTTGTGCAGACATTGACATTCTGATTCTAAAGTTTTTAACAGAAAAGCAAAGGAACTAGTTTAACCAAGACACTTTTGAAAAATTAGAACAAACTTAGAAGGACTTCACCATTGGATGTCAAGATTTGTTGTAAAGATATAGTCATCAAGACAAGGTTGTATTGGGGGCACCTGGGTGGCTCAGTCGGTTAAGCATCTGCTTTCAGCTTAGGTCATGATCCCAGGGTCCCGGGATTGAGCCCTTTGTCAGGCTCTCTGCTCAGTAAGGAGTCTGCTTCTCCTTCTCCCTTTGTTCCTGCTCATGCTCTTGCTTGCTCACTCTTTCAAATAAAATCTTAGGAAAAAAAAAAAAAGGTTATATTAGCAAAGGACAGACTGGAAATGTAGATCAACTGGACAGAATAGAGAGTCTAGAAACAGACCAACACAAATGCGGTCAATTGATTTTTTACAAAGGTGCAAAGGTAATTATTATCTTCAACAAATGGTGTTGGAACTACTGGACATCCATCCATATCCCCCCCAAAACTGAACCTTTACATTAGTTATAAAATTAACTCAAAATGGATCACAGACCTAAGTGTAAAACTGAAAATTATAAAACTTATAGAAGAGGACAAAAGAGAAAACACTTGTGAACTTGGGTTCAGCAAAGGGATTTTAGAAATTCATGAAAGAATTGACAAACTGGACTTCATTAAAATTAGAAACACTCTGTAATGATAATGTTAAGAGACTGAAAAGATAAGCCAAAGACTAGGAGAAAATATTCACAGATCATCTATCTGATAAAAGACTTGTATCCAGGGGCGCCTGGGTGGCTCAGTGGGTTAAAGCCTTTGCCCTCAGGTCATGATCCCTGGGTCTTGGGATCGAGCCCCACATCGGGCTCCCTGCTCAGCGGGGAGCCTGCCACCCCCCCGCTTCTGCCTGCCTCTCTGCCTACTTGTGATCTCTGCCTATCAAATAGATAAATAAAATCTTTTATTTATTTATTTATTTATGTATGTATTTGACAGGCAGAGAGGCAGGCAGAGAGAGAAAGGAGGAAGCAGGCTCCCTGCCGAGCAGAGAGCCCAATGTGGGGCTCGATTCCACGACCCTGGGATCATGACCTGAGCCGAAGGCAGAGACTTTAACCCACTGAGCCACCCATGGGCCCCCCGATAAATACAATCTTAAAAAAAAAAAAGAAAAAAAGGAATTCCCTTCTATTTAAAAAAAAAAAAAAAAAAAAGACTTGTATCTGGGGGCCCCTGTCTGGCTCAGTTGGTAGAGTAAGTAACTCTTAAAGATTTTTTTTTTTTTTTTTTGACAGAGAGAGATTACAAGTAGGCAGAGAGGCAGGCAGAGAGCGAGAGGAGGAAGCAGGCTCCCTGCTGAGCAGAGAGCCCGATGCGGGACTCGATCCCAGGACCCTGAGATCATGACCTGAGCCGAAGGCAGCGGCTTAAACCACTGAGCCACCCAGGCGCCCAGAGTAAGTAACTCTTGATGTTGGGGTCATGAGTTTGAGCCCCAATCTCCAGTTGGGCCTAGAGCTTACTAAAAACAAAAAATAAAAAAAACAATAACTTGTATCCAGAACATGTAAAGAACCCTCAAGATTCAATAATAAGAAAACTCAACTTAAAAAATAGGCAAAAATTTGAATCATCAGAGAACACATAATAATGGCAAACAAGCAAATGAAAAGATGTTTAACATCATCAGCCATGAGGGAATTGCAAATTAAAACCACATAGGGATAGCATTACCTACTTATTAGAACAGTTAAAATAAAAAACTGAAACAAGGGGCACTTGGGTGGCTCAGTGGGTTAAGACTGCCTTCGGCTCAAGTAGTGATCTCAAGGTCCTGGAAGCAAGCCCTGCATTGGGCTCTCTGCTCGGCGAGGAGGCTGCTTCCCCCTCTCCCTCTGCCTGCCTCTCTGCCTACTTGTGATCTCTCTCTGTGTCAAATAAATAAATAAAATCTTAAAAAAACAAAACAAAACCGAAACAAAATAAACAGCGTCAAGAGTTGACAAGGAAGGGAAGCAACTGAACTCTCACCCATTATTGTTGGGAATGCAAAAAGGTACAGCTACTTTGAAAAAGAGTTTGGTTATTTCTTTTTTTTTTTTTTTTTAAAGATTTTATTTATTTATTTGACAGACAGAGATCACAAGTAGGCAGAGAAGCAGGCAGAGAGAGAGGGAAGGGAAGCAGGACCCCCGCTGAGCAGAGAGCCCGATATGGGACTTGATCCCAGGACCCTGAGATCATGACCTGAGCCGAAGGCAGCAGCTTAACCCACTGAGCCACCCAGGTGCCCGAGTTTGGTTATTTCTTAAGTTAAACATACACTTGCCATATGATCCAACCACCCCACTTGCAGGTAATTACACAAGGGAAAAAAAAATCCTCCAGTTTACACAAAAACTAGAATATAAATGTTTACAGTGTTTTTATTCATATTTCCACACAAACTGAAAATAACCAATATGGCTTTAAAAGAAGGAAGGAAAAAGGAAAGGAAAAGGTGAAGGAAAAAACAAACTATGGTTCACCCAAACAATGGAATACTACTCAGAAATAAAAAGGCACCACACACCAGCAATAGATACACAGAATAACATGACAGCTCTCACATGCATTAGGCTAAGCAAAAGCAGACCAAAAGGATGCACAATTTTTTTTATATGACATTCTGAAAAAAATCACACGTCAGAAAAATTCAAAGTGAACCACTGAGATAGGAAAGAAAATACACATGATGCTTGAAAAACATGGGGGTTAGGGTGCTGACCCCCTGTGCAGTTGAAAACCCGCATATAACTTTTGGCTCCTCCAAAACTTAACTACGAATAGCCTACCATTAATCAGAAGCCTTACTGATAACATAAAGTCTTTTAACAAATATTTTGTATGTTTTACATACTGTATACTGTATTCTTACAATAAAGTAAGCCAGAGAAAAGATTAAGGAAGGGGAAACACATTTACGGTACTGTATTTTTAAAAAGCCACATGTAAGTGGACCCGCATAGTTCAAACCTGTGCTGTTCGAGAGTCAACCGTACTGGTCTTCTATACACACTTACTTTAAATCTCATACTTCAAAATTTTCTATTTTAGGTTTGCATTTTATAATGTATACAGTAAACCAGTGCAATAGTACATGCTTATCCTTCTCCCCCAAGAGGATGCGTCATCAAAAAAGAGAAGAAACCAGGGCATCTGGGTGGCTCAGTGGGTTAAAGCTTCTGCCTTCAGCTCAGGTCATGATCCCGGCTCCTGGGATGGAGCCCCACATCAGGCTCCTCTGCTCAGCAGGGAGCCTGGTTTCTCCTCTCTCTCTCTGCCTACTTATGATCTCTGTCTGTCAAATAAATAAATAAAATCTTTAAAAAAAATTCCTCTCTCCTATTTTGCAATAAGACCCCACAATACTCATACATAACACTGGCCACCACCCTCTAACACCATTCATTATGCCTATATGCACATCCCAGGGAGGAGCGTATAATCACTCTAGATAAAGGACAGTTTTTTTCCTTGACTGAGATCTGAAAAGCTGCTTATTATATTGCATCTAGTATGAAGTTTGGAAAGTGCCTATTTTCTATACCACTCTTAGAGTCCAGTAGAGTCCTGACACTTGAAGATTCCACTCACCAATGTAACAGTTGTGATTTCAATCTTTCACAGGTGCCTAAAGTCTTGTGACAAGCAGTAATCTGATTTTGCTGAGTCACAAATCTAAATCAAGCATGTTTCCAGGTGTGAGGACCAAACTGTCTAGCAGGTGAGCGATGCAAGCTGCCTGCCCAATATTTACTCTCACACACCTATACTGTGCGTTCTCTGCTTGTTGTTCTTAGGGTCAGGAAAGACTTCTTTCATTTTTTTAGTTCTCCTTTACTGCAGAGATCCTCACCAATTACCTATAAGTTTACTGAAAAGACTCCGTAAATCCAAGTGTCTATCACCTGTTCCTTTTCTTAATTAAAGAACATTAAAAATACGATTACTATCATTTAGAATTTAAGTGGGCTTTAAAAAAGATTGTCATACTTAGAAAGTCTGGAATTCATGCATTATAGCAAATGAATCTTAAGTGGCATTCATGAACAGGAGATTAAATTCACAAACTGCTAAGGATGTGTTCAACGTCAAAAACGTCAAAAGGTGGGGCGCCTGGGTGGCTCAGTGGGTTAAGCCACTGCCTTCGGCTCAGGTCATGATCTCAGGGTCCTGGGATCGAGTCCCGCATCGGGCTCTCTGCTCAGCAGGGAGCCTGCTTCCCTCTCTCTCTCTCTCTCTCTGCCTGCCTCTCAGTCTACTTGTGATTTCTCTCTGTCAAATAAATAAATAAAATCTTTAAAAAAAAAAAAAAAGTCAAAAGGTATGTTTTAAGAACTTTTCCCAAGACAGAATTCTATGACAAATATGAACTATGTTCAGGAAAAAACCCATGAGGCTTCTCCTTTCAGTCCTCCACGTCAACAACGTATCTCAAAGAAGACCCTGTTCTTTGTCTCTCACCCGCAAGAATATCTTCATAAAGTGCATGTACTCCTTCGGGCACGATGACCGCCAGTGCAGTTCCACAGAGAAGGCCAGCTCCCAAAACTGTCACCAGCTTTAGCCGCTCCTGGAAAGAAAATACAAGAAACTGTTGAAAAGATTGATGATCGAATGAGAAAAAGTTTCTGAAGGATCTGTAATCAAGACCGTGAGCTGCTCATTTGTGAGACCAAAATCTACAATGGCTAGTGAACATGAAACAGGGTCAGCTTCATGAAGAATTAATGCCAATTAAAACAGGGAGATGGCACTTATAAATTTACCAGATTGGCAATGATGTGGGAAAATTTGTCTATCGTCCATGATGGGAGAAACGAGCACATTTGTCTGAGGCAGGGAGAAATGTCAATTACTACAATGTATGGTGACCGCTATTTGGCAATTTCAATTTAAAGCCTCAAAAATATGAATTCTTTCATCCAGCAATTTCACTTCTAGAAATTTATCCTAAGAAAGAACTATGCAGGGGCGCCTGGGTGGCTCAGTGAGTTAAGCCGCTGCCTTCGGCTCAGGTCATGATCTCAGGGTCCTGGGATCGAGTCCCACATCGGGCTCTCTGCTCAGCGGGGAGCCTGCTTCCTCCTCTCTCTCTCTGCCTGCCTCTCTGCCTACTTGTGATCTCTCTCTGTCAAATAAATAAATAAAATCTTTAAAAAAAAAAAAAAAGAAAGAACTATGCAAAGATGATCACTGCACTAAGAGTGCAAACCTAAAAATATCCTAAACATCTTCAAAAAAGGAGACTGAGTGACTAAACCATAATACTTCGTCACAGTATAACAACACCCAGCGATTAAACATTATGATTCAGGTCTCTTCACAGATATACAAAGTCATGATGCACTGCTATGAGGAAAAAGCTGGTGGCAAACAATATGCATTGATAATCTCATATTTGTAATAAAAAGTATACACATAGGTAAAACAAGTGTAAATCAAACATTAACAAATGTTTTGACTTTATAAAACATAAGCATAATATGTAATACACAACTTACAAAAATATTTGTAAGTGAATGACAATGAATATGTATTACTCATATAATAAAAAAAATGCTTAATTAATACAGTACTAAAATGTTTTATGGATGTCTTTCAAAAACTGCTTTACTGAGGTGTGACTGAAATCCAAAAGCTGTAGATATTTAATGTATACAACTTGATGTGTACAGAGATAAGTATATATCTGTGAAACTATCATTACAATCAATGCCATTAATGATTTATATAGTTTTGATCTGAGCTAATCTCAATTTTTTTCTTACTACCCAAATTTCTTTGAGAGACTGCCTCCTGACATACGAGATATAAAAGATTACATTTCAAAGTTTCTTGAAGTAGTGGTGTACCCTATATGGCTTCCTGGAGTCTTAGCGGTATGAAAAATGATCCTGAAAACTAAAAGGGGGAAATTTTGTACCTTAAGAAAAAGTTTCTGTAACTAATGGAGTATCATGTACTTCACTTTTCTGTTTTAGTATTAAGAGGTTAGCAAAAATAACAATGGCTGTATTATCTCTGACATACTACTGAACTTGTGACTCTGAGGCTAGGGGATAAGTATATAATATACACATACATATATGTTGTCTCTATGGGAAAATGGTTTCTTAGCTGACAGGCTAAGTGAAGCATTACCTCCCCCTCATTTGGGAGAAGAAAGGAATCTGTATCTTACTGTGTCTAGTGAAAATGGGGAAACTACAGCTGCAATGTCAGCACCAACTCACACTTGCCATACAGCAAGAGGGGGATTCCCTGCTCCCTAGCACAAAGGCCAGGTCGGTCCTTCCTACATTCAGAATGGCCAATATTAGCTACTTGTAAACAGAGCATTCTGAATGCATCCAGCAGTTGGGGGCATTGGCTTGGGAGGCAGAACTGACTTCACGGTTAATAATTGAGTACTTTAGCTTTACTTCTGTTAAATAAATATTTTTTTACACGTCTTATATAGGAGGGAACAGGACAAAGTGATTGAAAGTGATTGAAGCATGACACCAAACAACTGGTGTTACTATTTTAATATTTAATACTGAGCTATTCTAAAAGCTTTTGTCTTTTACAAGTTACTAAACTCATCAAAGCACTGTTAATCACGGCATTCATTTGAGACCAACTGTCAGAGCATGGAGAACACAAGACAGAAAAGCAGCTCTGTTCTGTGTAAAAGGGGACATGGTATATGACTTAGTCTTCTCATCACTTTCTCTAACGAAGTCATAAGAGTCACCTTTGTTTTAAATGTAAAGTTTTACTCCTGAGGAAGGACAAAAATAATGGTAAACTGAACTGGACTAAGCATACCATTTCACTGTAGGGACTTGGTTTCAGAACTCCAAAATTCAAACTAATGAATAAATTGCTGGGGAAGAAAGCTGTCCTGTCAGCATTTTGACTACGACTATGCTCTACTCTGGGAAATGGAAATGAAAGATGCCCCTACCTTGCAAATTAAGGGAAGATGAGAAGTGATGAAAGGGATGTATTTAAAAGAGAAAGAGCTGAGCACCCTCAACAATCGCTTAGGTGGCAGCTCACATCATAAGCATAAATTAATTCCTGATGGATTATACTTTAAAATCTAGAACGCAAAACTTCTAGAAGGGAAGAGTATTTTTGCAATCTTAGTGTTCGCAAAATTTCTTAGCAAGGACATACACAAAAAGAATTTAAAACATTTGCTGATCCACTAAGAAAATGAACAGACCAGCTACATAGTGGAAGAAAATACCCACAACACATCTATCTGTTGTGGATGCTGCGGTGACACTGCCCACATCCATCTCCTCCAGGCTGGAGACACCTGCTCCCCAAGCTGCTGGGAGTGTTGCCTACTGCTGGCTCACAGCTCAGTCCCTCTGAGGACTTGACCTTGGGCCCAAGGGTACTGACTAACCTAAGGCTATATTCCCTCTGACAGGGTAGTCCACATCCCAAGACTAGTCCCCTGCATTGTATGGAAGGAGGTACAAAGCCAGGTCCCCTTGCCTCAATTATGGGTATCCTCCCTTGCCTCAATTATGGGTATCCTCAAGAGCCAGGTGAGCCCCGAGGCCTCTATTGTAACCAAATTACAGTTCAACTTCTCCATCTGCTTAACCCTACATACTCTTTCCCACGTGTTATTCCCAAGAGCACTTACCAATAAACTTCCTACGTGCAAATCTTCTGAGAGTCTATTTTCTATGGACTAAGAAACTGATAACTAAGAAACTGATAACCTAAGAAACTGATAAGGGCTTGTGAAATATAAAGAACTTCCACAACTTTCTCAACTCAGTAAGAGGTAAACACAAACAAACAAAAAACCCACACAACAAAAAATGAATAAAATATTGAATAGATACGTCACCAGAGATATATGAATGTACGATATGCCCATGAAAAGATGCTCAGCATCGTTACTGACCAGGAAAATGCAAATCTAAACTACAAAATACCTCCTTACCCCCACTAGAATGGCTCAGATTAACGACTGATGACACTAAATGATAGCAAAGACACAGAACGACTGAACTCTCCGTGCATTGCTGCCAGGACCATAAAATGATACAATCACTCTGGGCAATTATTAGTCTCTTATCAAATTAAACCAGCAATTCCACTTTTGGTATTTTCCAAGAGAAATAAAAATGTATGTTCACAAAAACACTTGTACAAGAATGTTCACAGAGGTTTATCAATAATAGGCACAATTTAATCAGCTGTCCATCAACAGGAGAATATATACACAAACTGTGGTACACTCATACAACGGAATACTACTCAGTAACAAAAAGCTGCTACATGGGATGCCTGGGTGGCTCAGTCGGTTAAGCTGCTGCCTTTGGCTCAGGTCATGATCCCAGGGTGCTGGGATCGAGTCCCGAATCAGGATCCTTGTCCAGCAGAGAGCCTGCTTTCCCTCTCTGCCTCTGCCTGCAACTCTGCTTGCTTGTGCTCTCTGACAATTAAAAAAAAAAATCTTTTTAAAAATCTTTAAAAAAAAAAAAAGTTGCTAGACCGCAACCTGATGAAGTTCAAAAACATTATCCTGATGTTTGAATGAAAGAAGCCTTACACAAAAGAGTTACTTACTGTCTGAGTCCATTTATATGAAGTTTAAAAGCAGGCCAAACTAACCCTTAGCAAAAGAAATCAGAACAGTGGCTGCCTGCAGCAAAACGGGTTAGTGTGAGAATATAGTGGCCAGAGGGATTAACATTAACTAGAAAATGGCACCAAGTTATTTTTTTTAGGATGATGCAAATGTTCTAAATCTTGACTGGGACATGAGGTACATTTCTATACATTTGTCGAAATTCATCAAACTGCATTAAGATAGGTACCTTTTACTCTACAAAACTGCATATCTATAAAAAACCACCTAAGTACTGATCTACTCAGCCAGGACCCCTGAAAGGATTCATTTTAGAGCTATTCAATTTTAACAAAGCTTCTTCATGGCAGCTCTTTGAAAACAAGCTCAGTCTATGTAGTATACTAAAGATACTTTAAAAAATTTTTTCTTAAACAACTCACCTGTCATTCAGACATTCCTTTAAAACCATTCCTCATGGGGCACCTGGGTGGCTCAGTGGGTTAAACCTCTGCCTTTGGCCCAGGTCACGATCTCAGGGTCCTGGCATAGAGCTCTGCTCAGCAGGGCCCCGGCTTCCCCCCCTCCCCCGCCACCGCCTGCCTCTCTGCCTACTTGGGATGTCTCTCTCTCTGTCAAATAAATAAATAAAATCCTTAATAAAATAAAATAATTCCTCACGAGGGGCGTCTGTATGGCTCAGTTGGTTAAGCAACTGCTTTCAGCACAAGTCATGATCTGGAGTCCTGGGATCGAATTCTATATCAGGGTCCCTGCTCAGCAGGGAGTCTGCTTTTCCCTCTGACCCTCCCCCTTCTCATGCTCTCTCTCTCAAATAAATAAATCTTTGAAAAAAAAAAGGCAAAATAAAATCATTCCTCACAATTTTATGTAAAGGACTGCTGGAAAAACCAGAGGTATTCACAATTCTGGACCAACCCACAAATTCACTAGGCACGCACCAGGTGCTTTAGAATATTCTACATTGGCAGGGCACCTGGGTGGCTCAGTGGGTTAAGCCTCTGCCTTTGGCTAGGGTCATGATTGACCTCAAGGTCCTGGGATTGAGCCCTACATCAGGCTCTCTGCACAGCAGGGAGCCTGCTTCCCTTTCTCTCTCTGCCCACTTGTGAACTCTCTCTCTCTGTCAAATAAATAAATAAAATATTAAAAAAAAAAAAAAAGAATATTCTACACTGGTGTCATGTGAAGTTCTATAGAGACAAGATTTAAAAAGCAGGAACAGGGGCGCCTGGGTGGCTCAGAGGGTTAAGCCGCTGCCTTCGGCTCAGGTCATGATCTCAGGGTCCTGGGATCGAGCCCTACATCGGGCTCTCTGCTCAGCGGGGAGGCTGCTTCCTTCTCTCTCTCTGCCTGCCTCTCTGCCTGCTTGTGATCTCTGTCAAAAAAATAAATAAAATCTTTAAAAAAAAAAAAAAGGCAGGAACAGAGGTGAGTTTTTGAGGCTTGTGTACTACAACATGAAGTTGCAAGTGAAGCAGTACCATGTAAGATAACTGAGGGATACATGCCATCCAGAATAACTTAAGACATCTACGGGCATTAAGAAAAAAAACTTTCGGGGAGCCTGCGTGGCTCAGTGGGTTACAGCCTCTGCCTTCGGCTCAGGTCATGATCTCAGGATCCTGGAATCGAGCCCCGCATCGGGCTCTCTGCTTGGCGGGGAGCCTGCTTCCCTTCCTCTCTCTTGCCTGCCTCTCTGCTTACTTGTGATCTCTGTCTGTCAAATAAATAAATAAAATCTTTAAAAAATAAAATAAAGGGGCACCTGGGTGGCTCAGGGGGTTAAGCCTCTGCCGTTAGCTCAGGTCATGATCTCAGGGTCCTGGAATCGAGCCCCACATCGGGCTCTCTGCTCAGCAGGGGGCCTGCTTCTCCCCTCACCCCGCGCCTGCCTATCTGCTTGCTTGTGATCTCTCTCTCTCTCTCTGTGAAATAAATAAATAAATATTTTTTAAAAATAAAATAAAAAATAAAAGAAAAAAAAGAAAAAACTTTCAGATCCATAAAGTAAAAAAAAAAAATTCTCCTAAAATGCTGCCTTATCCAAATTTTTAGAAAGATACAATGAAAATTATTTTCATTTTGTTAATCTTTAGACACATACTTTAAAAAGAGGGATACACTAGCTACCAAAGTTATCAACACAGAATGCAAATTTAAGAATTGGAAGAAAATGTAAAGAATGATCCTCTCTCGATATATAGATGAAGAATCAAAGGTCAAAGGTGAGAAATAATTTGCTTAAGATCTCATGGCTTAGGGGTCCCTGGTTGGCTCAGCGGTTTGGGCCTCTGCCTTTGGCTCAGCTCATGGTCTCAGGGTCCTGGGATCGAGCCCCACATCGGGCCCTCTGCTCAGCAGGGAGCCTGTTTCCCCCCCTCTCTCTGCCTACTTGTGATCTCTCTGTTAAATAAAGAAATAAAAATCTTAAAAAAAAAAAAAAGATCCCATGGCTTAGATAGATAGTGGTAGGGACATGATTAGATTTGACAATGCACTCTGTTGCCCTACACATTCCAAGACAATGTTTCAACACATGGCACAATATATACAATTCGTTATACAAAATTTACCTCTGAAGAAAGGTAACATTCAATCACACCACCTCTTTAAATATTATGAGCTGGGAAAATCCCTAAACAACATCAAGAGGAAAACCAAAATTCTAAAGCTTCAAGGCAAAGTACAAGGAGGACAATGTACCAAGCTTTCCTAGCGTTATTTCTTCAATGTAGAAGACTATTCTTTATTCTGAGATTACATCCTATCTGCTTTTTCATCTTAAAATATCCTTTCTTTAAAAAAAATGATGGTGACAATGGTTTTTATTTTTAGCATCCTTACTTGGCAAAATTAAAAGCAGGCAATCCTGTGTCAATTTCCCCTAATTTCAAAAATACTACCGGTCTGTGAAACCTAAAAGCCTGGAAACTCCTGACCTTCAGTGTAAACATGAGATCTGTATTATAATACTATAAACAAATTAGAAACAAAAAATTTGAGAAACTGTGAGAGATCCAGGTAAACGTCAGTTAATCATCTAGTTTTATAAAACCTCCTTGGAGAAAAGACAGTGTGAGCTAAAATTACTACATTGTTTTAGTTCCTTCTGAAATTAATTAAAGCACATATATTTACCAAATGAAGCAAAACATCCACCGAATACTATGTTTGTCCTTACCCCAAAATTGTAAGTTCCATGAAGGAAAAAAGATTTTTGTTTTTAATTTACTGCTCAATGCTCAACAGTTTATAGGACAGAAACTGGCATGTAACAAATTCTCCCTAAATATTTACTGAAATTACTGAATTAAATGCCCAGCACCACACAAAGGCACTAGGGACATGGTATCCCCCACCCCCCATTTCACTGGCTCCAGTATCAAAAGATACACAAACGTAGTGGAACCACTTTACACCTGGGAAATAGCCCTAACATATTCCTTACAAGTATAATCATATCAAGAATTTTCAGTGGATAGCTGCTTTGGAATTTATGCTTTAGCTCAAGGTCTATTCAAGTACATATAATAAAGAACCACAATGGGATTCCACTACAGTAAACGTGAAGCAGTGCTGTCATTTGTCTCATTAATGCAAATATCTTAAATGACATCTATTTTTTCTTTCCAAGGAGCTCAGAACATTGCTCAGTTACTACTTCTTCAATCTTCAACAAAGCACTATGAAGATTACTCATCCTAGGTAAATGTCTACTAACCTTCTCAGGGGGACTAATATTACAGAGGTACCACTTGTAATGACAAAAAGAATCCGTTTTCAAAAGATAAGCATCACTGTCACAGGTTGTAGTTTGTATTTTTACTTTATAAAAATTTATTAACTACCTAAATTATTTTAGATGCAATCAGATTTATTTCAAGCACTAAGATGTGGTTCCAGTTATCTGCATAACTATTTTTCTTCACAGCTTCACAACTTGAGATTCAATCTCAAAACTATGCATATGTCAAAGTTAAAATGCTGACAGGTTCGCTTCTTTGCTTATGGTAAGTCACTATAAGTCACTATAAGGATGTATCTGAATGAAGAACTACAAATTCCAAGTGTGGTTCAAGATGAAAATGGGGTTCCCAAAGCAATAGTTTCTGTCAGAGAAATGATATATTTGCTCAAAAGAAGCATGGACTATGCAATGCCATTAACCAATATTTCATTCTATGGTTTCACAGCTGCAGTTTGACTGAGCCAAAGGACTGACCAGATATATTAATTAAAACAGCTTGTATTTGGGTGCCTGGGTGGCTCAGTGGGTTAAGCCTCTGCCTTTCGCTCAGGTCATGATCTCAGGGTCCTGGGATTGAGACCCGCATCAGGCTCTCTGCTCAACTCCCTCTCTCTCTGACAAATCAAAATACAAAATCTTGAAGAAGAAAAAAAAAAAGACTGCTCCCTTCAAAGCTCAAGGCACTGAGAGATGAAATATCCTAGGGTCCACAGTAACTCTTGTTCAAGCAACAAAGGCCATCTCCATATTCTTACAAACAAACCTACTTCAAGGCGATCCTTCCTATGCCAATTTAATTGGTATATTACCTGTTATTAACTGTCAGGAACAGGTAATGAAGAAAATTCAAATACGAACTTGCTCTTCAAGGCCCGACAACTGAGACAAGATGCCCCCAAATTTCCTGCCTCTAAGTTGCAGCAGTGACCCTCAGTAAGTTCAGTGTCCTCCTCTGTGAGGGGTACGACCACACTGCTATTATCATGCAGGAGTAGGACATCAGCACACTTAGCACAGAGCAACGCTCATTATCAATTATCTCTAACATCATTAGCAGCATGCAGAAAGGCCTTCCTAAGCCCCCTCTTCACAAGAATAACAAATCAAGCCCCAGATATTTGGATAAAAATTCAGCAAACAATGCTCTGATATTTGCCATTTTTCCAGTGGCATACAGGCTTCCACTTTCTTAATTCTTTTGACTTAGAGATAATAATAAGCAATACTCTATTAATGCCACTTCCTCCAATTTTGGAAAACAAGACTGATTTTTTTAAAGCGTTTTTTCAAACATAAAAAAGCTAAGCATAAATGGAAATCCCCTTTATGGTGGTTCAGTGTGACTACAAAAACAAATAAAAACCCACTGGGAAAACGCTGGCAATTCATACTGTATTATTAATATGTAAGATGTTTAATTGACCTGAGAAAATTAAAATAATAAAAATACATTTCCCTCAGGACTCTGGGGTTCCTCACTCAGTTAAGCATCCAACTCTTGATTTTGGCTCAAGTCATGATCTCAGGGTTGTGAGTCTGAGCTCCACATGAGGCTCATGCTACGCATGGAGCCTGTTTAAGATTCTCTCCCTCCTGGGGCACCTGGGTGGCTCAGTGGGTTAAAGCCTCTGCCTTCTGCTCAGGCCATGATCTCAGGGTTCTGGGATCGAGCCCCGAATAGGGCTCTCTGCTTGGCAGGGAGCCTGCTTCTTCCCTTCTCTCTCTGCCTGCCTCTCTGCCTACTTGTGATCTCTTTCAAATAAATAAATAAAATCTTTTAAAAATATATTAAAAAAAAAAAGATTCTCTCCCTCCCTCTGTCTCACCCTGCCTAAAATTTTTTTTCCTTTATCAAATTAGCGAAGCTTAAAAACCTAGTATTCAGAATGCCTGGGTGGCTCAGTCAGTAAAGTGTCTGCCTTCCGATCAGGTCATGATCCCTGGGTCCTAGGATCAAGTCCCACACTCGGCTCCCTCCTCAGCAGGAGCCTGCTTCTCCCTCTCCCTCTGCCAGCTGTTCCCTCTGCTTATATGTTCTCTCTCTATCAGATAAATAAATAAAATCTTTAAAAACAAATAAACAAAAGTTAGTATTCAACGTTTGTGAGACTGTGTCATTTGCATTTGTTGGAAAAAATGCATTTTTTAAAAAACTTCATAAAACAGATTGAGAACCTTCTTAAGAACATTTATTTCCTTTGATCTTGTCATTCTACTCCTAAGGACATAATCTGAAATATGTTCATAGCATTAGACTCAAAAACATTCATTCAAAACTATTGTCATAACAAAAATGTGAGAACAAATTAAATACATAAAAAGAACTTTTATGCATAAAATAACTGAGTGTAATGAAAACATTTAAAAAGTGCCCAGAATACATTTTTAGTAATAAAAGAAAATGCTATGTTATACTACCAGGTAAAAGAAGGGAGAACGTAAAATTATACATAAACCACATAATTAACCACATTAAAAAAACAAATAGAAAAAAAAGAATGGAAAGATAAAAAGTTACTAGCAATTCTCACTGGACAGTGAAAGAGTAGATGATTTTATTTTCCTTTTACAGATGAACATATTTTCTAAATTTTCACAAAGAGCCTATTATACAGCCAAGCTTTTCTTTTTTTTTTTAATTTGTTCATTTATTTAGAGGCTGTATAAATAGTGGCTTTGAATTTAGTAAACTCAGTCTGAACTTAGTTTCCTCATCCATAAACAGGATAAGAATTCTTCGCTCTTGGGGTGCCTGGGTGGCTCAGTGGGTTAGGCCGCTGCCTTCGGCTCAGGTCATGATCTCGGGGTCCTGGGATCGAGTCCCACATCGGGCTCTCTGCTCAGCGGGGAGCCTGCTTCCTCCTCTCTCTCTCCCTGCCTCTCTGCCTACTTGTGATCTCTCTCAGTCAAATAAATAAATAAAATCTTAAAAAAAAAAAGAATTCTTCGCTCTCAAGGTTACTGTTAAAATCAACAAAGATCTTGACACATAAATTAATACTGAAGCTATTATTATTATTAATTATTATACTGTGGTTGGATTAGAGAGCACAATGCTCTTAATAATGTATACTTGAAGATGTCCTCCACTTTATTAAGTGATTCTAACAACTGCACTTCAATGTTCTGTAATAATTTGAAATGTTTTCTAGTCTCCCCCTCTTGTCATGTTGTGATGTATTTTCCCCACTTGCTTCCCCCAACCCTTCTGGTTTGCTGTTTGTACTTTTCTTTCTTTTTTTATGCCTGTAAGCTAGTCTTTTTTTCTTTCTTCCTTTCTTTCTTTTTTTAAGATTATTTATTTATTTATTTATTTGACAGAGCACGCGCGAGAGAGATCACAAGCAGGCAGAGAGAGGGAAAGCAGGCTCCTGGCTGAGCAGACAGCCCTATGGGGCTCGATCCTAGGACCCTGAGATCATGACCTGAGCTGAAGGCACAGACTTAACCCACTAAGCCACCCAGGCACCCCGCTGTTTCTAGTTTTCAAAGGGCTTAGAAATGAGTCTAGCCCAGATTTCTAGACTGGCAATTCATAAACATGGGTTGTCTGGCCCACACAGTGATCTAAAAATATTTGATTTAGAGCCAAAATATAAAATTCAGAATATTTCATGTAAAAACCCCGATTTCCAGCTTCTGAAAAGTGGGATGATTTGGCCACACCAAGACTTAGGTCGTCCAATGACACAGGTTGTTCAGATGACCACAGTTCTTGCCCCTCCCTGACTCCCAGGCACTGACACTCAAGGTCAGCTACCACGTATCATGGCACTTGAAGTGTTTTATCTTACTCCAGGCCTGATTCACAGTCCAGCCTTAGCAGTTATTGACTTTTATGACCCATTACCTAGTTGTATTAGTCAGGGTCCAATCAAGAAAGAAAAATCATAATTTGAATAGGGGAAGTTTAAAACAGGGGACAGAATAATGAGAAGTTAACTAATAGGACCAAACTCTTAAGAATAGCAGATAAAAGGAGCGCCTGCTGTAGGACTGAGGTAAGAGTGGTCAAAGAAGAGGTCCTATGTGTGCGGAGATCTAAACCCTGCTGAAAGGGCATGCCTGGGACTCAATGAAGAGCAGTAAAAGGTTTTGGGACCCATTCTGATGTATGTGGGGTGGGGTTGGGGGGGTCCCCACACCAAGCAATGCTGGGACATCAGCTGGGTGTACCACAATCCAACTTAATTCTAATACTATCTACTCGGAGACATTAGATCCCACAGGTTAAGGGTTCGATCCTATAAGACTGCCCCCCAGCTTTATAAAAGAGAACTTCAACTGCCTCCATTTTGACCTTGACCTTTCTAACTTACCAAGTTCTTCTTTCCAGCTTATATCTTACCTGTGGCAAAAGACCCTAGAGGCAAAGCATCCCCCAAAGGAAACAAAACTACCCCCTTAAACAGTAATGGCTGCCCTGAGGCAGCAAGACCCTATATAACTGACCCCAAGGCAATGACTGACCTGGCTACTGCCCACCTGCATGCACCCACTGAGCTTTGCGCCACATTTTCCTCATATAAACCTGGAAATATTTTCAGTACTTTGGAAAAACCTCTTTGAGACTTTAGTCCAGCTGCCATCTTGGTGTTGACCTCACTGACATAAACTCCTTTCTCGTTTCACAATTACTCATCTCTCTGCCTTCGGATTTTGTCAGCAGCTAGTGGCCAAACCTAGTGTGTCTGGGACCCCTCCCCCTTGGAGCCAGGTGCTCAGGCACCTCTGCACCCCACCTACGTCCAGACGCCAGTGCAGGTCCAGATTGTCACCTATGTTTCTGACCTCCTTTCCTTGGGTTTGATTAAACTGCTACAGTGGCTCAGAGAACTCAAAGAAACATTTTACTTATCAGATTAATTAATTGGTTTATTATGAAAAGGTATAATTCAGATACAGCCGGATAGAAGAGCTGCACAGGGCCAGGTATGGGGAAAGGGCACAGAGCTTCCATGCCCCCTCCAGGCATAAAACTCTCCCAGCACCTCCATGTGTTCATCAACCTAGAAGTTCTCTGATCCTTGTCTTTCTGGGTTTTTATGAAGGCTTCATTACATAGGCAGGGCTGAATAAATCATTGGCCATTGGCAATTGATTTAACCTCCTGGCCCTCTCCCTTCCAGGTTGGGAATGAAGGTTCCAGCCTTCCAATCACATGGTTGGTTCTCCTGGCAACCAGCCTCCAACCTTAGGTTACCTAGGGGCATTCTAGAAATCATCTCATTCACAAGGCAAAAGACATCTTTATGGCTCTCATCACTTTGGAAATTCCAGGGTTTTAGGACCTCTGTGCCAGAAATAGGAAGATCAAATCTATATTGATTATAAAGCACAATATTAGAGGCAGAGAAGTTTCTGTGGTGCCACACTGGAGAAACTTGCTAGAAATATGTACTCTTGGCTGCTGGGAAAGTGTCTTACAAGGAGAGACTCTCCTATCCTATAAAGCTACCCAAGGCAGGGTGGTGCCAGTTGAGAACTACTGACTGGTGGGTGCTGGAGAAGTATGTGTTTAGCAGGAGCCTCTGGCTTGAAAACCTACCTGCAGTGCAGGAGCTGGGCCCTGGAGAAGCCTACCTGGAGGCCAGAGAAGTCAAATGTGTGTGTGCAGCAGGCTGCACTGGGGACGCTGGGCACTGGGGAGGCTGGCTGCCTGTGCTCTAAGAATCGTCACCCGAGTCGTTGCCCAGGAGCAAACATGGACCAAGAAGGAAACACCCTTCCTCTTACAATTTCTCTCCAGTATCCTCTAACTGTGCCAGCTGGCAAAGGAAAAATACTTAAAGGGCTCAGATCTGTTTCTGCAGAGTAGTCAATGAAGAGTAAATTTGGAGCTGAAAGGCAATAAATTGATAACTGACACACTAACCTACTAAAATTACCAAAAAAAGACACAGAAGCCAAGTGACACCCAAGAACAGAAGAGAGCAAGTAAAATGCTTGCTCTTCAGGCTACCTATTTAGCTACTCACACACTTTTCTGGTGCTGTAGATTAATGAAGTTTCTGGATGGACAAGTTCTACACAAAAGAGGTGCTACCAATATTCTCCTTCATCTCTATTATAATAACTAATACTTATTAAGTATTTACTATGCCAAGAATGTTCTATTATAATCATCTCACATATATCAATTCATTTAATCCTCAAAACAATCCTATAAGATAGATACTTCTATTATCCTCACTTTACAAAAGTTCAAGTAATTTACCCAAGATAACAACAGGCAGCAAATGGCAGAGCCACAATCTGAATTTATGTAATTTAGCTCCAGATTCTATACTCTTCTTCAATTCAATTTCTTAAATTCAATTTCATTAACATATAGTGTATTACTAGTTTCAGGGGTAGAATTTAGTGATTCATCAGTTGCATGTCACACTCATTACATCAAGTGCTCTCCTTAATGTTCATCATCCAATTACCCCTGCCCCCACCTACCTCCCCTCCAGCAACCCTCAGTTTGTCTCCCAGAGTTCAGTGCCTCTTATGGTTTGACTACCTATTTTCATCTTGTTTTGTTTTTCCTTCTTTTCCCCTATATTCATGTTGTTTCTTAAATTCCACAAGTGAAATCATACGGTATTTGTCTTCCTCTGACAGACTTATTTCACTTAGTATAATACCCTCTATCATCCCAGAATCTATACTCTTAAATGCAATGCTAAACTGCTTCACTACAAAACCCATTTCATTGTTTCATTTTTTGCTTTTAGCACCCATCTTGTTTCCCCAATCTGTCTTTGTCAAATGCATGAAGAACTCATGAAAGAAACATACAAGGTATAAAAGCCAGGGTATAATTTTTTGGTTACTAGAAAACTGACCCCCAGAGAAATACAGGGCTTGCAATAGATAGTATGATGTACTTATCTATTAGTTAACCATAAGACATCATCACTTAAAAGCCATATAACTGGGGCAGAAGAATTTCCAGAGTAACTGATACTACTTCTATTTTATTTTATTTTAATAAAATTAGACATTCAACATTCTAGAATTCTGTCAAAGGTTTTAAGAAATACCTGTATTTACACTTAGTATTACTACTTGTTACCAGGAATTCCAAACTGAGCTATAGAGGATCTTAAACCTTGTTAGCATTCAACAAAGTTGCACTTCTGCAATTAAAGGAAAGGTTAAGCCTGTCACATACAAAAGCATTTCAGAATCCATTTCAGGTCTTCTTCCCTCAAAAAGGATGTGAATTCTTGAACATCACAATTTAGAACTGACTTGACTATGAAGACATCAAGTATGAAATTAATTTTGTCTAGTTCAAAATGGGAACTGCTTTAGATTCTAACTTGGCAGGTGTCAATTTAAAGGGCATCTAAGACAAAATCCACTCTTTCTTAAACATTTCAGTGCTATCTGAAGATGGTTTATCTCTGTGGTTTCAATTCTGCTACACTACAAAACACAAGATAGGAGGTTTACTGTGGAAGGTCAAATGTCAGTGATGTGAAAGATATTTCTAATTTCGGGAGCTAATGGAGATAATGTTAGTGGTGTTAAAGACATTCCTAATTTGGGAGCTAAGGTGCCAATTTAGATTCATGGTATTTTCATCCTTCTTTACATGAGTCATCAGAAAAAGAAATACCACCTAACAGTCAAGTGCTTTGGACTGGTAATCAAACTGACTTACTTTCAAATTCCATCCCTACCAGTGTCTACCACACTCTCTCAACGGGAGTGTGCACATCTGTAAAATGAGATTTAACAGTATCTACCCGAGTCTCCTAAAGATTAAATAAGACAATGCACATCAATGCCTGGCACTACACAGAAGGCACTCAATAAGCTTTAACTATTATTAGTATTATTAAACAGATAAGTTTCAGTAACACTTCTCCATAGAATATCCTAGGGAAAAGAAAGTTTTTCAGGAAAATATTCAATCAGATTTTATCTGATCCAAATACTTTGATCTAGCAAAGATACTTATTGAAACAATAACCTTATAAAACAACAATCTGGGGCGCCTGGGTGGCTCAATTATTCGGCTCAGGTCACGATCCCTGGGTCCTGGGATGGAGACCCACATGGGGCTCCTTGCTCAGCGGGAAGCCTGCTTCTCCCTCTCCTACTCCCCCTGCTTGTGTTCCATCTCTCACTGTGTCTCTCTCTATCAAATAAATAAAATCTTAAAAAAAAATAATCTGAGGAAAGGCAAAATTACTGATTGCTTTCCAGACATGGGTAAATTAGAATGCAAAGTGTAAAATGCTTGAATTTAGAAATGAAATTCCCAACAGGCACAACATTAACATCTGTTGCACTACCTGAAGAGAATAAAACTTTAACATCCAATGCAAAAGCCCTGAAAAATGCAACTTTGTCACATTTATTTCAAAAAGAACCAATTGTCAGAGAAGAGCATACTAACTGAACAAATTTATTCTTCAGACACAAATGTCTGATTTGTTGGTAACTCAAAGCCCTAAAGATATCTATTACTGAATGAGTCAGTTATCATGGTTAGAAACAAAACAAAACTTTTTAACACATGAAAAACAAAACAAGCCTTAAAATGAAAATAAATGAAGAAAAGAAAGGTGAATACAAATAAAAATACTCTAAGGCAGGGAGACTAGAGAAGAAGGCTTGGTCTCTCAAAATGGGTGGATTAGGCCGCTGCCTTCAGCTCAGGTCATGATCTCGGTGTTCTGGGATCGAGCCCCGCATCGGGCTCTCTGCTCAGCGGGGAGCCTGCTTCCCCCCCCCTCTCTCTCTGACTGCCTCTCTGCCTACTTGTGATCTCTCTCTCTGTCAAATAAATAAATAAATAATCTTTAAAAAAAAAAAAAAATGGAACATTCATGGTGAATAGGAATGCCAACCACCAAACAAGACCTTTCAGATTCCAACCTGTTGAGAAGTTTCTGGTAACTGGAGAGGGAAATGGAGGAGTTTACCCATTATTAGAAGTCTGTTCCAAAATAAAGGCTTAAAAATCATAATTTTGAACAAAGTTCTAAAAATGAAAATCTTAAAGAAGTTTTCATAATTAGTAAGGAGAATAATCCTCAAGATTTTCTGAAGTTCTTATCACATTCTAGAATATAGTCTTGCATGCATATTAATTCATTACATCCTCACAACAATCCTATACGTTTATTTAAAAGAAGAGACTTTGATGTTAAATAGCTTGCTCAAATAGCGACACTGATTTTGAACTACACTATCTGTCCCAGACAGTTCCTGGAAGATTCGTATGTTACTAATATCTTGAATTCTTTATTGAAGTAAGAGCAACACTATTTTCATCTGCATACCTATGGGTCCATACTATTTTAACACATTTAGAATGTGGCATTATAATCCAAACTGGTCTGCAACAAGGAAAGTATGAAACTGAGACAAAGTCTTCAAAAAATTTCATAGAATATGAATATTACAATTAGAGGAGTAACAGACATATAAGAGTATGTCTAGTAATTATAATAACAGGGTTATTAGTTATTAGTTAGTTAACAGGGGTTATAGTAACAGACATATAAGAGTATGTCTAGTAAATATAATAACAGGGGTACCTGGTGGCTCAATGGGTTAAGCCTCTGCCTTAGCCTCAGGTCATGATCTCAGGATCCTGGGGTAGAGCCCCACACTGAGCTCTCTGCTCAGCAGGGAACCTGCTACCTCACCCCCACGCGCACACCTGCCTCCCTGCCTAATTGTTATCTCTGTCAAATAAATAAAATCTTAAAAAATAATAACACTACATTTGAGTTTATAATTTGTATTTTTTCACTTCATTTTCTTAGCATTTAATTTTTATAAATATATTGGTCTGCAGTGGAATGGAAATTAAACAAAAACAAGAGCTAGTCATTTACCAGATAGTTGGAGGAGCACTGCCCTAGATCTCTGGCGCAAACAGCTTGCTCTCTGTTACCAGCTCTGTGGCAAAGATGAGACATGCTGATGTAAGTAACAATCCTCAGATAATCAATCTACAACCACTTTGGCCATGGTTTACATTTTAACTTCATTCATTAATCAGAGTTCCTGCTAAGTGGGGTTAATTCTAAGTAATGTTAAGTTGTAGGCTCTCAACCTACCTAGGTAGCTTTTTCCTTTAGCGTCAAAGACAACTGCTCATTACCAACTGAATCTAACATTGTAAGATAGTGGTAAGCTAGTAGTTCCAACTCCTTTACCACACGGGACTTCCTTGGTATAAGGTATGCTTTGGCCTCCTTTACAAGTTCAGTTTTCCTCCTTCCCATAGGCTGAAGAAGAGAGCATCTTGATTATCAGTTACTCATAAGTGCTTTCAAGAATCAGAGATTTCTTTTCCTTTGTTTCAGAAATCATTTAGGGATAAAGGCAAAGTCACCAGGTCAAAAAGCAAGGAAGAAGTTACAAAAGCATCAAGAAAGTTGATTTGGGTACAAGGAATGTTGAAGAAAGTCACTGAGAGATCAATGTCATGTAAACCTCTTGAGGGTCAGGTATAGCAGGTAGGCACCAACTGCTACAGCAATTTTTGGGTCACTTAATTTTAACTCATTTCTAAATACTAATCCTGCCATAATTAATGGGTTTTTTGAACTCTTATTCCTGCCTCTGGGAAATTCTGAGGGAAAAAGGTATTGAGTGACAAAACAGAAGCTAGATTAAGAACATGAATAAAGGGCGCCTGGGTGGCTCAGTGGGTTAAGCCACTGCCTTCGGCTCAGGTCATGATCTCGGGGTCCTGGGATCGAGTCCCACATCGGGCTCTCTGCTCAGCGGGGAGCCTGCTTCCTCCTCTCTCTCTCTCTCTGCCTGCCTCTCTGCCTACTTGTGATCTCTGTCTGTCAAATAAATAAATAAATAAAATCTTTAAGAAAAAAAGAACATGAATAAATAGCATATCTTTTCATATACATGAAAGTGAACTGCAAAATAAATTAGATTGGTCTCTTTATTTATAATAACACTAGTCCCTAAGAAAAGCCAGATTTCCTTAAAAAGTAAAGTAGTTTAGCCAATGGAGGAGCTTGGGGTAGAAACGTTCTAAAGGCAGAAACTGTGCTTCCCAGCCCCCATGAATGAAGTTTACTTTTTACAAAATCATCTCACTAGTTTCATGTTACATCAATTTATAATAGTATAATCTATCTAGAAAAAATGTTTAATTACCAGAAGAAAGAAAACAGTGGTTGAATTCTAAGTTGATGTCTACGTTATATATAACTTCCATTTTTATTCTAAGAGCTCAAAATGCACTGTTCCTGCTGTTATAATAAACAGATATTTTGAACGTGATTTATAGCATTTTAAGGCCTACAGATAGAAAAAACCACTTGACCATCAATTCAGACAGCCATAAATGACATGTCATACTGATTATCTTTATTAATGCCTTGGTTAATTATACCATGCATGTATATTTGGCCTCCTTTAGAAGTTTAGCTTTGTTCTCAGTGAAAAAGAATATAGTAGAGACCCGCATACTGCAAAAATCACTCAAGATAGTTCAAGAAAGGGCACCTGGGTGGCTTAGTGGGTTAAGCCGCTGCCTTCGGCTCAGGTCATGATCTCAGGGTCCTGGGATCGAATCCTGCATCGGGCTCTCTGCTCAGCAGGAAGCCTGCTTCCCTCTCTCTCTTTCTGCCTGCCTCTCTGCCTACTTATGATCTCTGTATGTCAAATAAATAAATAAAATCTTAAAAAAAAAATAGTTCAAGAAAATACTGAAATTGGAAAAGTTCTAAGCATTTTATAGAAATAAAACGTTTGTTGATTTCTAATTTGAATCAGTTATAATTTCTTTTTTTTTTTAAGATTTTATTTATTTGACAGAGAGAGATCACAAGTAGACAGAGAGGCAGGGAGAGAGAGAGAGGAGAGAAAGCAGGCTCCCTGAGAAGCAGAGAGACCGATGCCGGGCTCGATCCCAGTACCCTGGGATCATGACCTGAGCTGAAGGCAGAGGCTTTAACCCACTGAGCCACCCAGGCACCCCAAATCAGTTTTAATTTCTGATCAAAGTTACCTCAATCAGTTTTTAAATATACAAACCAACTTAAATCTCACAAATGTCAGCCCTAATAAGGTCAATTAAATTTTATTGCAGTTATAAGTTCATGTCCAAATAAAGCAGGCTCACGAAGTACTGGATAGGTGGCCGAAATAAGTGAAATAGGCTTCAACATCCAAGGAGGACTATGACAATCTACTGTTACTCAGCTCTAGCCAACTGTTGTCTTGAGAAAATGGAGACAAAAATCAACAATAGTAATAAAAATGAGTATTCTGCCACTTACTCTAACAAAATAAGTCTGTGGGCTTGTTTTGGTAGGATTACCAGTTTCCTCTTTCATGAAGCTCCTTCATGGTGGTGAAACTGGGCCTATTTTTCTGCGGAACCCTAAGATACTCATGAAATCCTGTTCCCTCCAAATGTAGTAGTTTTTCTCCCTAAATCTTTTGAGCACTGTGCATGCTATGAAGTCTTTATGAAGAACTTATCTGTATTTTCACTGCTTTCATCTTTTCTCCCCACTAGTTAATGTCTGTTCATTGTTTGTTCAAGCAATGACAAATGAACAAATTGACCCAAATGTCAAAATACATTCACAAAAAATTCATTTCTAAACAAAGATGTGAAACAACTTCAAATATGCATTCCAATGCTTCCTTAAAAGGAAATGTGAGTTAAGAGCAATCTAATTTAGCTTTTGTCTTATCTTTATTCTAATACAAAAAATTCAAATCACCAGAAAGCTTTTTTGGATTCTAATCCAAAAAACTACCTTTCCCCCAAAAAACTATGCTTCATTTTCTCAAAAAGAGGAGCTATACTCATTTCTACGCATATAGACAAATAATATTCTCCATTTATGTTTCTTGACAGCAATCCAGAACCTCGATTCCTTGGAACCTCTGGGAATCAAAAGAATGTTATGGTGTCTCTTTCCAGGAAAACGCACAGAGCCCTAAATTTTTGTATGCAATTTCACAAGGTTCATAGTACCCCAGGATCGTCAGTGGATTCACCCACTCCACGATAAGGACTCTAGTGCTTAAAATGGGATTAGTTTCTATTATGAAAAGTTATGCATCTCTGATATTGAGAAAGCATCTTCCCTTTACAACTGTCACTACTTCTCAACAGCCATCCTAACAGCTGACAGAAATTTGAGAATTTCTTACCTCAGAGAAATTAACAGCCAAGGGAACGATTCCAGCCACGTAACAACCCACCAACATAGCCAGAGACAGCAGACTAATGGAGATGAAATCATCCATTCTGTCCTCCTTTATTTACCCACAGTCACCAGACTACAAATTTTCAGTGGCTTCAAAGGGTCCGGAGGTCCTTAAACGCGTGTGGTGATTCCAAGAGAACAAGTGGACTTGCCAGTTCTTTCGTCCTCCCCACCAGCAGATGTGTTCACGAAACCCCTTTCTCTGGAACGCAGCTGGAAATAGCCCCCTTTTGCTGATCTTAGCACCAGAGAGAACTTTCAGCAATCTCAGGTCCCAGCCCCTGCGTTTTCAGAGGCCAGTCATTGGATTCCCTACGATTAGCAGTTAAAGGTACGCGGGAGATTTCTTCAGTCTCGGGATGGTGGAAAAATCAGTCCACTCCCTCCACAGACAAAGTCCCAGGTGGAAAAGGAGGAAAACCCAAGCAAACTTGTTCTTTCTCCCGGCGCCCCTAGGTCCCTGGGGCAGCCCCCCTTAGGCTGGGACCAGCCCACCAGTCCCGGGAAACTCTCCTCCGAGTCTAAAATATGAAAGAATCCCGCAGCTCTCTAACGATGGGCTCAGGGGTTCAGCAGCGGAGCTGATACAAAGCTGTCTCTGCCCTATATCCGATGCTGCCCATATTACTCCATTCCGCTGGGCCTTGACCCAGAGCCACGGATACTACAGCTGCCATGGCCGCCAAGTGGCACCTCTTCATTACATCCACTTCCGGATTGCTTCACCGCCCCCCTCCTTTAGGAAGAGTACTTCCGGGTTACAACCGACCTATGGCCCGGGATTCTTATGTTGTCGCCATTTTTGAGTAGGGCTAATGCGAGATGTTTGGTGTCAGAGTCCATAGCTCTGTTTACTCTAGCCGTATTTCTGATAACGAGAGTATGATAGACAGTGTCTTCACAAGAAATGATATTTTTTCAAGTTCCGCAGTAATTCCCTGTGTAGCTCATGGCCCTTAACCAAGATGGCTGAGACAGAGTCAGTATCCGCTCTAGCTGCCGGAAATGTATACGCCTCTATGGTCCAAAAGGCTCTTTCGCGGTGCGTTTCTGACGACTTCCGGCGGCTCCTCTCGCGGGGATTGGCTGTTGGCTGCGTTGCGGCTAAGCTCGTGTGCGGTGGTGGTGTCGGCAGCGGCTGCAGCGAGAGAGTTTGGCGCGATGGTGAGAAAGGCCTCAGCGGCTCCCCGATTCCCCGGCCTTTGGGGCGATCCCAACCCTATTCATCTTTTCCCCACCCCATCCAGGTCGAGCGTGCACCTCCCTGGCCCCCCAGTTTGTGACTGGATCCTTCCCCTTCCCGCCGCGGACACGCTTGGCCTGGCACTAGGCCCCGGAGCCCGGGTCCGCCCTGCGTTTGCGCGCCCGCCTGCGGGCTCCGGCGAGCCGTGCGGTGTGGAGAATGTGCTTTGTCCCAGTTGCTCCTTGGTAGAGGCAGGCGTGGGGATGCTGCTCACTCCCTCCATACTCCCTGGCCCAGTGTGGGAACAATGGCCGAGGGATGTCTGACAAACCTTTCCCCAGAGCTGACAGATTGGGTGTACTACACCCAGCGTGTGGGCCGGGAGGGTTCGTCTTTGCTTTGTGTGTGCTTTCTCAGCCCCTCTCTTTTGCTTTTCTGTGCTCTGCCTTTAAATACACACGTAACGTATTTTTCTCTTTTCCAAGACCCCAGATGCCTGACCTGGCGTTTCTCCCAGCCCTCAGTCTTGTTCGTACTCATTCTCTTGGGACTGAAAGCGGAAAAGATAGGCTTAGCTGAGGGTCCAGGTTCCTTCAGATCTGATCGGGGTGGTAGTGGAGTGAGTGGGTATTTATTTTGCATTTTTTATTATATTCCACCAAAAAGGAGATGGTCCACAGGGATCATGAGGAGTCATGGCTACTTCCACACTTCAGCTTTCGTTTTCTGATTGCTGCACTTAGTGTTAACAAGTTACACAGCTGTTGTTAGCAAGGAACTTTTTGAGGTTGTACTTTTCTGAATTGGGACGTTTCAGTGTGTGATCAAGCATGGTTTCCCAGAGAACCACCAGGAATTAAGAGAGACTGGGTTTCCAGTTCTTGTTTTGTCGTAACTAACAATGTGAACTTGGACAAGTGTTTTCATCTCTGAGTTTCCTTCTTTCCCTGCCTTTTATGTCACTATTTGGTATTGTGCTATAATGCTTAAAATCTCAGGAAGTGACAGCAATTAATAACCCATTCTTATTGTGCAAATATCAGTGATAATTCCTTCTCAATCCAAGTAGCATTAAAAATTAGAATTTGTGTATAAAACAAATAATTATTGGTTCAACGATCTTTTTTTTTAAGATTTTGTTTATTTATTTGACAAACAGATCACAAGTAGGCAGAGACAGGCAGAGGGGGGGGAAGCAGGCTTCCTGCTGAGCAGAGAGCCCGATGTGGGGCTCCTTGTGGGGCTCGATCCCAGGACCCTGAGACCATGACCCAAGCCGAAGGCAGAGGATTTAACCCATTGAGTCACCCAGGCACCCCTGGTTCAATGGTCTTAAATACCTTTGGCTTTATTAAAAATAAAAACTTTGGGTGCAAGGCGTTTTTTGGTTTTTATTGTTTTGATAGTTTGGGAGAAGCATTTGAAGCTATGGGCAAATTGTATGTATTGTTTTGTAGCAGTAGAATGATTCTTAGAGTTCATGTGTGTGAGACTTTTAGTTAGTAATGCAAGATTATTCGTTAAAGTAATTCACTTGTGCCTGGTATCAGAGAGAATAAGGATTTTGCTAAGGTAATTCTGTATACCTCTTCCTGATTTAGGTTTTGCAATTTTATTTTTCTGTTGTGAGAAATTTAAACACATATGTATATGCTTGTATGTACTTATATTGTGCATATGTATTTGTTTTTTAATAAAACCAAATGGCTTTGAAAATAGCTCCAGAAAGAAGAAAGGGATCAAAATTGATTTGGGAAGTTTTATGATCTTAAAATGTTAATAAGAAAGCACTGCCACTTAAAAATAATACTCGTTTTGGTTACAGATTTGTAAATTTTGTCATTTTTTTTGTTCTTAGTAGTTTTTAATCCTCATCTTTGCGTACTAAGTATTGATAATACTGAGCTTTGTCAGAGGTTCATTTTAAGACTGTAAAAATTAGCGTAGTGAATAGCCATTTCCATATCTTTACTCTTTTAAGTAAATTAGTCCCTCAGTTTGCATTAGAATGAGAACAAAATTAATATAGTAGCAACTGGTGTGGCTAATGTACAGAGCGAGAGCCATACTGCCGGAATGCTAGTGTGGTTTCTATAAAATTATTTTCTTCTCAACATGTGACCCATCATAACTACTGTTTTTTGAGTAGGTGACTTAGAAAATATGCTGTGTAACAGTCTAATAAAATGCTTTCTCTGGTTTATAATGCCTGTTTAACAAAGGCCTTGACTGCTCAGGTCATTATAGGTGAAAATTACCCTTTATCTCTTGTCACCAACGTCTATTTTTATCTCACATCCTCTCAAACTTTTCATCAGGGGCGCCTGGTGGCTCAGTCGGTAAGAGTCTGCCTTCAGCTCAGGTCATGATCCCAGCGTCCTGGGACCGAGCCCCACATTGGGTTCCCAGGAAGCCTGCATCTCCCTCTCCCACTCCCACTCCCCCTGCTTGTATTCCTTCTCGCTTTCACTTTCTGTCAAATAAATAAATAAAATCTTTGAGGGGAAAAAAGGTTTTCATCAGATTGAGTTGGTTCTTGATGGGGAGGGAGGAATATGAACAATTTCTTTGCTTTTTATATAGTGTTCAGAGTACTGGGTTTTTTGTTTTTTGTTTTTTTTTTAAAGATTTTATTTATTTATTTGACAGAGAGAAATCACAAGTAGATGGAGAGGCAGGCTCCCTGCTGAGCAGAGAGCCCGATGTGGGACTCGATCCCAGGACCCTGAGATCATGACCTGAGCCGAAGGCAGCGGCTTAACCCACTGAGCCACCCAGGCGCCCGTACTGGGGTTTTTTGATGCTTATTCAGAAACTCTAGGCCTCAACTATCAGTTCCAATATCTTTTTTTTTTTTTTTTAAGATTTTATTTATTTTATTTGACAGATAGAGATCACAAGTAGGTAGACAGGCAGAGAGAGAGGGAGGAGGAAGCAGGCTCCCTGCTGAGCAGAGAGCTGGATGCAGGGCTCCATCCCAGGACCCTGGGATCATGACCCGAGCCGAAGGCAGAGGCCTCAACCCACTGAGCCACCCAGGCGCCCCCAGTTCCAATATCTTGATGCTTAACAATTCTTACCACTTCAAAACAGTTTGGGGGACCTGCCATAAAGGATTTTTGGGACCCCAAAAAGTAAAAGAGAAAAATATGAATAGTTAGAGGATTGTGTTTACAATGAGGTTGCATCATACTTGGATTTAATTAATTGACCTTACACACTTGGCAAAAGATTGGAAGGGGCCATAATTTCAATAGACCAGTAGTTGGAGACATTTTTGGTTGTCAGTTTTGTTCAGGAAGGAGCAGCAGGGGGTTCAAGTGCTATTGGTATTTAGTGGGAATAAGCCAGGGATGCTTCTAAACATCCTACCATGCACAGGACTACCTCTGTAAGGAGAACCCTTCAAGCCCAGATTGTAAAAGTGCAGAGATTGAGAAACTGAAATAGACCCACTAACAAAAATGTGCCCCCCACTGAGCATGATGAGGTGGAAGATGTGAAGTCTGTCTGCTGTTGGAGGCATATTCACAGTCATCACAGTGTGCTCATCTATTTCGTGTGATTCTAGTGTTTAAAAATACTTGATTTGGGGTGCCTGGGTGGCTCAGTGGGTTAAAGCTTCTGCCTTCGGCTCATGTCATCATGATCCCTGGGTCCTGGGATCGAGCCCCATGTTGGGCTCCTTGCTCGGTGGGCCTGCTTCTTCCTCTCCCTCTGCCTGCTGCTCACCACTGCTGTGCTCTCTGTCAAATAAATGAATAAAATCTTTTTTTTTTTTTAATGTGATTTTGAGACTCTTAAGGTGAGTCATCTACTGAGTGAATAGTTTAATGGTTTTTCTAGGGTAATGTTAACTCTAATAATTTTATACTGCCCATTTATCTTCTGTCTTCATGTTGGAGTCTAAGCCCTGGCTAAGAGGTGACTCCACTGTTGTGCCAAGGTTGGAAAAAACATAAATCAGATCCAGTGCTTACAGTCACAATAGTGTTTCCCCTTTTCTACTTTTATCAGCCTCCATCTGAGTTTTTATTTTTATTTTTAAAAAAAAATTTTTTATTTATTTGACAGAGATCATAAGTAGGCAGAGAGGCAGGTAGAGAGAGAGGGGAGGAAGCAGGCTCCCCGCTGAGCAGAGAGCCCCATCTGAGTTTTTATTAAGATACTTAATAAGGGGCGCCTGGGTGGCTCAGTGGGTTTAAGCCGCTGCCTTCGGCTCAGGTCATGATCTCAGGGTCCTGGGATTGAGTCCCGCATCGGGCTCTCTGCTCGGCGGGGAGCCTGCTTCCTCCTCTCTCTCTGCCTGCCTCTCTGCCTACTTGTGATCTCTCTCTGTCAAATAAATTTTAAAAAAAGAAAGAGACTTAATAAGGCTAGAGATAGAAAGTGACCAGTAGAGCTCGAAAACTAAGTGCGTTTATGATCTGGTTGGGGAGAATGATAGGAAAGAAAAAAAGAGTACAACGTAGTTTATGCTGAATGCTTACAGGGAGTAGGTCCAGCAGTTGCAGAAAGCAGCCCTTAAGGTCTGGGAGACCTTACAGAGAAGAGACCTTAGGGAGAAGCTGGCAGTCCACCTTCTGACACCACGCTTGCATGAAGGCATAAATGTAGGATGAGCACCCTAATTAATAATATTTTAATAACCAATGGTCATTGTGTCATGGCTGAGGATTTTACATCATACTATGAATTTCTCAAATATGAGTTGGAAATTTATGTTGAAATCACTTTTCCCCCTGCAGTCTCACACCATTTTGCTGGTACAGCCTACCAAGAGGCCAGAAGGCAGAACTTACGCTGACTATGAATCTGTGAATGAATGCATGGAGGGTGAGTTTAAACACTAATTAAGAGTTTTTATTTTTGTTTTCCTGACATTCACATTAGAACATGTCTCATTTAGGAACTGGGCTTGTTTTTTCTCCAGACTTCTTGAATTATTAATTTGAACAGGAAAGGAAGATATTAAGGACCTTATTTGTTGAATGTTCAAGCATTGATTATATATATTATCTTTTTGCTGCAAATATTTTTTTATCCAGCTCATGATTACAATGAATGACTTTTTTTTTAACAATGAATGACTTTATGAAGCCTCCCTTTGTTATGTTGATATCCCATTGTTTATTGTGATATGTAAATATCAGTTACTCCTTATGTATTGTGGTTAAACTCAAGCACTATAGAGTTGTTAAGACCAGCTCTAGGGATATCTTCAGAACCTTAATAGGTTCTAATGTCTGGTCATTGAACAAATAAACTTTAAAAGCTGTTGAGGTTTGGTTATACTCCATCAGAGTGTTAGAAACTAAAAATTAGCTCAGAGAATAAAAGCAAATGGAAACAAATAAGTATAATTTATTGTGCATTTGATAAGCTGACACCACCCTGAAGGGAACTATTAGCCCTTAATGTTTCTTTACTCAGTAAACCATTAGATGAGAGGGTATAGATTGGATCATCACAAATTGGATTCATCCTTACATTTAATCATCATCTCAAGTAAACCAGTTGTGCACATTCTGCACCGTTTTTAGCAGTTGTCCATTCTTTATTTCTTCCTATAAAGCTTTTATATTCTCTGTTTTTGCTGCTGGGCATGTCTGAATTTGTTGATTACCCAAAACTAACTGGGTTAGCCTTAAAATCTGTCCTTATAAAGCCAACAGTGGGTAGATCTGTGGGGAAAAAAACTAGTAATAATTAGAGACATCTTCTAGGTAGTTGGCACCCTGCCTTTTTGATTGCAGATTCTCTTAATGTTAAAAGAAGAGCAGCTCTTGTTCTTCCTTCCATTTCAGGACCCTTTCTCTGCTGACCATTATGGTGGACTTTGTGCACGTGCTGCCTTGGCACATTAGGGCCTTAACTGTATTACCATGTCTTCGCTTCTGCAGTACCCTGCCAACCTCTGCTGATTTTAGTGAAGCCTGTTTTTTTTCTTTCTAATTAATGCACTTTATTTCTAGAGCAGTTTAAGATTTACAGAAGAAAATAGAAAATGTAAAGTTCCCATGTACTTCCTTTCCCCACCTCCACAATTTCCCCCATTAATAAGACCTTGGTGTGGTATGTTTGTTACATTGATAAACCTAATTTTTTTTTTTAAGATTTTATTTATTTATTTGACAGACAGAGATCACAAGTAGGCAGAGAGGAGTTAGCAGGCTCCCCACAGAGCAGAGAGCCCCACGCGGGGCTCGATCCCAGGACCCTGGGATCATGACCTGAGCCGAAGGCAGAGGTCACCCACTGAGCCACCCAGGCGCCCCAACCCAATATTTTTTTAAGGATTATTTACTTGAGAGAGAGCATGCAAGCACAAGCAGAGGATGGGGCAGAGGGAGAAGCAGACTACCTGCTGAACAGGGAGCCAGACATGGGGCTTGATCCCAGGACCCTGAGATCATGACCTAAGCCAAAGGCAGATGCTTAACCAAATGAGTCACCCAGGTGCCCCATGAACCCAGTATGGATACAGTGACTAACTAAAGTCTGTTATTATTAACTAAAGCTCATTCTTAATGTTGTACAGTTCTTTGGGTTTGACCGAATGCATAACATACACCCATTGGTACAGTATCATACAGAACAATTTTCAGTTACCCTAAAAATTCCTGTGCTCAACCTGTTCATCCCTCCTCCCCAGTTCACCCTTTGCCCCCGACAACTGTTGGTCTTATTATCACCTCCTTAGTTTTGCCTTTTCCAGAATGTCATAGAATTGGAGTCATTACCATATGTAGCCCTTTCATACTGGCTTATTTCACTCAGCAGTATGCATTTGAGGCTCTTCCATGTCTTTTTAAATTAATAGATTTAGTTTCTTTCCAGTAGTTGTAAGTTTATAGGAAAATTGAAAAGTACAGAGAATTCCATCACACCCTTTCTTCTCTACCTTGTCCTTCCAGTTTCCCCTACCACATCCTGTTTCACTGTGGTACATTAGTTACAATTGTAGAAGCAGTACTGATACATTATTATTGACTAAAAGGCCATAGTTTACATTAGTGTCCAGCCTTTGCTTCAGACATTTTATGGGTTTTGGCATATATAATTACAGGTATCTACCATTTACTGATCTAAAAATCTCTAGTGCTTCACCTATTCCTTCCCCTAAACTTCTGGCAGCCACTGATCTTTTTAATGTCTCCATAGCATCATCACCTTTCCAAAATGTCATGTAGTTGAAGTTCTGCAGTGTATAGCTTTTTCAAGTTGGCTTTTTCACAAAATAGTGGTTTTTTTGTTTGTTTTAAAAGATTTTATTTATTTATTTATTAGAGCACAAGCCAGGGGAGGGGCAGAGGAAGAGAGACAAACAGACTCCCCACTGAGCAGGGCTTCCCAGGGCCCTGAGACCATGATCTGAGTCGAAGTCAGACATTTAACCAGTGGAGCCACCCAGGTGCCCCCAAGAGTGTACTTTTAAGAATTTTCAGTATCTTGGGACGCCTGGGTGGCGCAGTTGGTTAAACGACTGCCTCCGGCTCAGGGCGTGATCCTGGAGTCCTAGGATCGAGTCCCACATCAGGCTCCCAGCTCCATGGGGAGTCTGCTTCTCCCTCTGACCTTCTCCTCGCTCATGCTCTCTCTCACTGTCTCTCTCTCTCAAATAAATAAAATAAAATCTTAAAAAAAAAAAGAATTTTCAGTATCTTTTGATGGCCTGAAAGCTCTTTTCTTTTTATTGCTGAGTGATCCATCATTTGAAAATACCACAGTTTGGTTATCCATTTGCCTACTGAAGGACATAGTAATTGCTTCTGGTATTGGCAGTTATGATAAAGCTGCTACAAACATTTGAGTGCAGGTTTCTGTGTGGACCTATTTTCAACCCCTTTGGGTAAATACTGAGGAATGTGATTGTTGCAGCATATGGTAAGATTGTGTTTAACTTGGTAGAAAGCTGACAAACTGTCTTCAGATGTGGCTGTACCATGTTGCATCCTCACCAGCAATGAATGAGAATCCCCATTGCTCCACATCCTTCGCAGCATTTGGTGCTGTCATTGTTTCGAATTTCTGCCATTCTAATAGGTAGATAGTGATACCTCATTTTAATTTTTAGTTTTCTAACGACATGATGTGGAGTATCTTTTCATCATGCTTATTTGCCATCTGTTTATCTTCCTTGGTGAGCTATCTGTTCAGATCCCTTGCCCACTTTTTAATTGAGGTGTTTGGTTTTTTTGATTGTTGAGTTTTATGAGTTCTTTGTATATTTTGCATGCTAGTCCTATATCAGATGTATGTTTTGCAGAGATTTTCTCTCAGTCTGTGGCTTGTCTTTTCACTTTCTTAATAGTGCGCTTTGAAGCACAAAAGGTTTAAATTTTGATGAACTCCAATTTATTTTTTTTTTCTTCTAATGGTTTTGGTGCCATATCTGAGAATCCACTGCGATGTTCAAAGTCATGAAAATCTGTGCCTGTATTTTCTTTCAGGAGTGTTATAGTTTAGGCTTTTACAGTTAAGTGTCTGGGCCATTTATGATGTGAAGTGTGGGCCCTACTTTATTCTTTTGCATGTGACTCTCCAGCTGTCATAGCACCATTTGTTGAAAATTCTGTTCTTTCTTTTCAAGTTTTGTCTTTGTATCCTGGTCAAAAAGCAATTGACTGGGGCACCTGGGTGGTTCAGTGGGTTAAAGCCTCTGCCTTCTGCTCAGGTCATGATCCGAGAGTCCTGGGATGGAGCCCCACATCAGGCTCTCTGCTCAGCAGGGAGCCTACTTACCCCTGTCTGTCTCTGCCTGCCTCTCTGCCTACTTGTGATCTCTGTCTGTCAAATAAATAAATAAATAACAATCTTTTTCTGGAAAAAAAGGGGCAATTGACTATAAATGTGAGGGTTTATTCGCAGACCCTCTTTTCTTTTCCATTGATCTGTATACCCATACTTAATGTGGAAGCAGTACCACACTCTTTGTTAGTGTGGTTTCATAGTAAAGTTTTGGAATTGGTAATTGTGAGTCTTCCAGCTTTGTTCTTTTTCAAGATCCTTTGGGTTATCCTGGGCTTTTTGTATTTTCATATCAAATTTAAGATCAGCTTGTCAATTTCTGCAAAACTAGGTTGGATTTTGATAGAGATTACATTGAATTTATAGATAATTTTGGAGGTCATTACCATCTTCTTTTTTTTTTTTTTTTTTTTTTTTTTTTTTGAGATTTATTTATTTATTAGAGAGCATGAGTGGGGGTGGGGAGCAGATTCCCTGCTGAACAGGAGACTGATGAGGGGCTCAGATCTCAGAACCCTGAGATCGTGTCCTGAGCTGAAATCAAGAGTTGGATGCTTGGGCGCCTGGGTGGCTCAGTGGGTTAAGCCGCTGCCTTCGGCTCAGGTCATGATCTCAGGGTCCTGGGATCGAGTCCCGCATCGGGCTCTCTGCTCAGCAGGGAGCCTGCTTCCCTCTCTCTCTCTCTGCCTGCCTCTCTGTCTACTTGTAATCTCTGTCTGTCAAATAAACAAATAAAATCTTTTAAAAAAAAAAAAAAAAAGAGTTGGATGCTTAACTGACCCACCCAGGTGTCTCTGTGGAGCATTACCGTCTTAATATTAAGTCTCATGATCCATGAATACTAGATCTTCAAATACTTGAAATCTTTACTTTCAGTGACATTTTGTAGTTTTCAGTGTATATTCTATGCTTTTTTTATTAAATTTATTCCAAAGAATTTTATTTTAGTTTAAGATTTTATTTATTTATTTGACACAGAGAGTGACAGATTATAAGTAGGCAAAACAGAAGGCAGAGAGAGGGGGGAGAAGCAGGCTTCCTGCTGAGCAGGGAGCCTGATGGGGGATCGATCCTGGGACCCTGAGATCATGACCTAGGCCGAAGGCAGAGGCTTAACCCACTGAGCCACCCAGACGCCCCCCGAAAGAATTTTATTTTTTGGTGCTGTTGTACATGGAGCTGTTTTCCTTTTTTTTTTTTTTTTTTCCTTAAGATTTTATTTATTTATTTGACAGAGAGAAAGGGAAGCAGGCTGGATATAAAAAGTGGAGAGTTAGCGTGTCATGCAGCAGCACTGATTTAATGACTAGAGATAAAAAGAACAAACAGGTGTTTGAACAAAGTCTGACATTCTTAACACATTTTATTACATTGGTTGGAATGCTCTAAATCCATGAAAGCCTTTGAGAAAATCTCCAATTCCCAACCCTTTAAAAAAGTGTGTTGAGCTCCACACCCCGCCCCCAACCCCAAAAAAAGAGAAAAAGAAAAAGTAGAAAAAACAGAGAAGTAATGATCTGGACAGATAGACAACAGCATGCCTTAGTTCCTCTCATGTCCCCAACTGCTATCTGATGAAGAATTCTCAGAAAGCAGATGTTTTAAAAATTCATATACAATCTCACCAGTGTAAAAAACCATAACAACACTGATCTGGTGCCTCAGCTCACTCCTTGCAGACCATTTTTTAAAATTCCTAAGGTGTAGTTATACATTTCACATGCGTTTGTGAGATATGTAAACATTATATTTATATCCCACATGAGTCAAGCTTAAGGTTTCTTAAATACTGTGTGGCACTAGAAACTTCATGTTGTTACCAAGTCAGTATTAGTATTAAGCGAATGGATTCTACAATGAAATACCATAGACATTTACTGAAAACCGATATGAAAGTCTGGCCCAGGAAGACCAGAGCAGAAATGTGCCATTTTCTTGATTTAAAATGGTCAAGTGTTTTTTTGTTTTGTTTTTGTTTTTAAAAAGGCTCTAAGCACTGTTTGAGACAAGTATGTATAAGAAGCTTTTCTGTGTGTGCTGACTTTATCATGACAACTTTAGCTGATTCTTTATGGGATGCACACCTTCAGCAGTGCACAAGAGAAATAAACTTTGGAAAAGGCAATTTCTTGGGTTTCGAAGGACCGTATTCTGGGAAGTACTTCAGAGGAACGGACAGTAATTCCAGGATTATAGTCAGGAAGGACCAGAAGACTTCAGGAGATGCTTCAGCTTCTTCTAGATTTTGGATGTTGAATAAGCCACTGAAGTGTGAATCTGTATTATCCTTTTCTTTGCAAGAAATTGAATAGCAGCAAATTTCTCTATCCTGATTAGCAGACAGGTTCATTTTTTCAGTTAGCTGTTTCTCAACCAAGGCATTAGGAAGATCTCTCTTGTTTTCCAAGTGCTAGCACTGGAATTCCTTGTAACTGTGGTGTTTATCTAGAAGATTATGAAGTTCATTCCGAGAGGCTTCTATCTTTTCACGATCAGCAGCATCTGTCGTATAAACAGTGGCATTGACTCCTCTGCATTACCGTTCCCACATGCCCCAGAATCGGGATTGTCCTCCTATGTCCCAAATCTTTATTGTGATGTTACCTTTAGTTACTTTCCTTACATTAAAGCCCACTGTGGGTACCATATCTTCTCTGAACTGACCTGACGTGATGACATTGACGGACGAAGGTGGTCTTGCCCGAGTACTGCAGCCCCACCAGCATCAGCTCCATCTTCTCTTTCCAGAAGAGTGAGCAAAACCAGTCCAGCGGATGGGAGTTGAGCGCCAACATGATGGCTGCTGGGAGGGCAGGAGGACAGCAGCAGCGACGGCTCCCACGTGAACAGGCCTCAGCCCTGACCCCTCAATGTCTCCTCGGGGCCGAGGCGCACCATTGGCAGACACCCATTTTGCTGATTTTTATTTCCTTTCTACTTCGACCTTTCTGTTCAGTAACTCATGAGTAATCTCTCTGATCACAGTGTGGTGTGCCAGTACCAGTCAAAAACCCTAACTCGAGAGCTCTTCATAGCTCTTTAGTTGAATGTTACTTCTTTTTAAGATTTTTTTTTTTTTAATTTTATTTATTTATAAGAGAGAGAGAGGGAGAGAGCACAGGCAGACAGAATGGCACGCAGAGGCAGAGGGAGAAGCAGGCTCCCTGCTGAGCAAGGAGCCCGATGTGGGACTCAATCCCAGGACGCCGGGATCATGACCTGAGCCAAAGGCAGCTGCTTAACCAACTGAGCCACCCAGGCGTCCCTTTTTTTTTAAGATTTTATTTATTTATTTGACACACAGAGAGTACAAGAAGGCAGAGAGGTAGGCAGTGGGGGAGGGGGAAGCAGGCTCCCTGCTGAGCAGAGAGCCCAATGTGGGGCTCAGTCCCAGGACCCTGGGATCATGACCCAAGCCAAAGGCAGAGGCTCAACCCACTGAGCCACCCAGGCGCACCATACTTTTTTTTTTATAATATTACTTTCTGTTGGGAAATTTACTAAGTCAATTTATAGGTACATGAAGGACCTGAGTGTAAAGGATAAGACATGTTTTCCCAGATGACATTTATTCGCTTGTTCATTCATCATAGGGTATTAAAAGCATTTGTTAGTGGGAATTGACAGAAAAGGTTATTTTTCCATTGTGTGGGAACAAGAGTATGTCACTGAATAAAATTTAAATAATGTCCTCTTTAGATAATTAATTTGTGTTTTCTGTCAGTGACTTCATTCATTTTATTGTGTTTTTATGATTTATATTTGAGTACTTACATGCACTTACACGTGCTAATAATGCTTTTATATGCACCATTTTGCAAAACCTTCACCATAGCTCCATCAAGAATATTGTTATCCTCACCATTTGACAAGTAGGGTTCTGGGGACGGAGTCAGTAGTAAAAGTCAGAGCTAGAATTCAAGTCTCTGAATCCAGAGACCCGTCTCTTAAGAACTCTTAACAAAATCTCTTCCTGGGTGCCAGTTTTTTGCTCATTTGTTTTTGCATTGTATCAAAATTTGAAAGCGGGATAGAAAGCCTGTTTGTCATCCTTCATTCCCAAATGTGCTGTTTTTCTTTATTTATTCTGAGTCTTTAGGAATATTTGTTTATTGAAAAACCTGGTGAGACCCACACTGTCCTCACTTGTTTGAACTCTCATATGACAAGCCTTTAAAGTTCTTTTAGACCTAGTGGCTTGAAGTAATCATTTTATTTTATTAAGGCATAAAATACTGAACATTCTGGCAAATAGATAAAATTAAAAGAAATTTGCTAGTGCCAAACTAAAACGAAAGTGACCAACTTACTGTTCTTTTCCCAGCCTTTTTTTTTTTTTTTAAGATTTCATTTATTTATTTACTTACTTATTTGTCAGAGAGAGAGAGAGCAAGCTTGTGCACAAGCAGGCAGAGAGGCAGGCAGAGGCGGAGAGAGAAGCAGTAAGCAAGGAGCCCGATGTGAAGCTCGATCCTGGGACCCTGGGATCGTGACCTGAGCCAAAGGCAGTGGCTTAACCAACTGAGCCACCCAGGCATCCCACTCCCAGCCTAACTTTATAAAAATAAAGTATTATGGAGGTCCCTGACTGGTTGATCTCAGGGTTGTAGGCTCAAGCCCCACACTGGGTGTAGAGATTACTTTAGAAAGTTAAATCCTTAAAAAAATACTATGGCATTGCTATATATATGTTATATATATGCTGTTCATATCTAAAGTTTATACAGTTGTAAGATCGTGTTTTTTCTCCTCTCATAGGTGTTTGTAAAATGTATGAAGAACATCTGAAGAGAATGAATCCCAACAGCCCCTCTATCACATATGATATCAGTCAGTTGTTTGATTTTATTGACGATCTGGCAGACCTCAGCTGCCTTGTGTAAGTATTAGCCACCATATCTCTTAAGGTGTATTTTTCTGTTGTTCATCCAGCTGTTTGAGGTGATTTATGGTATTGTGAGGTCACTCTGTGCCTGACACTGGTCTTTGCATTTTGACTACTATGTAGTGATATTTCATCTACATATGGCTGATAAGTTAATTTGGCAACATAAACTTACAGGCGCAGGAGAAGCTTGAGAATTTTGCTAATTGATGGCAATTGGTATGCAGAGAGAATGCTGAGAAGTTCAAAGTCTTGATCTTGGTTTCTTAAACCAGAGTCATTTGTTTTAGGGAGTGGGGTTTTTGGGGTTTTTTGTTTTGTTTTGGGTTTGGTTTGGTTTTAGGTTTTTTTTGTTTGTTTGTTTGTTTGTTTTTAAAGATTTTATTTATTTATTTGACAGAGAGAAATCACAAGTAGATGGAGAGGCAGGCAGAGAGAGAAAGAGGGAAGCAGGCTCCCTGCTGAGCAGAGAGCCAAGAAACCTGAGAACATGACCTGAGCCAAAGGCAGTGGCTTAACCCACTGAGCCACCCAGGCGCCCCTGGTTTTAGTTTTTTTTGTTTGTTTTTTTTTTTTTTCTCCCTCAAAGTCTTTGTCCTAAAGAAGTTGACTTTGGGTTAAAACTAAGATGACTCTGTTTTCATGACAAAGGAAAAATGAGAATACCTTATAATGAGATGATCTTTAGTCATCAGGTGCTTAAATATTACATGCCAGATACTTCCTAGAAGCAAATATGTTTTTGAAATATATACATCTTATTCACAGGCACTTCATGTGACTCCTGGATTATAGCTGGGGCCAGACCAGGACTTGCTGTTTCACCAGTGACTCCTGTTGAAAACTTGTGTTTTGTTGGAATATTTGAGTTTTACTTAGCTAACTCAAAACATTCCAGTGATTCAGGTCTGGTCTTTAATGAAATATATTATTAAAGGGGTTTTTATTTATTGTTTTTTGTTTTTAAAGATTTTATTTAAGAGCGAGCATGAGTGACATGACAGCACAACTGAGGGCAAGGGGCAAAGGAAGAGGGTCAAGCAGACGCCCCGCTGAACACAGAGTCCTACGCAGGACTCAGTCCCAGGACCCTAAGAACATGACCTGAACTGAAGTCAGATGCATAACCACCGCCCAGGCGCCCCAGTGTGAAAGTTTTATTGGGGCACCTAGTTGGCTTAGTCAGTTAAGCATCTGACTCTTGATTTTTGTCTCCGGTCATGATCTCAGGGACTCAGGATTGAGCCCTGCATTGGGCTCCGTGCTTAGTGTGGTATCTGATTCTCCCTCTCCCTCTGCTTCTCCCCCGCCACTGTGCACTTCCCTCACCCCAAATAATTAAATCTTAAGTCTGTCCCGCCCTGATACAGTTCTGAAAGAATTCTGTTCTTGTTTTAGTTGTTCTCCAGTATTGATTATAAATATTGTAGTCTATTGTACCATATCTGATAGTAGACTAGGTTAACCCTTATTTAATTAGGAAGCACAAAAAAAGAATATTCAGAGAAAATTATTTAACTTTTTTTAGTATTTCTCATTATAACAGAAGGAGATTAGTAAGCCCTTATTTTATTTTATTTTTTTTGTTAAGCATTTTGTAAAAGTAGAAGATTTATGCATTTTTAATAAACCAGATTCTGACCTTATTATTCAGGGGAAGAATATGATAGTGGTATAAAACGTTCCTTCTTTTGAGTTTGTCGTGCCAGTAGTTGGAGCATAGATTCCTAGCTCAGTAGTTAAGAATGAGGACTCTTGTTCAGGAGTGTTTTAAGCTTCTGCTGCCTGCCCAAATCACTGAGCTAGTTGCTGGTTCTTTGGTTTCCTCCTTTGTAAAAAGAAAGAGGAGGTAATGGTATCTACTCACAGGGCACCTAGGTTGCTCAGTTGGTTAAGCATCTGGTTTGGCTCAAGTCATGACCCCAAGGTCCTGGGATCAAGCCCTGCATCAGGCTCCAAGCTCAGCAGGGAGTCTGCTTTTCAGATAAATTTTTAAAAAGTAGTATCCACACATAGGGCTGTAATAAGGATTAAGTGAGTTGATTCAGATAAGTTATCTTATAACTTTATATATAATGATAAATTAGATATTTTGTTTTTCTAAAGTATCCCTAAGGTTGGTGGGTTTTTTAATTTTTAATTTTTTTTTTTAAGGCAAAGTGCATCTTTGTCTCTTGGATGCCATGTAGTGTTTCTACCACATGGTGCACATGCCTTTGAGACACTGAAGTGATTTGTATTTGTGCAAACTCTGGTTACTTATGGTCTGCTTTTTTATACTCTAGCCTTAGTTTTTTACCCCAAAAATGATTTTAATGCTTAACCAATGAGATTTCAGTGGTAGGTCACCTGGAATGTTTGTACTTAGTCTTGTACAGATACCCTGAGTGGTTGGCTATTCATTGATACGTTGGCCTCAGGATGCCTGGAGTCCACGGGAGTCTCATTGCTAATGCTGCCAGTCCTGGCTCTCCTGACCCTCCTCTTCTGATTAGAACTATTTTGAAGCTTGTTACGTCTTCCAGTAATTCTGTACGAGTCTGTAGTATGATTTACCTTAAAAAGCAAATCCTGGGGGCACCTGGGTGGCTCAGTGGGTTAAGCCTCTGCCTTCGGCTTGGGTCATGATCTCAGGGTCTTGGGATCGAGCCCCACATCGGGCTCTCTGCTTGTTGGGGAGCCTGCTTCCTCCTCTCTCTGCCTGCCTCTCTGTCTACTTGTGATCTCTCTCTCTCTCTCTCTGTCAAATAAATAAATAAAATATCTTTAAAATAAATAAATAAATAATCCTGGGGCACCTGGGTGGCTGTCAGTTATGCTTCTGTGTTCGGCTCAGGTCATGATCCTGGCGTCCTGGCATTGAGCCCTGAGTTGGGCTCCCTGCTCAGCGGAGAGTCTGCTTCTCCCTCTCTGCTCCTTCCCTTGCTTCTGCACTCGTGTGCTACTCTCTTTCAAATAAATAAATAAACTCTTTTTTAAAAGGGGAAATCCTGAGATAGAGGTTAAAAGATTTCCTTAACACTTTATAGGGAAGAAGTCTAAATAGTAGTAACATGTTTTTTTAAGATGTTTTAGTTAATTCTAAAGAAATTTAGCAAATCTCAAGTTTGTACCAGTGTTTAGTTTTTGTATTTTAATAATAAACCGTAAAAGTTGTAACTAGACAGGAGGAAGAACTCAGTTTCTGGTCTCCTATGTCAAGAAGTAGATGTGTAACACATTGAGCATTTAACTTAAGGTTTCTAGACCTTGGTTTCTTTTTCTGCTATAAAATTGTATTTGGTGGTCTAAAGTTCCCATCACATAAAATTCAGCAGTGATGTGAGCGGCTCTTTCTATGTTTTCATTAAGTTCATGTATAAACATGCCCACCTGTACCATCATGGGCCTATAATTTAGGGTTTTAAAAACACAACAGTTGGGTGCTTGGGTGGCTCAGTGGGTTAAGCCTCAGCCTTTGGCTCAGGTCATGATCTCAGGGTCCTGGGATCGAGCCCCACATCGGGCTCTCTGCTCAGCGGGGAGCCTGCTTTCCCCTCTCTCTCTGTCTGCTGCTCTGCCTACTTGTGTTCGTTCTCTCTCTCTCTCTCTCTCTCTCTCTCTGTCAAATAAATATATAAATAAATAAACTTTTTAAAATAAATAAATAAATAAAAACACAACAGTGATTGACCATTATAACTATTTCTACCTTTCTGTCCCTCAGTTACCGAGCTGATACCCAGACATACCAGCCCTATAACAAAGACTGGATTAAAGAGAAGATCTATGTGCTCCTTCGTCGGCAGGCTCAACAGGCCGGGAAATAGTTGAGTTGGAAGCAGTAGGGGGATGGGGGTGGGCTTGGAACACAGGTGTGTACAGCGTGCTGTAGTGGAAGTTTTGTATTATAGTAATCCTGTTTCCATTTTGGTATACTCCAGCCAGGATTGAATGTATTAGATGAAATGTGAGAATCTTGTTCAATCTGAAACCCCCTTTGCCCCCTTCCTTCCCATCTTTTTTTTTTTTTTTTTTTTTACTTAAACATTTTAATGATAATTTAGATGGAGGTTGTTTGTCAGTTAATGTTGGTTCCAATCCTTCAAACTGTTCATATCTACTTTATAACATTCACTGTACTAACCCTTCTTCAGGTTGGGGTGGGGGCGTGGTGACAGTTTAGTTATGTCCTCAAGATAAAGTCTTAGTGAAAAAATGAATAAATGTTCTTTAGTTATATTTTCCCCTTGAGTGTTTTTTTTCTTGGTCTCTGAACATTGAATTTCCTTAGCATCAGTTTCAAAACCATTAGGCTGCCACACAAAGAATTTGGAGAAACCTTTTATGTATGTATTGAGTACATTTCACTGTGGTTTATTTGAAGCTAACAAGCTTTCCCCTCCTTTTTCCAGGCTAATAAGTAAGTCTTGGTTGTAGCTCCAAGGTTTGTACTTGCTGTTGATGCAAATGTTACGCAGGGTTTTTCTGGTGACGTAGCGGGTCTGCAGCAGCAGCCAAGTTAGTTCTTCATTTTGGTAATGTACTCTTTCTGGGAGCTTCTTGTGCCCTTCTCATAGCCTTCAGCAGTTGAACACTGTTTACCACTTTTGTATGAAAGTGTGAGGGTGACGGAGAGACCAAAGAAAAGGACAAGATAATCTTGCTTTTTTAATGGAAAGAGTGTTGATCTCATTGTGACTTGAACATACACTGTACGGTACCTCCAGTCATCCCAAATGTGCAAACATTCCCCAATTCTGCTGTTCTCACACTTCGCCAACAGCCAGTATCTTTACACACTCCCTAAGATTGGCATTTTCTTTGGAGGCTTTGTGATTGGCCTTCCCCATGTCCCTAGCCCTACTTCCACATTAGAGCCTTAACTATTTTGCTTATTTTATGCAGAATGAAATTCTGAGTTCGTAGTTTTGTGTGCTCACTTTATCTGTAGATTAGTTTTTCTATTAAGAAATGTCATCTCTGGGGCACCTGGGCGGCTCAGTAAGTTAAGCGGCTGCCTTTGACTCAGGTCGTGATCCCAGGGTCCTGGGATGGAACCTCCTGTTGGGCTCCTGCTTGGCAGGGAGTCTGCTTCTCCCTCTTTCTCTGCCTGCTGCTCTGCCTACTTATGCTCTCTATCAAATAAATAAATAAAATCTTTTTAAAAATGTCATCACTGTACCAAAGGATCATTAAAATTAGGGTGCTTGGGGGCAGTTGGGTGGCTCAGTCATTAAGCATCTTTCCCCAACTCAGGTCATGATCCTGGGGTCCTGATATTGAGCCCTGCACAGCTTCCCTGCTGAGCAGGAGCCTCCCTGCTACTCCGTCTCCTACTTTCCCTGCCTGTGCTCCCTCTCTTGCTGGTCTCTGTCAAATAAATAAATAAAATCTTTTTTAAAAAATTAGGGTGCTTGGCATGCCTGGGTGGTTCAGTCGGTTGTGTCTGCCTTTGCTTCATCACTGATCTGAAGTCGGGGGATCAAGCCCCACATCGGACTCTCTGTTCAGCAGGGAGTCTGCTTCTCCCTCTCCCTCTGCTCCTCCTCCCTGCTTGTGCTCTCTCTCTCTCAAAGTCTTCTAAAAAATAAAAATTGAATTAAGGGGCATAACTTACTAAGTTACATATAGCTGTGGTTAATATTTCACTGTGAGTCAGCCAGATTTTAAAGCTTAAATGCTCTCAGTGAAAAAGGAATAGATCCAACAATAAGTCAGATTTTCCTGCTTTTCATTTGGTCTGTCCTGCCAATATAGTTTTATTTCTGTAACAAATGTGATCTTGGCTTCAGTTTTTGAAAAAAAAAACTCTAGAGCACATCTGAAGGGAATGGGACCCCTTGATACTCAGATACAATACAGTTTCTAATACTGGTCTTGCAGAGGGAAATACTATTTTCTAAGGAAAGTGGAAAACATCTGGGTCCTAGATAGTGGAAAACATCTGGGTCCTAGATTTGGGGTGATGAGAGCAAAAGGGAGGGAAGCAGTATTTCGGATCATATTTTATAAGGCTTAAGGAAGAATAGGACTGGAATAAATGTGGAAGTAGACATTTATGTCCAGAATCACACAGAAAAGGAACAGAAGGAGACTTTCACCGTGGAGGTGAAGTCTGATAAAACCTTCAGTGGTTTGGCCAAGCTCCAGCCACCCTTCCTCTCTTGTTAAGTTGGTGTATTGATTGGCCTTTTCCTAACCACAAGGAATACAGGTCTGATTACTGTTCATACAATAATATTTCACACTACCACCTACAAGTGAAACCTACAGACAAATTACAAAATCCTTGATTCTCTTCTCCATCTTATTTTATATACCTGAGCATTTCTAAGATATTTCTTGACAAAGCTCCTCCTCAGCATTTGATCTAAAAGGTTAAAGGAGAGTAAAAGGGGGATTTTTAACTGTCTCACTTCCCTGGCAGTTCTTTTTTTTTTTTTTTTTTTAAAGATTTTATTTATTTATTTGACAGAGATCACAAGTAGGCAGAGAGGCAGGCAGAGAGAGAGAGAGAGAGGGAAGCAGGCTCCCTGCTGAGCAGAGAGCCCGATGCGGGACTCGATCCCAGGACCCTGAGATCATGACCTGAGCCGAAGGCAGCGGCTTAACCCACTGAGCCACCCAGGCGCCCTCCCTGGCAGTTCTTGAGTTAATAATATTTGCAGCACCTTACTAAATGCCTTGGGCGGTGCTTGGACAGGTTATGCATCTTACTCCTGTCATTTGCATTGGGAGTGCTGGGGCCTCTTTTCCTTCCAGCAGCAGACTAGACTGTAAGAAGGAGCGTGGGGCGGTTAGTATGACATCAGCCTCATAACAGTTTGGCCCTTCCTTTATCAAACTTGTTTTTACTAATTTTTCAAAGATCAGAATGAGAATCGGCCAAAATAAATGAACTGTTAAATTTCATTACGTTTGTACAGATACATTTAGAAGAAAGATGATTAACTTGTGTGTTGGTGTAAAGCTCCTAACATTACGCCTTAGACATAGCATTTCCTACTTAGGAAACATTGACATACATCTTCTTTAATCCACACAGCAGCCCTTTGAAGTTGGAAATAATTGTTCCTCTATTAATGGTGAGAAAATAGGTTCAGATTGTTCAAGTCCCTCACCCAGATCACACAGCATAACCACAGAGATTTCGCTAGCTGAGAAAGACATGGTCTTAACCTCAGATTTTTTTTTTTTTCTTAAAGATTTTATTTATTTATTTGACAGAGAGATCACAAGTAGGCAGAGAGGCAGGCAGAGAGAGAGAGGAGGAAGCAGGCTCCCTGCTGAGCAGAGAGCCCGATGCGGGACTCGATCCCAGGACCCTGAGATCATGACCTGAGCCGAAGGCAGCGGCTTAACCCACTGAGCCACCCAGGCGCCCCTTAACCTCAGATCTTGAGGTGAGTAGGGCCCCCCAGAACGAATAGCTGTGAGCTAAATAATGGATCCCTGCCTGTCAAAGGCAGCTTTTTAGATTCCTAAGACCTGAATAGATCTCATTTGTCACCCGTTCAATCAAAAGCATACAAGACAGGGCGCCTGGGTGGCTCAGTGGGTTAAGCCGCTGCCTTCGGCTCAGGTCATGATCTCAGGGTCCTGGGATCGAGTCCCGCATCGGGCTCTCTGCTCAGCAGGGAACCTGCTTCCTCCTCTCTCTCTCTGCCTGCCTCTCTGCCTACTTGTGATCTCTCTCTGTCAAATAAATAAAATAAAAAATCTTTAAAAAAAAAAAAAAAAGCATACAATACATAAAACAGCTTGTCAGCCCAGCATTATGGAGTGTTTCTCTTCCATTGGCGCAGTCCCCATGGCAGTTCACACAGTAATCCAAGAAGTGTTCAATGCACACACACACAAATGATAGTTCAGGTGCAAGAGCTATGCCGGCCTAGAAGCCTCGTGTACAACAGGAGCCACTGTCCCTTGTCATAACACCATAGACTTAGCTTCTAGGTCACCAAGAGACCTGCCCCAGTTACAAGTCACTGCATTCAAGGAAGCACAAAGTTTTACCTTCCCACCAGGAATTTGTAGTTTTCATCTACTCCCAGCATAAATGATCACAGGTCATTTTACCATCGGCGATCTTGTCTAGTAATATAGTCCACCATATTTTTTTCTTAGGAACAGAGCTAGATATTTAACCCAAGGTCAAACTTGGCCATGGGGCAGAAGTTTTGGTAAGCCTTCATCCAAAGGTATTTGAGAAGTGTGAGAGGGCACATCTAGCTTACTTTCACGCAGGAGATAACATTCAAGCTGGACCTTGAAAAGTGGCTAAACTTGGAAAATAGGAAAATAGGACAGGAGAAATAACGAGGCAGTAAACACTGTAATGTTTGAAGAACAGCAAGGAAGCCATCATGGCCGGAGTAAAGTGGGTATTTAGGTGAGCGATGGTGTAAAGGCCAGGAAAGCTGGTAGGGGAACGCCTGGAACACACAGCCACAGAGTTTAACTTTGTAGGCTGTGAATAATCTTTCAAGATTTTTAAAGCAAACCGGTCAAATCTGCATTAGGAGGATGAAATTCACTGCTCTGTGTAGACAAGATTGGAAAAACTGGAGAACTTAATGTCCCAGAAGCCAAGTCAAGAGAATTTTTCAGTGAGACAGGTAAGATGAGAAATCATGTAAAGGATTTGGATTTGGAATTTAGCCAGTTTTTTCAGGAGTGTAACATGAAGACAAAAACCGATGTGCCGTGAAGAGCCCAGGAAACTGAGGAACAGGCAGGAAGGCAAAGTTAACTGAGAACTTGAAAGAAGGAAGTGGTGTTATGGAATGATGAGTTGGAAGGACAGATTTTTTTTTTTTTTTTAAGATTTTATTTATTTATTTGACAGAGAACACAAGTAGGCAGAGAGGCAGGCAGAGAGAGAGAGAAGCAGGCTCTGCACTGAGCAGAGAGCCCGATGCGGGGCTCGATCCCAGGACCCTGGGATCATGACCTGGGCCGAAGGCAGAGGCTTTAACCCACTGAGCCACCCAGGCGCCCCAGGACAGATTTTTTTTTATTTTTTTAATGTGTAAAAGCAATTTGTCCATGTATGTAAGTAATGTGAGTAGAGGAAGGATCTAAGATTTTTAAAGTTTACTATAAACTGTACATAATCATAGGTACGAGCATGATGTGGAAAGGCTTACTTTGAAAGTAATGTAACATTGGATGGCCATTATACTTCAAAAACAACCTGCCAAGCTCAGGGGGCACACGTAGGCAAGTGAGTGAGGGGCTAAGACAGAAGAAGGGGCTGAGAGACCGAAATCACAAAGATATTCGGGAGAGAAGTTAGGAGAGGCTAGATGATGGTCTGAGGGGAATTTCAGTGATAGAAACCTGAGGAGATAATTTCTTAGTGATTCACTTTCCTGTCTCCCACACTACATAGTTCTCTACCTGGAAGCCCGATCTAAGAAAAGATATCTTACCTTTGAAGACAGTGGTAGTCTTTTCAGCTACATTTAGAGATCCTGTGTCAACTTACCTAGCACACTTCTTTCTTTTTTTACAATTACATGCTTTAACTAGCTATTCAATTTGAGACATGCTGTGAAGAACTTGGCTTAAAAGCCTCTTTGTGCCAAAGGTAATTTTCTTTATGCTTTTCAAGAGAGTGGGGAGAAGGCTAATGAGGACTGATTATATCACTTAACTGAGACAGGCCCTATGTCTTTGTCCACAGAAGTTTGAATTTAAGGTCTTTGGACTATAAGAGAAATGGAATAGATCATGGGTTTTTCCTTGGAAGCCCGAGGTTGGATGGGTTGCCATGGTGATGCTAACTCTACTTACTTACTGGCATTTGTTGTAGATTACCTACTCTGTTCTAGGGTCCCCCAGGCTTGGCCAATTATATTGCCCCTCTAGTCTTTGAGAAAAAAGAGTATGTTTGAGTCTTAGTACCTGGTGTAGGGTGAACAATTTGAGGAGCATCTAACAATGCTGGGCCCTTCTCCCCAGTGGCCCTGGACGTTCCAGAGATTGCTTTGTCCTTGACACTGACAGTGGGCCCAGATGCTTGTTGGAAGCATGGTCTCCACTTCCTTTCCACCTGTAATGCATTTCCAGGAAGGATTACCATAAGGCCCTTCCAGTTTTTAAGCAAGTTCCCATAGGAGGCTGCAGTTGTGAGGGAGGGCAATTAGCCTCATACTCCCTTCAGAGGAGTGTTATGAAAGGATCTGAAGGGACAGGTACCGAAAGGCAACTGAGGGCCAATGCTCGTTAATATGAAGCCGTGATACAACTCTCAGGGATCTCTCAAGGTAGGAAGTCTTGAATCTCCAGCATTTGGTGGCATCTCTGAGCTAGGTCCTCTCTGGATCTGTTCAAGTAGTTGGATTGAAAAATTATACCTTTCCTTCATGTAAGAGGCTAATGAGTTCTACTTAATAGAATATTTGAGGCCTGTGTGCCCGTATGTGAATAGTCACTGGAATATTGCCCAGTAATCCCTGCAATTGACCAACCTAGATACTGGGGTTGTGCAGCTGGTATAAAGGACTGTGTATTACCCTTTGAATGGACCACCCAGCAGTGAGCTGCTGTTGGAGCTCAACATAACGCCTGTTCTGAGAGTCTGGATAGCGAAGGATCACTCAGGCTTCTCCCCCCACCATGGACAGCCTCCTCACTCCACCTGGGCTCTGACACCCCCCACCTGACCACCTTCTGCATAAGCATGTCCCCCCACTTAGCTTCTGACTTCCCATTCCATGCCATTCCATCATGGGCCTCTCTCCTCACCACTACGGTGATTTCACGTGGTAAACATTTATATGACTGGCTACTCCAATAGTGGTTGTGCTATTTACATCTCATTTTCAGTGTTTATCTTAATCCTCAGGACAATTGTAAAGCTTTACAATTATTATTATTTCAAAACAAACTTTTTTTGTTTTTAAGATTTTTATTTAAAAGAGATCACAAGTAGGCAGAGAGGCAGGCAGAGAGAGAGGAAGGGAAGCAGGCTCCCTGCTGAGCAGAGAGCCCGATGCAGGGCTCGATCCCAGTAACCTGGGATCATGACCCAAGCTGAAGGCAAAGACTTTAACCCACTGAGCCACCCAGGTGCCTCTATTTAAAACAAACTCTTAAGAATTTTGGGTATATTCAGCAAAGGAAACAGTCAACAAAATTAAAAGACAACTGACAGAATGGGAGAAGACGTTCGCAAATGACATCAGATAAAAGGGCTAGTATCCAAAATCTATAAAGAATTTATCAAACTCAACACCCAAAGAACAAATAATCCAATCAAGAAATGGGCAGAGGACATGAACAGACATTTCTGCAAAGAAGACATCCAGATGGCCAACAGACACATGAAAAATTTCTCCACATCACTCGGCATCAGGGAAATATAAATCTAAAACCACAGTGAGATACCACCTCACACCAGTCAGAATGGCTAAATTATCAAGTCAGGAAACGACAGGTGTTGGCAAGGATGTGGAGAAAGGGGAACCCTCCTACACTGTTGGTGGGGATGCAAGCTGGTGCAGCCACTCTGGAAAACAGTATGGAGGTTCCTCAAAAGGTTGAAATAGAGCTACGCTATGACCCGGCAATCACACTACTGGATATTTACCCTAAAGATACAGATCAGAAGGGGCACGTGCACCCGAATGTTTATAGCAGCAATGTCCACAATAGCCAAACTATGGAAGAGAACCTAGATGTCCACCAACAGATGAATGGATAAAGAAGATGGGGTATGTGTACATAATGGAATACTATGCAGCCATCAAAAAAATGAAATCTTGCCATTTGCAACGACATGGATGGAACTAGACGGTATTATAATGAGCAAAATAAGTCAATCAGAGAAATTACAATGATCATATGATCTCCCTGATATGAGGAATTTAAGAGGCAGAGTGGGGTGTTTGGGGGATAGGGAAGGAAAAAAATGAAACAAGATGGGATTGGGAGGGAGACCAACCATAAAAGACTCTTAATCTCACAAAACAAACTGAGGGTTGCTGGGGGGAGGGGGGGAGGGAGAGGGTAGTGGGGTTATGGACATTGGAGGGGGTATGTGATAGGGTGAGTGCTGTGAAGTGTGTAAGCCTGACGAGCTGTACCCCGGGGGCAAATAATACATTATATGTTAATAAAAATAAAAAGATAATTTTATGCATATTTATATATATGTGTGTGTGTGTATATAACATGTTGTACTTTAAGTACATGTACTTTAAGTTTATTCTTCAGAAATATTTAAAACAATACTACCAGAAAGAAGTCAAGAAAAATTCACATTACCGGGAAGTCATCCCTGCACCTTCACAGAAGCCTGGGACCCTTTCGCAGTTCAGGCACCAGCAGGTCAAAGAATCTCATTCACCTTCCAACACTTGTTGGCTGTCTAATGGGCTGTCTGTAGCCCTGAGAAACATCAGAAGGCCTGATAAAAATGCAAGGATCGCTGTCTTCTTTACCTTCTCTATTAAATTCTTTAAAGAAATGTTTTAAAATTACTGGAGTTGCGGGGCACCTGGCTGACTCAGTCAGTGGAGTATGCAACTCTCAACCTCGGGGTTGTGAGTTCGAGCCCCATGGTGGGTATAGAGATTTAAATTGAATTTAAATTTAAAAATAAAGATCTTTAGGGGCGCCTGGGTGGCTCAGTGGGTTAAGCCGCTGCCTTGGGCTCAGGTCATGATCCCGGAGTCCTGGGATTGAGTTCCGCATCAGGCTCTCTGCTCAGCAGGGGGCCTGCTTCTCTCTCTCTCTCTCTCTCTCTCTCTCTCTCTCTGCCTGCCTCTCTGCCTACTTGTGATCTCTGTCAAATAAATAAATAAAATCTTTTAAAAAAAATTAAGATCTTTAAAAAAATAAATAAAATAAGACAAAGAGGGAGACAACCCATAAGAGAATTATAGAAAAGAAACAGGGTTGCTGGAGGGAAGTTGGTTGGAGGGATGGGGTAGCTGGAGGAAGGGCATTAAGGAGGGCACTTGACCTAATGGGCACTGGGTGTTCTATGCAACGGATGAATTATTAAACTACCTCTGAAACAAATAATACACTATATGTTAATTAAATTGAATTTAAATTTAAAAATTAATAAAACATAAAACTACCAAAGTTGCAAAATACATGGGTGATGATCCTAGTGTGGGCATAATCTTGTCCTGCCTCCATCCTTCACCTTCCCCCTTTTCCCCCATTGTTTTGCATTTGATCCACTGCTCCTGCTAGAAATCAAGGGTGAAAAAGAAGGGAGTGCAAGAGCCCTCCTCCTCTCAGTATGGGTTCCATCAGCCTTAAGAAATTATTGTGAAGCTTTTTAGGTTTGGTAATGGTATTGCTATTTTTTTAAGGTATCGTTTAGAGGAGGTACTGAAATGTTTTCAGATAAAAATGACATAATATCTGTGATTTGTTTCAAAATAATCTAGTAGAAGTATGTAGATGCGGGGCGCCTGGGTGGCTCAGTGGTTTAAAGCCTCTGCCTTGGGCTCAGGTCATGATCTCAGGGTCCTAGGATTGAGCCCCGCATTGGCTCTCTGCTCCCTGCTTCCTCCTTTCTCTCTCTGGCTGCCTCTCTGCCTACCTGTGATCTCTGTCGGTCAAATAAATAATGAAAATCTTAAAAAAAAAAAAGAAAGAAAGAAAGAAATCTTTAAATAAATAAATCCATTTAAAAAAAGAAGTATGTAGATGCAACAAGATTAGTCATAAACTGATCATTGTTGAATCTGGATGGTGAATATTCATTCCTTTGCTTTTTGATGTGTTTGAACTTTTCCACAATGAAAAGTGAAAAACAAAAACCATTGAGAATGCAGTGACAATCCTGTCTTGACTCCTCTGTGGCGAGCACCTAGCACTCCGCGGCCAGTCTGATCCTGTCCTGAGGCTTTCGAGGAGCACTGGGCCCTCACTCCTCTACCTCCACGCCTCCCCTTCCTGACTCTCCAGCCTTGGAGGAGGCCAGTGGGAGGAAATGGCAGGGAGGGAATGCCCCATTCTCCCAGCAGGACATATCTGGGTCACAAATGAAGCCTTTGCTCTACAATTTGGCCACTCAGGCAGGAGGAGCTCTGGGGGCTGAGCTGGTTGTGCTGCGTCAGGTTGGCAATCTGCCAGCCTGAGAGGGTGCGGTGGGCACCTGAAGTTGCGTTTCTGACACATGCTAATGAACTTCCTTCAGGGATATAAACAGAACCAGCACTTAGAGACTACATTCTGGGGGAATTTAACCACCTTTGCTTAGCCATCTCCCTTGTCTGCTTCCGACTGGACATGGATGGCCAGTAAAAAAAGGGGGCATTCCCACCTCCGACAGCTGTACATCTCCAGTTTTTAAAAAGCTGTCAACTCTGCCCAGCTTCCGCGTGGGTAATTGTATTTGACACGTCGTCCCTGTTAGAGAACAGCAAATGTGTTTTCTGCATACCCAATTTCGAGCGTCTCGACCCTTCTCCATAATCGTCCTCAGTTTGGTTGGGAAGTGAGCCATCCTGCAGGGGACCAAAGGAACTGTGCTAGGAGTCAGAAGGACTCATTAGGCTGACACTTGACAGCTGATTTTTTCATGCTAACTTCAGTGCCTTCCTAATCAAGGACCAACCAGTCCCGCAAGGGCATTGTGAGCGTTGCCTATTTGCAAAATTGGGTCTTTCTCTACTGAGTCAATGTGGTTTGAATGTGGGTATTTGTAGCATTCAGCTGGTCACAAGGTCAGAGTTCAGGAGGCAACAACATGAATGTTCCTCATATAGGTAGGTTAACTTTTCTGTTCCCTAAGAGCAGGCACTCATCTTGAAAACACATGCCTGCTCAAGAAGGAACTCATCAGCCCTCCTTCCTGACCCCATCCAAAACAGCCCTTCTGTCTCGCATAGGGCTACCGGCCACCCATGGCGGAGGCAGCAATAGAGGGGGTGTGGTTCACTGGATCAGAGTCCAAACTACCAGAACGGCCAGAACACACTTGAATCTCAGGGTCAAATAAAACCAGAAACATGGACAGTCAGGAATGCCTACCATTTCGGATCTCTGACCCCCTTTAGAGGTCAGCTCCATTTTCCCAAAGACCAGCTTCTGCCACTTAGAGGGCAACATGGCTGTCCACGGAGTCTCCAAGCTTCTCTTCACATTCATCTTTCTGGTTGAGTTCCCGAATTTCAAGGAAGTGTTCTGGTTGACCCAGCGTGGGTCACCTGACCGATGGAGAGGTGGGATCCATGTGGTAAGCAGCCTCTGAATGACCCCCAGGGATCCGTACCTCCAGGAAGTCATGCCCTTGTGTGGACCCCTACTCTTCAGTGAGGGCTGCACTTAGGAACAACTCTCTTCTGAGGAACAGAAATCCGCCGCAGCAATGGCACCTCACTTCCAGTGTTCAGTCCGAAAAGGATTGTGACGTCCATCTTCATGTTCCCTCACTCTCTCAGATCACTCCCTGTGGGCAGCCAGCTTGCTGTGTTGTACAGCCCCATGAGTGGGCTTGGAAGCAGATTGTCCAGCCGTGGTTGAGTCTGAAGACGAAGGCAGCCCTGGCCAACTCCCTGACTCCCACCTCACGAGCATCCCTGAGCCAGAACCATCCAGCTAAGTTGTTTCCAGATCCCCATCCCACAGAACCTCTGAGAAAATAAATGCCAGTTGTTGTCCGTCCCTAAGTGAGGAGGTCTTTGTTACACAGCGATGGATAACTGAGACAGTCTCCAACAAAACAGAAGCTTCTAGTCCATAGTATGAGGTAAGGCACATGTTCCAGGAAAGGAAGTACGGGCCTGCTAACAAGTGTAGCTGCCCCCTTCACCTGCTACTCTTTCCCAGTCTGTCCTCTATCCCATCATAGAAGAGAGGTTTTTCTATAATGAATAATCTGATCATGTCACTTTCCTGCTTAAAATTCTTACAGCTCTCTATCACTCTTAAAATCCAAATTTTGTAGCTCAATACCCCAAGTCCCTCATGATTAGCACCTGTCCACTTGTCAAACTTGGCTCTGACCAGTCGCCCTCCCTCCTGCTCTGGCCATACTTTGTACAGCTCCACAACTATGCCACACCATCTCTTACATGCCTTTGCACACTCTCTGCCTTTAATGGGCATGTCTGCCTCCTCAAGGTCCACATACTCTAACCTAGGTTAGAGTTAAGGTATCATAGGTTAAGGTACAACTCAGGCATCACCACCTCCAGGAAGCCCTCCGTGATCACCAATTCCTCTACTTATCTAGCTTCTGAGCACTGGTACCATCCTCCATCATGGCTGTTATCATACTGTGTGAAATTGCAGGTGTGACTTATCCACCTCCTTCAATAATCCCTGCTCTTTGAAAGAGGAATTTAATCTTTCATATTGGAATCTTCAGTACCTTCCAAATAATTTGTTCTCAGTTTATGTCTGTTGGCTAACTGGTAAATCATTTAGCTAATCAATTGAGAAATGGCACCAAGGAGCTACTCTCACCTGCGCTTGCCTATCAACACTGGTTCCAGTAAAAAAGAGTGAGGGGCTTGGGGGTCAACTTGTCTTTACTACCTCAGTTCAGGTTCATAGTGAATGAAATCGGCATGACCCTGGTCCATGATACCCTCATGGTGCTTAGAGGCCAGACTAGACCCTAACATGGCTACCATTGTGAAGGAAATCATTAGGGTCTCCCAAGAGAGAATGGTATTTTGAGTTCCTTGAGCTTGGATGGGCAGAGGCCCCTCTAAGGTTTAGCATAAGCTGAGATCCAAAAGATGAGAAAGATCCACACAGAGGGGGGGCGGGCACGGGTTGGGGGGTTGTCAGGTGTCGTAGGCAGAGGATCTGCGGTGCAAAGGCTCCAAGCAGGAAAGAGGTTGGTGCTTCTGCAGAATTCCAAGGAGACTGCCACAGACACTGAGAGGGTGAGGAGCACATGAGGAGGGACAGGTAGGCGGGGGACTGTCACAGGTGGAGGGGCACGCCTCAGGATCCTAGCTTACCACGCAGGGACTCTGATGGGGATGCAGCCACTCCACACACTCATCCATTGATTAGGGCCAAGGGCCTGCCCTGCAAAGCCTTGAACTCCCTGCTCCCTCTGCCTGAACACTCTTCCCCAGAGAATCCTCCCATTGGTTCCCCAGAGAATCCTCCCATTGGCTCCCGTTGCTCAGGTCTTGTGTCAAATGTCAACCCTTGCCCCGTCTAAACTTAGCTCTTGGGGCGCCTGGGTGGCTCAGTGGGTTAAAGCCTCTGCCTTTGGCTCAGGTCATGATCTCAGGGTCCTGGGATCGAGCCCCGTATTGGGCTCTCTGTTCCGCAGGGAGCCTGCTTCCTCCTCTCTCTCTGTCTGCCTCTCTGCCTACTTGTGATCTCTGTCTGTCAAATAAATATATCTTGAAAAAAAAAAGTTAGCTCTTACCTTCCTAGCAAAACAATCACACTGGCCGTTTATTTTTCTGCATTGCACCTGTTAGTATCTTGGAATGCTCTTGTACGTTTTTCGGTTCACTTGTTTTTCTGTCTCTCGAATATATGCTCCATGGGCTGCGGGATCAGACATGTACTGCTTGCTGCTGTATCCGCTGTGCCTAGAACATGGCGCGGTTTGTAACAGTAGACGAATACTTATTGAATTGGTTCATTCAGTTAGCCAACATGTTTAATGTTTATCATGTGCCAGACCTAATGCCAGGTTCCACTCAGAACCCTGAGTCGGGGCCAGCCTCCCAGGCATGCAACCTATGCACTTAAAAGTTGTACGGGGCCTGGTGCTTCGAGGGACCTCTGCTGCTGTCATCACTTTTGAAATTCTTAAGAACTTGTGAATGAGATGACTCACGTTTTCACTTAACACTGAACTCCACAAATTACGTAGCCAGCCCTACCCCGGTGATAACTCTAGAAAGTTCCCCAGCACACTCAGAGTTGAATACAATTCAGGGACAAGCCAGTAGCCCTGCACACTATCAAAAAATAGTACCTGGACTGTCTTATATATTTAAAGAGTTACAAAAGGTAAGTGATTTATAGGTATCTTTAGTCTAAGAACATAATTCTAAGAGTCAGACATCCTTGGAATCCAGTCCCTGTTATTTGCTGGCTGTGTGACCTTGAACGACTCATAGAACATTTCCTGACTTTGGTTTCCTTGTTACAAATGGAGATGGTAATAATGTGCAAACCCCCCCCCCCACCAAGCTGGCTTGAGAATTAAACAAAATAAAATTTAAAACCCTTAGGTCCAGTTGTGGGCATCCTAAAAGCAGGTTCGATTGCTCTCAACCACCACCTCCCTTCTGTGTGCTCCCTTCCTTTGGCTCCTTCCACTCCCCCCGGACACTCCAGGGCTGGAAAGATCTGGCAGCAAATGGCTGCTAAGTGAGAAGAATGTTGAGGAGAAAAACCAAGGAGTTATAGCCTTCAGGGAAGCAATAACATTGTACTTAAAAATTGCTTGAGCAAAGACTTTGTTGATGTTAGCAATTTGTATGCAAATAAACTAAAGACTCCGTATTCTGAGCTGAGACCTGGCCCCGGCCCAAAAAGCTTCAGGAAGACCACAGCTTGGTACGCAGAGAAGCCTTCGTCCTTTCTCTCTGCTGTCAGGTTAAACTAAAACCTTTGATAATCCCAAAGCTGCAGTTTTCACTGCCTTAGCCTTTGACACGTTCATTAGTATGTAAGGCACTTTTCTCCCCAGGTCTGGGCATCCCCATCTGAATTTGCCACATCCTCTCTGCTGTTTCCCCTTGTCCTCACATGCATTGTTTAATCAGGCACGGATCTCGCATTAACTTGCAAATGCTGGGTCTCCTGTGACTGATGAAAAGGAATTTTCACTGGTCAGACCTCACCCGATTCTTTAAAAACCCGAATCAACAGCAAGATTAGAAGAGAAAGCTGAGAGCAAACTGCTATGCATCCCAAGTCCTGTTCCAAGACCTGAGCGTCTGGGCCCTCAAGGAGAATAGCAAGTTTTATTAGACTCCTTTATTCACTCAACACACAGTTACTGAGCAGCTGACAGGTGCTTGGCCTGTACTAGGCGCTGTGGACACATCTTTTTCTTTACGCAGTTTGCAGGTTAGTGGGAGTATAGGAGAACACGAGCCCCTCCAACACGACCGTGACTCACCGTCAAAGGCAGCAGCGCAGACGCTCAAAGAACCTCTAGGAAGGCCCTTGACCCAGGGGGTAGGGATGGGGGTGGAGAATCTAAGGGATGGTCTTCGGCACGCTTGCCTGTAAAGGACACCTATTTGCCCAGCTCTCAGTTTCTTGCCTGCCGGGACTTGTCAGTCTGCAAAGTTAACTAGGCTAGGGGCACCTGGGTGGCTCAGTTGGTTAAGCCTCTGCCTTCGGCTCAGGTCATGATCTTGGGGTCCTGGGATTGAGCCCCACATCAGGGCTCTCTGCTCAGCAGGCAGCCTGCTTCCCTCTCTCTCTCTCTGCCTGCCTCTCTCCCTACTCGTGTGCTCTCTCTTGGTCTAATAAATAAAAATTTTTAAAAAGTTAACTAGGCTATGGGCGCCTGGGTGGCTCAGTGGGTTAAGCCGCTGCCTTCGGCTCAGGTCATGATCTCAGGGTCCTGGGATCGAGGCCCGCATTGGGCTCTCTGCTCAGCAGGGAGCCTGCTTCCTCCTCTCTCTGCCTGCCTCTCTGCCTGCTTGTGATCTCTCTCTGTCAAATAAATAAATAAAACCTTTAAAAAAAAAAAAAAGTTAACTAGGCTAACGTGGATCTATCTTGAATACCTATCTTGAATATCTATCTTGAATATCTTGAATATCTATCTTGAATACTCCCTTTGCAGTCCTGGGGACCCTGGGCAAGGGCTGGGGCTAAGCCTGGAGTCAAGGCCTTCCAGGGAGACGCATTTGCCTCACACAGAGCTTCATTCATTCATTCATTCGCTACCTCATTCATTCATTCACAAACACTTAATGACCGTATTCTGTGTGTGACGGTCTGGTGGTCCAGCTGTGAAAAGACAAATATCCCCTCAAAGAGGGTGGACACTCCTCTCACCACTGTGCCCCCCCTTTCTTTCTTTACTCCAACGCCTCCACAACTGTCAGCTCGTCAAATTTCACAACACGCCTAAGAAGTGGGTGGTGGTCTCCCTGTTTCTCCAGTGAGAGGACTGAGGTTGGGAAAGGGAAGGTCACTTGCCACGTGTGGCCCAGCTACTAGCAGAAACAGCCAGGCTTCAGCTCTAGGTTGGACTCCATAGCCCGGGCTCTTTCTGTCCTGCTTGTGGGTTGAACCCTGGGCCAGGAAGGGGGCTCCCAACCATGGCGTTCTCCGTGTCGTTGACAAGCATCTGTGGGGCCTTCTCTACAGTGTGACTTGGTCATCCTCCCTGAGGTCTTCTGAGAGTCCAGGCCTCATCCTGTGTGTCCTCCACAGACAGAGGCCCTGGGTGAGGACAGTCAGCCCAGTCCCCAGCTCCTCTGCTCTGTGGGGCAGGCCCCATGAGATCTACTCCATGTTGGGTGGGGGATGCGGGTGAGAGGGGGCAGCTCTGCTCTGAAGACCTCAGAGAGAGCTACTCTTCCTGCCTCAGTCTCCCTTCTGGCTCCCATCCTGTTCTTACCCCACTAGTCTGAAGTCGTCTTTCCTAGTTAGTTCCCCACCCCTGCAGGCCCGCATGACTGAGCTCTGATGGCTAGTGCATGTCCTCAGAAAATCTGAGGAAATCCACAGCCTGCCCCAGGGTCAGAGAAACGCTCCCTCGTGGCTCCCAGACCGCGGCCCACACTTTCCAGTTTCCAAGGCCTGAGCACACACATATTCTCATCTCACCTTCCCCCACGTCAGCCCCATTTTTCAGCTGAGGATGCTGTGGTTCAGGAAGTCTGGGTGGCTTGGCGGAGGTCACCCAGCTCATGGATGGCTGGGCCAGAGCTGGAGTGAATGTTCTCCTACTGCAAGGCTACAACTCTCCCTTTCACCTCTACCGGCACCCAGTCAATCAGCCAAAAGTAACTGGAATGGACTCGTTTGCATAGAGTAAATTTAAAATCAGCCCAGCTGCCGGATGAGCACACAGAGACCCAGGCTCCCAGTACAAAGTGTGGGTGAGCCCCTGGGCTTCACGAGGCACCCTCCACTCCCTGCCATAAGGGGATAGAGCCAAAGTGGCGGACCTGCAGAAGGAGAAGCAACCTGCGCAAGCACAAGGCTAGTGTCCAAGGAGAAAGAATGCGTTTGGAAAACAAGAGCCCCGGCCGGCGCACAGAGAGAAAGCAGTCAGTGCAGCAAAGCAGCCCTGAGCCCATGGGGCCCGGTTCTGCGGAGGGTCTCACCTCTCTGAGCTCTGGAGAAGGTACCCTGTGGCGGGCAGAGCCAGCAGCCATTGCTTTTGTCGCTGTGAAAGGGACGGTCGCGTTCTCCGGTCAATGGCATCTGGTGCTCCTGATTCCCTGCCTGTGACCTGGGGCTCATGGGCCGCTCATGTAGGTGATGAGCCAGCCCCGGCCACGCCTGCCTTCCGGCGTCCACAATCAGCTGTGAAAGGTTGTCGGGCAGCGGGATCCACGCCTTGGACTCTGGGCTGAGACTGAGAGCTTTGCAAGGGGCCTCCATTTCCGCAATGCAAGGCAGGGACAGCACAATACACGAGTGTCGGTGCTGGTACGAGGCTGTGAGCTCAGACGTGAAAGGCAGTAAAGCACGGTGCAGGGCAGGGAGCCTGCGGCGGACGTCGTGATCTCAAATCCCGGCTCTAACCCTTCCGGCTCGGGTAATCATGGGCAGGTGTGCTGGCCTCTCTGGGCTTCAGTTTCCCAACTCGTAAATGGAGGAGTAATGAGAATCCTCAGCCAGCAGCACACCAGAGCTGCTGTGAGGAGCCAGTGAACATGTGGGAGGCTCAGCAACTGGTGAGTACGTGAACGTCACCGCTCAGGGGGTCCCTAGAAACGACTGAGCCACATCACTCACAATAGAACGTCTGCCCATCCTGCAGGCTGGCGGGCGCACCACTACTGAGGCCTTGACTAATGAACCTTCTGGGGTGGGAGAGCTCATCTACAAACATGTCAGCCGTCTGTGGCTGCTGTTGGGACAGAAACTCATAAATCACACAGAGCAAGGTTGGCATGGGGCAAGGGACTCAGCAGTGAGCCTTGGCCGTTGTCTCTGACCAACCCCCCCACCCACCCCAGAGATCCATCACAGCCAGGGCTCTGTGCCAGGTGGTGCCCCATGCCCTCCAGTCAGGGGACCAGGACCCATCCTAGTCACCAAACCAGTGACTCTCAGACTCCAGTGAACCTCAGAAGCCTCGGGGGGCGCCTGGGTGGCTCAGTGGGTTAAAGCCTCCGCCTTCGACTCGGGTCATGATCTCAGGGTCCTGGGATCGAGCCCCACATCGGGCTCTCTGCTCAGCAGGGAGCCTGCTTCCCCCTTCTCTCTCTCTGCCTGCCTCTGCCTACTGTGATCTCTCTCTGTCAAATAAATAAATAAAATCTTAAAAAAAAAAAAAAAAAGAAGCCTCTTGGGGCGGGTTTCTAATTTAGTAGGTCTGAGTGGGGCCCAAGAGTTTGCATGGCTAGTAGGTTCCCGGATGGTGCTGATGCTGCTGCTCTGTGGGCCCACACAACGCTCGCTTCTCTGGCACCGAGTTCAAATCTTGCTATTGTCCTTGGGCAAGTTTCTTCTTCTTCTTCTTCTTTTTTTTTTTTTTTTAAAGATTTTATTTATTTATTTGACAGAGAGAGAGAACAAGTAGGCAGAGAGGCAGGCAGAGAGAGAGAGAGGTGGAAGCATTTTCCCTGCCGAGCAGAGAGCCCGATGCGGGACTCGATCCCAGGACCCTGAGATCATGACCTGAGCCGAAGGCAGCGGTTTAACCCACTGAGCCACCCAGGCACCCGGGCAAGTTTCTTCTGACCAAACCCCTGCTCCCTCATCCAGGAAGTAGGTGCACCAGGACTTCCCTCACAGGGGCGTCAGGGACCAATACCTGTAGCAGTATCAAGTTTGGGGTACCCAGGAAACGCTCCATCTGTGGCAGCCCACGGCATCACCAGCACCTCACTGTTGAGGGCTTGGAGACAACTAACTAGGAAGGGTAGAGCCGTGAAGATCTCAAGCTTATCCGGAGGGGGGAAATGAACAAATATGGACTGGGGACTTTCTGTATGCATTGTCCTAATTCCTAAATGTAAAAATGCCTTGTCACTAAAACAAAACAAAACAAAGACACAGCCCAGGGAGAATCTGTGAGTTCATTCATTTGGCAAGCCAGCATTTACTGTGATTCTGAGAGCCAGGCTCAGAACTGTGGCTGCTGGGAACAGACACGTGTCTGTTATCCAAGAGCTCCAGCGCGACCGCAAAGAGAGGACAAATAAGGACCCGAGAGGACAAGTCCTCATCACAGCAAATGGAGGACAGTGAGCACTGCGGCTGGACGGAACATCCAAGACATTGAAGAAACACATTGGAGGGATGCCCTCAGACAAGGGGGAGACCTGGGAATGTTTCCTTGTGGAAGCAGCCATGTGACTGGAAAAACGGGGAGCATCGACCCATGGAGATGACAAGATGGAGAGTGGAGGGAGCAGCAGTCACAGGCAAGAGAAGGCAGAAAGCAGCTTCCAGAAATGTCACAGGTGAGTGTGGCTGGATCACAGGATGAAGGACACAGGGCAGGAGCTGAGGTTGGCCTGGCTGTCCGGTGTCTAGTAGTGGACAGCGTTGACTGTTGGGGGTTTGCAGGACTCTCTGAGCCCATTGTATATCCTCTGGGGTTGGCGCTCAGCACATCATCGTGGGCTCAGTGACGTTCATGGTGAAGATGCCACAGGGGTAAGAGACTGCACGATCCACAAGAGGCATCCCTGAGGACTTCAGACCTCTGCCCAGAGCCTGCTCACCTGCCGGCCATCCCCTGTAACGCAAGAGGCCATCAGTCTCCACCCGACGGCTGCAGGATGTGAGCATGGACGGGGCTAAGGTGGCACTGTATACCCAGGAGAAAGCCCCTTGGGGCCGCTCTGCTGCTCCACCTCCTGCTCCCACCTCTCACTATGACCCGATCTAACCTTACCTTTCCCCGCTCTCCTACTGCCACAGAGAACGAGGCTCTGGGGAGCGGTCATCCCTGGGCGAGGGCCGCCCTTGCCAACGTGGGTGGCGGTGTCTGAGACTGCTGTGGGGCCTAAGGACCACCCACACTTCAGCAAGCTGCCTCTGACTCAGCTGGGGACTTCAGCGGGGGCTGATGGGGAGAGGCCCAGGGGAGGCCCAAGCCACCACATCCGGAGACGTTTCCCTCCTGGTCCTGTTCTGGACCTAGAACCCCAGACTCTCCTGCCAGCCCTGGTTTCTTGTTCAGATGAAGTGTCCTAGCTAGGGGCATCCCTCCATCCCTGCTCTCCTCAGGGGCCCGTTCTGGCTCAGATATCCAGCTCCTACAGCCTTCTGCTAGTAAGGAGCATGGCAGTGGCCTCCCTTCCTCTTGGCTTCTCCTGCTCGCAGTGAGGTTGAGTACTGGAGTAGTCAGTCCAGAGCCGGGGCCCATCTTATTTTTTTCAAAGATTATCAGACAGAGATCACAAGTAGGCAGAGAAGCAGGCAGAGAGAGAGGAAGGGAAGCAGACTCTCAGCTGAGCAGAGAGCCTGATGCGGGGCTCAATCCCAGGACCCTAAGATCATGACCTGAGCCAAAGGCAGAGGCTTTAACCCACTGAGCCACCCAGGTGCTCCAGAGCTGGGGCTCATCTTGACTACCCCCTGCGTGGCTCCTCCTCCCTGAGCCTCCAGGTGTCCCTCCTGCTATAGAGGGTCGCAGAGCCTAGGGGCATCTGTATCACTGAGACTGCAGGGCATACAAGGAAATTCCGAGTCAGCAGGTGGGGAGTGGTACCCTGGAGACAAACATGCCTACAAGCACCTCCTGTGATTGCCACAGCTTATCTGGGGGTCGAATCTTGTGAGACATTTATTTGAAAGACAAATTATTGAGAGACAGGCTCGATTTTCAGATGGCTTGAGTGCACCAGGGATAAGCCCAACCGAGGAGGAAGGAGAAAACAAGTCTTTCTGGAACACCACCTGGTTATTTGTATTCATTCTCTCCAGGTAAGAACCTCCCAGTTCTCCAGGCCACCAAATATTTCCCCATCCTTTCCTCTGGCCTCACCAAAGAAGACTAAACCCTGGAGGAATGGTCATTAGCTCAAGAAGCAAAGGGTCGGGGCGCCTGGGTGGCTCAGTTGGTTGGACGACTGCCTTCGGCTCAGGGCGTGATCCTGGAGTCCCGGGATCGAGTCCCACATCAGGCTCCCAGCTCCATGGGGAGTCTGCTTCTCTCTCTGACCTTCTCCTCGCTCATGTTCTCTCTCACTGTCTCTCTCTCTCAAATAAATAAATAAAATCTTTAAAAAAAAAAAAAAAAGAAGCAAAGGGTTTATCTGTTTGGGTGTAAACGGCTGCCACAGCTTCCTTCTAGAATCCTTCTGTGATTATAGGCTGGTCTATATCCCCACGGTGCTGTGTACACTGAGGTGACGAGCCCAGGCAATTCCACAATACCTGCCAAGCCACCAGCTCGGCTAGCATGACTAGCTCGCACCACGCCACACCCAGCTCGCCCTCCGCCCAGCCCAAGCAGGCATTGCCCAGAAGGTCATATGCAGCTGTCCAGGGAGCACCAGGACTCCTGGCCCCCAGCCCCCAGCAAGAGGCCTCTCCTTGTTGCCCCCATAGTTCCTGCCTTCCCTGTGGCTTTTATCATGTGGTATCCAAGGAGCCTGGTTCTTTGTCCATGTCCTCTGCTAGAATGTTCTTAAGGGCAGAGATAATTTCTGGTTTATGTTTGTGTCATCACCCCTGGTAAAGTACATAGTACGTAGAAGGCACTCCAAAAATGTTTATTAATAGCGGCATGAATCCATGTTTACTAGGCTTTTAGAGAGATGCTTTCTTTGCCCTTGTGGAATTAATCATTCCCCACAAAACCCCTCCAGGGCTAAGAGTAACTCCTTCCTCCAGGTGAGGAACCCAAAGCTGAGAGATGACGGGAGGGACTCAAGACCACATGGCCACAGGGCAGAGTGGGGACAGACTGGCTGACAAGGGCCTTGGGGTCCACACTCCATCTATAAACTTCCTCATACTTCATGGGGCCAAGTCCCAGGGCAGAGGCTGTCCTCAGATGGCTCTGGAGCCTTCACCGTCCTGGCGGCACACAGCCCGGCTGTGGGCCCAGGATAGGGCCCCTACCTGCCTCACCTGAGCTCTTTGCCCAGCAGTGAAGACCTTTTCAGCTGAGAAGCTGCCTGGACCCCTCCCTCCCCCTGGGGGAAACAGACCCAACCACTGCAGGGACACACCAAGGACCGTGGGGAGGACCACACCCTGCTCGGTGATGGAAGATTGTCCACAGGCCTGGGGTGCCGGAACCTTGGAAGACAGGTGTTGCCCATGTTATCTCTCCCAATTGCAGATGGAAGCCCTCTCCTGGGGGGAGCGGGGTAAGCCTCTGGGAAAAACCGAAGGCAAGTCACAGAGGCCCAAGGACAGAGGCACCCTTCCCTCCTGGGTAAAAGGGAGGCTGGCTTCATGCCCGTGTCCCTTCTGCCTTCCCCACCTGTCGGGGTGGAAGAGAAAAATGGGACTTCAGAGAAGTAGGTTTGGAGGAGGCAAGAGAGCAGGACTCAGGAGAAGCAGCACCAGAGCCCTTGGAGGCTGGGAAGGAAAACAGAAGGAATGTGGGGAGCTGGCCCAGCTTGGCCAGGACAGAGGCCTGAGAAGGTGGGCAATGGGATGTGTTCCTTGAGAGGATGGTCAGATAGACAGAGACTACAGCCAGAGTCTTTAGTGAATTGTTACCTATGTCCAGTCAGCCCAAGCTGGGCTCTGCGGCCACACTGTGTGCTTGGAATGGTCATCAGCCTGGAGCATGGTGGTCAGAAGTTCTGGGAACCCCAAAAGAGCGGCCCTGAGCTGAAGTGGGGGCGGGGGGCAGAAACGGCTGCACGCAGGGAAGGACAGGGAGCCTGCCCGCCACAGTGCACATGTGCGCCAAGGCAGCGTTTATTTTTACCTGGGAAGGCTCAGCTTCTGCTCACAGGAGTGCTGGGGGGGCTTTCCGCTGGTTTCCATGGAAACATTAGGCAGAGCATCTGCTACCCAATCAACAAGGCTGGGCTGATAGGACTCTTTCTGGAATTATTTTGCTGATTCTACCCAGGAAGATTCCTACCTGCATTTCCCCACTGCCTTCTTGTGTGGTAGAGGCGGGGGTGAGCAGTTCTGTGAGGTCAGGGCTGTCACCCAGGGAAGGAGAGAGGGTTGGCAAAAAGCAGGCATTCAGGAAAAGCCCTGTGGCTTCCAATTCAAAGCCCCAAGTAGGCTCCTGTGATGAGGCCATGGAGCCGGAGCGGGCCTCTGGTCCCAGGCTGCCGCAGCAGCAGGAACACCTGCTGGTCCCCTTCCCGGAGCTGCATCCAGGACACCCTGACATGCAGAGGAACAGGCTGTCAGGTATGGGAGGGGGTGAGACCCGAGCACCTTCAGTTTCAGTTTCACACCATCAAGGCCCCAACTTGCGCATGAGGCGGGGGAGGGTGGCTTGGAGTAAGAGAGAAAGGCACCGGTGCACGTGCACGTGTGAGAAGTGGTTTTATTCCAGGTGTGTGTTTTATAAAGATGAGGCCCTCAGGGACAACAAGTGGCACATGCTTTGGTCAAGAAGAGGAAAAGCAAGAACAGAACAGGGCTGAGTCCCACGAAGGATGGCTGACAGGTGCACTCTGACCACCGGGAAGGAGGGGGCTCTCAGGGGCTTCTCCCAGCAGCGTCCCCCTTACATTCAAAGAGGGAAGCCATGCTCCCCTCCCCATCCCCAAGGGTCCATGCATCCTGTGGGGGGACGCGCACAACAGATGGGGGTGGAGGAAACACAGTGACAGAGGATGGGAGATGGTGGCCCCGTACTGGGGCCCAGGAGCATTGCTTGAGGGGGCCTGGTGAGAGCTGGGGGGGGTTGAGAGGAAGCCCCCATGGTGGGGCTGCTGGCCTGAGGGCCACGTTGGGGAGCAGGAACTAGCAGTCTAGGAATGCCAGGGAGGGAGAAGGGCAGCTCAGCCGGGGTGGGTGGGTGGGGGCCGTGGTGTCACTTCAGTCCAGAGCAGAGGCTCAGTCCCTTTGGGGATCACGAACCTCGGCAAGAAGCTGGGACGATCCGTGGACCCTCTCCCCAGGAGATGCACATATGCACACACACGCACGATTTGGAGGACAATTTCAGGAGCATCCCAGGCCCTCTGGAATCCATGAACTCCCTAGAAGCCCCAGGCTGATTTGCTTTGGGAAGGAGATACCCAGGGATCCGCACACTCTTGATCTTTTGCCAAAGCTCACAATGCCTGAGAACCAGGGTTGGGGAAGAGGAAATGGGAAATAGCAGGGACGTTTCCAAGACCAGGCTGTGGGCCCAGTGGCGGTGAGAAGGAACTAGGGGCTCTGCACACAGACAGGAGCCACCTGCCAGCCTCCCCCTGCACTGTGGGAACCCACCCTTTCCCAGGCCTCCGTCCTGCAGTGGGGAGGGGTATGCATGAGGCTTAGGCTCCACGACTTACTGCCCAAGTCTTGGGGAATGTTTAGCTCCAGAAGGGAGGTCCTGTTCTTACCAGCCACTTCAACATCCCATTGCTGTATTTACAGAGGTGAAAGCTTTTGAGAAGGCAGGAGTCCAAAGGCCTGAACAAGGATGGGGCTGTTCCTGTGGTGTGTGGTGGCTGCCGGCCCTCACCAGGTCATCACCATGGGCCCAGGCGGAGGGGACACGGCCCCAGCAGTCTTAAGGCCCAAGAAAGAGGTCTTGGCCTGACACACGGCCAAACAGAAATGGGATCTGTTTCATAAACCGGGTCCCAAGGCTGCCCATGAAGGCTCTTGCAGCTTCTGGTAGGAATGTAGAGACCAGAGCACAGGGAGGGCACAATGCCCAGGGACTGACACAGCCTGGGAGGAACGATAGCTTGTTGGGAAGAAACTAACTCTTCTGGTGCTTTGCTGCTTTTCCATCCATGTCCTTCTGCAAATTATCCATCCTTTGCTCCAGATCCCATCCCTCCCACACTCAACCCAGCACCTGCCTAGGACAGGCCACTGAACTTCTCACCTGCTTCCTGTTCTCCACTTGCGTTCAGGCTGCCTCTCGTCCAGCCCTCAGCCTCCCCATCCATGTTGTCCACAGTCTCCTCTCATGCCGAACCCACAGGTAGGCCCTTGACCCAGGAGGGGCCCCGTGCGGGCTTCTGTCCTTGCTCTCCCCAGCCAATGGGGGACGGCCCCCCAAACACTGTCCGGGACCCCAGGAGGGTGAAGGGAAGGGGACAAAGGGCCAGGGGGTGGGGGTGGGGGTCTGCCCAGTCTCTGTCCAGCAGCAGTCCAGCATCCTGACCTTCTCTTCTGGGGCAAGGCCAGGCTGGCAGCCAGCGCACTGGGGCCTGCTTCCCCGCGCCCACCCCAAACAAGCTTTGGAGAGACGTGTGTCTTGGCAGGGGTGTTTGCTGATGAGTCCGGCAGAAATGTGAGGAGATGGGAACGGCTTTACACTCCCCCACCCTAACCCGCTTCCGGTCCCGAAGTCTCATGCAAAAGGTCCAGGAGGCCCGGGGCTACCGTCATGTGTGCGGCAGCAGCTGCCACTGCTGGGCCGGGGCGTCGGCCTGGCACTTGCTGGCCACCAGCTGGGCGGGCTTGGCCTCCAGGCAGAGGCCGCTGACCGAGTGCTGGATGAAAGAGGCTTTTCTCCTCCATCTCTGGGGGGAAGAACAGGGGAGAAAAACACAAAGATTAACAATAATGTCCAGAACTTCGTTTTGCATGGATGTAAGGGGCCTATCCCCAGGACAATGCCCCGCCATGTCCCTGACACAAGAGCTCCCTGACCCCCCATGCAGCCTTAAACCCCTTCCCTTCTGATGCACGCTTGCTTCCATAGCTCAGCAGAAGTCTACATCAAGGTCTGTGGGCCAAATGAATCTGTATTTCGTTGGGCCTGCCCAGTGTCTATTTGAAATTGGGCTTCATTGTCCCATGAAAATGTGCGTTTCTAGCTTCCTTTTAGACCTGGGCCCTGTTTCTTGTGTGGCCTAGGGCAGCTCCGGGCAAAGCTGCTGCTCCCTCCAAGAGGTGGGGCTCTTGCTCTCTGTTTCCCCAGGCCCTGCCCAGGATGGCTAGCCCCACCCCTGCAGCACACCCCACTCCTCCCTGTGGGCACATGAGTCTATATCTTCCTCCCACAAGACTTCCTCTCCCCGCAGCTCAGAGCTTCCGGCCTGGCCTGGAACCGTGCGGCAGGTGGCCAAGAACCGTACGGGTCGGCCCCGGCCACCTTATCTGCAGTGATGAGGAGTAGGGTCTGCGGGATGGTGGGAGGCCTGGGGTCCTCGTTATGGTATTCTCCTGGGCCTCCCCTTCTCCAGACCTGATGAAGGGGAAAGAGGTGTTCCTGTGGAACATCTGGGGGTGCCTGGGTGGAGGACAGAGTGTCCTTTGGAAGACTCAGGGGAGGAGAGGAGAGGCTGGTCCAGGCTTCAAGGCTCAGGGAAATATAAATAGAGAGATCTGTCTGTCCATCTCTCCTCTCCCTGTATCCTGCCTGTTCGGTATAGGAAGGGAGGAGCCCCCATCCCCCCCACTCCCCACTCCCCAGCTCTGTGGGGGTAGGGCCAGGCCTAGGGCTGCAGGGGTTGGGGTGGGCAGAGAAGCGAACTGACTTGGGAGGGAAGGTGGGCGGTGCGGACTCCCCCTGGGAATGTGGGCCTGTGGGGTGCCCATGCAGCCCTAGGGGAGAGGGGTCCCTGGCCTAAAAGTTGGGCGGTGCGTAGGACAGGGCCTTGGTCCCTCTGGAACTCACAGTATCCTATTGCTTTGTGCTCTTCTAGTCCCCGACCTCCCGGGAGGGGCTGACCATGCTCCCCGCTCTCCTGGGCTTCGCTGGACCCTGTCCTCCTTTCTGCCCATGGCCAACAGGAGCCTTCCATTCCCAAGCACGGGCAGAGACCCAGCACAGTGTTATTTATAAAGTGGGAATGTGAGGATGAGTGAAGGGATCACCTGATCCCCAGAGGTACTCCCCGAACCACGGGATTCTCACTTTCTACCTGTGCCACTGAGCACTCTCCCGGACACTCAGGCCTGGGCCTGGTCAGAGAAACAGTGCCCCTCACGGCCCTCTCCCATCTCCTCAGCCTCTGTTCCTGCAGGCGCCTTGTAAGGCAGGCAAGGAGGAGACCGAGGCTCAGAGAGGTGAGGGTGCTGGGGCCTGCTGACTCCGTCCTATTAGCTCCTGGACACAGAGCCGCTCGGATTCATGATGCCCAGTGGTCGTGGAAGCTGGAGGTGGACCAAGAAGGGAGGCCTAGCTTTGGAAGGCCCCAGCATGGGAGACCCACTCCTCCTATCCTCTGGGAGGAGAGGGCCCGGGGGGGGGGGGGCAGATGCAGCAGGGGGCCTGGCAGGCCTTGCAGGAGCAGAGTAGATGGAGCTCCAGGGAATTATGGAAGTGGGGGCCTTCCCAGGAGCTACTTCCTCGCTTGTCCTCGGCAAGGAGGGGTGCAAGTGGGCTCAAAGCCTGACCCTTGGAGAGGTCTGCTGCCCTCAGTGAAGAAGAACCTGAGGCCATCCCTCATTGCAGGGCAGGGGCGGAGGGCAGGCAGCCCGAGGGAGCAGGACAGATGTCATCTGCCAGTCAGAAACATGTCAGAAGGGTCCAACAGGCCCAGCCAGCAGATCGATCTCTCTCTCTCTCTCTCTCTCTTTCTCACACACACACACACACACACTCAGAGGCTGGAGGGAGGGGAATCTGGCTGCTTTTCCAAACGGCATAGCAAGTTGCCAGTCATCCCTAAAGAAAGAGCTGACCCAGGCAAACAGGAAAAGGGTGAGAGGAAACCCGCAGCTCTCTTCAGGCCCTCTCTTCAGCCCTCCACCGTCCCGCTGGCTGGCCAGGGTCAAGCACGGAGAAGGCTCCCGGGCGGTGTGGGCAGTGGAAGGGCTGGAGCAGACCTCTGGCCTTTATGTCCCATTCCTTGAGCAGAGGGCTCCCCCCTGCCCCCCAGCCAGGAAGGGGGCTGACTCTGCCACTGGCCGCTGCATATCCTGAGCAAGGGATATCCTTTCTCGTCAGTTTCTCCCCAGAGGGGTGGGCTTGGCCTGTCTCCCAGGATTCATGGAGACAGGGTGACTGAGGGTTTGACAAAGGGAAAAGGCAGTGCTCACGTGAGGTTGTCATGCCAGCCTGGAAATCGGGGTATCTGGGTCTCACTTTCCTGGCAGCCACAAGAGAAATACTTACTGAGCATCTACTAAGTCCTGGGTTAAGACCGTGGGCTGAGGGGTCACACTGACCTTGAATCTCAGCTCCATCCCTGCCCAGCTGGGTTTCATCTGACACCTGTTTCTTAAACTCAGCAAGCCTCAGTTGACTCACCAGTAAGACGAAGACAGCACAAGGGCCCAAACCCCTGGGGTGGCACGAGGTAAGGTGAGACCATCTGTGTAAAACTCTCATGACCAGCTCTTGGTCAAAGCCAGCTTGAGCTGGGCTGCGGTGGTTGTCAGGGGCTAGGGACCCAAGCCAGACAGCCCCTGCCCTCGTGGAGCTCACAGGCTGGCAGGATGGACACTTAACAGTATTTACTCGAAGAAGTGTTTCCTCATGAGTACAACGGACTGGACCTGGCCGCTGACTTGGACTGACCCTCCCTCTGGAAGGGCTTGAGTCCATCTGTTTCAGCCCAGGGCTCCCCTGCCAGGAGCTGCCACCCAGCCTGCGCACCCCAGTGGGTAAGGAGACTCACCTGCCTGCCCTCTCTCGGGTTGCACCCCTGCAGCAGGACCAGGGAGCCTGGGGTGACGGAGGTGGAGGCGGCAGTCAGGCACTTCCCCTGCTGCTGGATGAGATGGTCACTGAACAGCCACGCCTAGAAGAGAAGACAGGGACCGGAAGGGCCAAGTCGAAGGATGCGGTGAGGGAAGGGGAGCAGGTAAGCGATAAGACAAATATTCTGTTGGGACAATTTTCTCTAAATAATATGAGTGAGTATATGGGTATTCACTGTACTGTTCTTTCAACTTTGCTATATGTTTTAAAGTTTCCATAATAAAAGGATTGGCTGGAGCTGGCAGAGGGCAATCCGGAATGTACCAAGGGCTGCTATGGGGGGTAGGGGGGACAGGGAGAGACAGGACACAGGACCAGGGCAGCTAGGGGAGTCCACGACCCTCCTGTGTTGTACACACACGTACACACAGGAGTCTTGGATGTCTGGCCACGCTTCATGCTGACCATAGCCACATCCCCGGAGAGAACCCAGGTGCCCTCTGGGTAGCATTTCTCCCTCCAAGGAGAACGTGGGTGGTATCCAGAGGGCAACTGTGCAACAGGTGGGAAAAGGGAAATGTGGCAGAAGCAGACCCAAGGAGCAGTGTGGGGGGCACAGTATGCGTGGTCCCTGGGAATGTGAGCTTGTGGAGGGTGTAAGCAGAGATAAAATGAGAATGAGCCAAGGGAAGCCCTCTCCCCCGTCACCCACCCCAACTCCGGGACAATGACCCAGGCTCCCTTCCCCCCTTCTGGTTCTAACCTCAAGGCCCTCAGCAGCTTACCTGGGGTGCTGGGGGGTTCTTGGCAGACCCTCTGCAGATCCCCATTCCAAGCAGGAAGTTTCCAGCCGAGTCCTGGCCCTGGGATTCCAAGCAATTAACTCCTTGCTTAATGATGCCAGGGAGTACTTCCTTCACAGGGACTCTGAGAGAAAAGGGAACAATCAGGCTTGGCTTCTGCCCTCTCCAGGCAGTACTTGGTCAGCTCCCCAGGGAACCATGCTCTTGGTCTCAGTCTCAGGGAAGGGGCCCTGGGGAGCAGCCTAGCCAGCAGGGGCAGGAGGGCAGGGGAGGAGAGAAGGAACAGGGATGCCTCTGGGAAGACTGAGCCTCGCCCCACGGGGTCTGAGCTGCTGTGGGAGCCCCAGAGGCAGCCCTGGAGGCCAAGCCTGAGAGAACCCTGGGGAAAGAGCTCAGACCAGAAACCCAGGGCTCCCCAGACCAGAAAGAAGAAAAGCTGGGCGAGAGACTGAGGCCTAAAGCCTAAATATGGACTGAATATGACATCTCAAAATGACAGGAAAGAGGTCACTTCAGAGAGGCAAACTGAAAACCCACAAATGGGAAAATGCGTTCAATCTCACTAATGATTAAGGAAATACGTATTTGAGAGTTCCCACGGTCTGTTTACCATAACTATGTGCATGAAATATAATATATAATAATATGCGTTATTTCTAGATATTTACTTATATAAAATATCTCATATGTATTCTAGTGTAACAACACCAATCGATGATCTCAGTTCCCAGTGTTGGCAATAGTTGTGGGATCGAACCTTCTCCTTCCCTGCGGGGGAGGGCATAAACTGGCCCAGCAGTTCTGGAGGGCAATGTGGCATTGTGTATCCAAAGCCTCAAAAATGGGCACACATTGATAAAAAAGGTTACATGGGACTAACCCTCAGTTATAAAATAAGTCACAGAGATGAAACGTCCAGCCTAGGGGATATGGTCAAATTTACCCCAATAACGACCCATGGTGACAGGTGGTGATGAACTACGCTTATCGTGGGGGCGCAGCGTAATGCAAAGATTGCTGACTCACCACGTTCGCACCAGAAATGAATACAACACGGTATGTCAGTCGTAGTTCAATAATAAAAAACACACAAAAAATAATGGACATACCTTTGACCTAACAATCCTAATCCTACTTCTGGAACTTTGTTATCCTGAGGCAATAATATTGGGGCTGTTGGCAGGGTGATTGGTTATACTGAAAACATAGATATCCAACAATAGGGGAGAGGCTAATTAAATACCGATTCATCTCTAGGATGGAAAGCCCCGTAGTCATTGAAAATGACTCCAAATGAATATCTGATATCACAGAAAGATGTTTAGAACATACTGTTAAATAAAACAGGCGTGTTTCAAAATGTTTTATTTTAAAATGCACAAGAAAATATGCTTAAACACACATCTCTCTCTCTCTCTCTCTCTCTCACACACACACACACACACACACACACACAACACACCCCTACATGACACATTGTCTTACTCTGTGGTTAAGAAACCCAAGGAGGCTGCGGGGCCCAGCTGATGCAGGCTTGTATTCCTGGGTTTAGAAGGTCACACATACTCTTGGGTTATGGCCCCAGTGAGTGATGGGGCTTAGAGTATGGCCATGCACCTAATCTTAACCCCCTCTTGTTACCTCTATCCAAAAAGAACCTAAGTGGGCTGGGGAGGGGGGCATCATAATACTTTTGGCATTCTTTGATCTCAACCAGACCAGCTTCTTCTTCCTCGGGGCTGGTTAGAACGCCCCAGAAACCCCAAACCACGACCCACCCTCACAGAGCCTCAGGAAGACACCTTCACTTTCTCTCGAAACTTCCTGCCAGGCCCCTCTTGAGAATTTGCATAATTCTAGACCCCAAGTTGAAAACTGCTGGCTCCCAAGCTAAATATGATCCCGAACACGCTTTCATGTTTTTCTCTCAGTCGTCTTTATTGGTTTATTATTGCCTCACAGAGCATCAGGGTCAATCCCTCCTGGGAATATGGTGTTTAAAGAGATAAACACTTATTTTGCTCCCAATTTGTCAGTAGAGGGAAGTTTAATAAAAGTAGTAATATAAAAAAGATAATATAAAAGGTAAAAGATATAAAATATAATATGATATAAAATATAATATATATTATAAAATATAAAAAAGATAATCCTGAATATGACCCATAATAAAATGCCCCCTATGACCCCCTAATACAAAGGTGCTTAAAGCTTTGAATAAAAGGACCACCCCTGGGGTGCCTGGGTGGCTCAGTGGGTTAATCCTCTGCCTTCGGCTCAGGTCATGATCTCAGGGTCCTGGGATTGAGCCCCACATCGGGCTTTCTGCTCGGCAGGGGGCCTGCTTCCTCCTCTCTGCCTCCTCTCTGCCTGTGTCTCTGCCTACTTGTGATCTCTGTCTATCAAATAATTAAATAAATAATCTTAAAAAAAAAAAAAGGACCACCCCTCCTTTCTGGGAGGGGTCAGAAATGCCTGGGGACCCTCCAGCACCCCCCCCCATCAGGTGCCATCAAGCAGCCTTTATAAATACCCTCCCCATCCTGTCCTGGTCTAGCAATGACCCCAGCACCCCCAGGGGCAGATTAGATGCAATGTCAGTTGGTTCACAAGGCCCCTCTCTGTTCCCAAGTCCACCAAGCTCCTCCCCAGCCAGAAAGGCTCCTATCAGTAATGTTCTGCCCCCCATCCCCTGGCCCAGCCCCCTCCACTCTCTGCAACTCTTCACTGCCCCCCTTTATCCCTGTCCTCCTCTGGATGCTTTCCCCTCCTGCCAACCATTAACACTGCGTCTTCTACTTCCTCTCCTTCCCCTTCCCTCTTCCACTTCCTTTGCCTACATCCTCTTTTCACCTATATCTTCCCTCCTCCTTGTCTATCCTCCTTTCCTTTGGAAAAAAAAAATATTTTTTAAGTAATCTCTACACCAACATGGGCTTGAACTCACAACCCCGAGATCAAGAGTCGCATGCTTTACTGACTTGAGCCAGGCTCATCCTCATGCCTCATCCTCCTTTCCTTTGGATCAGAGTCTGTCTTTCCTACCTTGACCCTGAGCAGAGACTTGGACCCACCTAGAGGCTGGACAGTCCATAGTCAAAACCCCAGATTGCCCCCAGGGACCCAGTTCTTCTCCACCCCTCATCCCGACTCTTGCTTGCCGGTTTTCTTTCTTTCTTTTTTTTTTTTAAAGATTTTATTTATTTATTTGACAGAGAGAGATTACAAGTAGGCAGAGAGGCAGGCAGAGAGAGAGAGAGGAGGAAGCAGGCTCCCTGCAGAGCAGAGAGCCCGATGCGGGACTCGATCCCAGGACCCTGAGATCATGACCTGAGCAGAAGGCAGCGGCTTAACCCACTGAGCCACCCAGGCGCCCGCTTGCCGGTTTTCTAAGGCTTGGCACTGGAAAGGAGAGCTCTGGCATAATCCCCCTGGACTCCGGGCAGATGGGCCTCAGGGCAGCTCTATTCCCAGTAGCCAGCACAGTTAGGGGCTGGGAGCAGAACAGAAAGACAGGATAAGGGCTAGGAGTCACTGGGTACCCAGACCAGCCTCTAAGTCACTCTCCAACCCAGACCCTCTGAGTCCAAATTTCCACACAACCCCAGGCCAGCCGGAGCATGGCATTCCTCCAGCTCTTTGCCCCCTCCTGTCTCTCGGTCCTGGGATCCGGGTGGGCACATGCCAGCGGGTGTCAAGGGGGAGGCCTCTGATTCAGGGGCTGGGGAGAAGCTCTGGCCTCAAACACATTTTCTCTGTCCTACATAGCGTGGTTGTTGTGGCTTTCAGGCTAGTTGGCGATATTAAAAATCTGAAGGTTACACAAAGAAATCTGAATCCAGCTTCTCTTGAGAAAAAGGAAGATGAGGCCACAAGGAGCCTTGGATTCCCACGAGGCACTCAAGGCACTAACACAAGGTCGTGCTGCCCCCTGGGGGACGGGCTTTTGCATGCCAGTTCGCCACGGTCGCCAGTTGCCCTTGCCTCTCACTGCTGCCCACCTGATTGGTTTGCATCACCCAACCGATCATTGTAGGATTTGAATTCATAACCTCTCCCAAGGGCGAGAGTGTTAGGATGCAAAGACTCGTCCCACTGTGCTTCGTCCAGGGCCAACCTGTTCTATTACCCCTCCCTGCGGAGAAGAGATGCCTGCTGAGGCCCCTCGGACCCGCTCAGGAATGCACCCCAGGCTGTTCCAGATGCTTCTGCGTGCTTCCTCTTCCTGGCCCTGTCCTCAGGGAGATGTGCAGGGTGGTCGGCTTCCAGAGCGGAGGTGGGCACTGTCTACATGTGGCAACAGCCACTGGCAGGAAGGCTTGGCCACTGATACTTGGGGGGCTGGGGGGAGGGTACGCGGGGCTCGGGCAGCAATCTCCAAACCCGCAGTGGCTCGTGAGGTGTCCCTGTGGTCCCAGCCCTGGAGCTGCTGGCACGGTCGTCTCTACCACCCTCCCTCAGCTTCCTGGCCGAGTCCAACTACGTCTGCAACCGCTTCCCTCTTTGTGGGTCTCCTCCCAGCAGGGCAGCCATCAGCCCTTAAAATGCCTTTGTAGAAAGAGCAAAAACGTCCCTTCCTTGAGACTTTTTACTTCCATCTATTAGAAAATTGGCCCATCTATTAGACTTCCATCTATTAGAAAACTATCATAATCTACTGGTCTTGTTCGAAGACTTTTATTGCCATCTACCAGGGAGTGTTAGAATAAATGTACGATATCCACGGTGAGCTTAGTGCCCTGGCGCATGTGGTGTGCACAGCTTGCCCTACTGTTCCTGACAGTCCTAACAAAAGGACTACATTGCAGTTGTTGAGGCCAGCAGAACTCCGGTCTGCAGGGGGCAGAGCTGTGCCGGGACTGAGGCAGGCCTAGCAAAACAGAGGCCTCTCCCTTCGCCACCTCATTTTACCCACTGACCCTCTGCAAGTGGGGCCAACCATTAGGCTCCCCTGTTTGGAGGAAAGCTTGTATCACTTGGCATACAGAAGTCCTTCCTCACCAACGACCTGAGCCGCTGCTGGCCCCTCACCCCGGGCAGAACTTGGAGAGTGGACCAGGATGGTAACCTGGACAGGAATGAGGTGCGTGGCTTCAACATTACCGACACAGGATCGTTTTATAAAACCTTCCCACACCGACAGAAGAAACAGAAGACTCATACTCCTCACTTCACGTAGCTGGTTTCATCCACTGTCCTGTCTTGTCATGGATCCAGGTTTCTGGTAGTTATAATAAAACACTTTTTCCTCTCAGTCCTCAGGGGGTGACATGAGACCCTGTCCATGGGGATTGGGTGTGGAGAGGAAAGGCGTGTTTCCGGTCCTCTCCGTGTCTCCCATGGGCCTCCCAGCTCCTGCCTGAGAACTAGAGCCCGGGGCTCCATCCCAGTGTTGTCTGAACTCTGACAGGATGTAAAGAAACGATTGTTTATTTGTCTCAGAAATGACATGTCTGAATGAAACTACCTCCCTTAAAAGTGGCCACTGGAGGGACGCCTGGGTGGCTCAGTTGGTTAAGCAGCTGCCTTCGGCTCAGGTCATGATCCCAGCGTCCTGGGATCGAGTCCCACATCAGGCTCCTTGCTTAGCAGGGAGCCTGCTTCTCCCTCTATCTCTGCCTGCCATTCTGTCTGCCTGTGCTCGCTCTCTCTCCCTCTGTCTCTGACAAATAAATAAAATCTTTAAAAAAAAAAAAAAAGTGGCCACTGGAGAAAGTGGTCCATTTATTAGACTTTTACAAAAAGTATAATGTTCTTTCCTTTCACAGCCTTCATCTGGGGGCTGGCTCACCCAGGCCGCCAACTCTTCTCAAAGATGCGGCTCTCGGGCGCCTGGGTGGCTCAGGCATTAAGCGTCTGCATTCGGATTGGGTTGTGATGCTGGAGTCCCAGGATCCAGTCCCGCATCGGGTCCCTCTGACGCTCATCCCACTTGTGCATACACACACACACACACACTCTCTCTCTTTAACAAATAAAATACTTAAAAAAATAAATAAAAGATGCTGCTCTTGCTTGAACTGTTTTGAAATCCTTGAAACTCGCTCCCAGTGTCAGTTTATTCTTGACTTGTTTCAGTCCTTGTCATGCTCTATCAGGGAGCCAGGATCACCTTAGGGGGCGGGGGGGGGGGGAATCGCCTTCTTCACTGGACTTGGCGACAACCTAACGATGGCTCTTTTCCAAAAAACAAAGCTGCTTTTAAAGAACAGGGAGTCGCCTTTTTCGAGGACCCGCAGGCTCTGAGGGGTGGAGTGTTCTGGAAAGCTGCTGTGACTGACATTGATGGAATTACCCGTTCCCTAAGGTGACAGCTCTAGAAAGGAGAACACTAATTCCCGAGTTATTACTATTGAGGCTTATTGACTATGCAATTTGTTCGGTTAAAGATACATATCGAGTGCCCGTTTTGAGACAGGAAACAAAGCAGATCACACCCCTACCCGCATAGAGCTTACTGTCACGTGGGGGGGGCAAGGAAATGAATTGGCCACATAGGCGCTGGAGGGTGGTGAGCATGGACTAAACAGGGGATGCTGGGGATGGGGGTGTTCTGCAAACAGACTGTTCAGGGAGCCCCTCCTGCCCCCGAAGAGGACATTTGAGTTGAGACCCGAAGGAAATGAGGCCATGAGCCAGGTAGTTGAGAAGGCTTTTGAAATTAGAAAAAAGGAAGCCTCAGGGCCATACAGCAGCCTTACACTTCACCCCTAGCTGGGGAGCTTGCACACACGCTCAGAAGCAGCCGTGGGTCCGGCGCCCCCATCTGTGTCTACTTCCAGTTTGTCAGAGCAAACATTTCCCTGGGGCTCTGCAGTCTCTCTGATTGAGATCTTAATGGACGCCTACTGTTTGCTCGGATCCACGCATTGGGACTCACTAAACCCACCCCTTATCATTAGTTATCTCTAGATTTTTCACAGCAGCCGAGAGACCTACGCTGAATGAACAGCTCTTGTCAATAGATTTTTGCTTCGGTTGCTTTACTTCCTGAGGATAAACTCCCAGAAGGGAGAGAACAGAGTCAAAAGGGAGGAGTCTTTATTTCTGCAGCTTTTGCTACGTAATGCAGCTTTGTTTCCCTGTGGGGACAAGGGCCATTTCCGGCTCTGTGACCCAGTCTATTAAAAATTGCTTCCGGGGCACCTGGGTGGCTCAGAGGGTTAAGCCTCTGCCTTCAGCTCGGGTCATGATCTCAGGGTCCTGGGTCCTGAGATCGAGCCCTGCATCAGGCTCTCTGCTCAGCAGGGAGACTGCTTCCTCCGATCTCTCTCTCTCTCTGCCTGCCTCTCTGCCTGCTTGTGATCTCTGTCTGTCAAATAAATAAATAAAATTTAAAAAAAGATTGCTTCCTGCCCTGTCTTACTTGTAACTCCTTCCCCCCCACCCCCAGAGCCTTCACATGAAGATGAAACACTGACAGCTGGAAAGAGCCGGACTGCCCAAGATAGGGTGATCTCAGGGTGGGGGGGCCCCCAAACCACTGGCCCCCCAGCCAGGCCAGATGCGCAAGCTGAGGGCCGCACTCACGTGAGCTCTGGGTAGACATTATCCAAGTACCAGCGAAATGACTTGCAGTTCATCTTCTTCCTCTGCTCAATCCGTGTGGCTACGCTGAAAGAGAAGGGAAGCCTCAGGCTCTGGCAAGCGGGCGCAGGGAGGAAGCCCCAGGAGGCTGGCCCCCTCCTTCTGCCTACCCCAGGCGGGGCAGGGCCAGGAGCTGTCCCAGCCTGCCCTCCAGCCGTGGCCAATTGCCGAAAATCCTTGTCTGACCTGCAAGGTCCCCCTAGGTCTCCTCGCCATTCCTCATTTCTTTCCCCAAATTCCTACACACTTTCAAGGATCAGAGCAGCCCCCCAGGGGCCCTGTTTGATTCCAGCTTCTCACACTGTGAGACCTCAGCGCACCCCTAGCTGGTCCTCAAACAAAGCCTTAAGGAATTCCAAGTTTTCCCTTCCTATATTCCAATTTCAGCAGAAAGTGTCCAACAAGAAAAGCACGCTTTAAAGGTTTTTCAGGAATTTTGGCAAATGAGATCCCTCTGAGGTGCGCCTGTATGCCACAGTTTCCTCTCCCCAGTGTCCTCAGCTACCCTGATGGGAATGGCCACTGACAGATGACCCTCACCGCCTCTCTGAGCCTCAGTTTCTCCACCAGTAAACACGACCACCTGTCCCAGAAGGTTTTCAGAGAATAAAATGAATTAAGATAGGATAAGAGCCTAGCACAGGGTAGATCTTCAGCAAAGGTTAGTTCACCACGGAAAGAAATAGTGATGTAATTTTTTAAAGGGATATAGCTAAGAATAAAAGAGTGCAGAAGATTCAGAGACGATCACTAATGTTCTGATCACAACCTTTAGAAATAAACGTATCTCACACTGTGATCGAGTATTCCTATATGCGTATATAGCCACACACACACACACACACACACACACCCCTAACTGAAAGACATTTCACCAAACAATACTTAGCCTTAACTGCAATCAACTGTTCTTTTCTGTTCTGCTCTGGTCCAATCTATCATGTTCTCTACGATTTTTTTTTTTTAATGTCGGTCACGACCCATGAAATTGATTTCATAACCAATCTACATTTTGAAAATGCTTAACTAGACTGTCGTCATACGAGCCCAGGACAGGAAAACAGGCTAACAAGATCACAGGCGTGTTTTGAATGGCGGCCAGACCCCAAGTGTTTTCTGCAGACGGCCCGGCCCTGTCTACTCCCACAGATGTCCCTTCTCCTTCAGGCGGGGCGAACGCGAGCTTTTCTTCCGCAGCGAGCCTCCTCTGGCTGTTGTTTCTCCCCATGCGGCTGCGTGGTCCTCAAGGGCCCGGTCCTGCCCCACATTGCCTCTCCTACCAGAGCCCCCCACTCCCAAGAGCCCAGCGGGGAGGGGCTCAGTTACCAAGGAGACTGTGAGCGCTTCCCTGGCGTCCACACCATTTTGTGTTTTGTTCTGGTTGTGCTAACGCGGGTGGAGAGAGGGAAATGGGACTGGTGGAGGGGCCCACCTGCCAAAGGCCTTCCCGATGGCTGAGGGCCGGGCCTCGTAGTAATACTGCTTGTACTCGTCCATCCACACCTCTGCGGTGCGTTTGGTGTTCCTAAAAGGGGAGGAAGGAACAAAACAAAGTCACCAGGGCGGTGACAGAGTGAGGACCACGATCCGCTCTGTGCCGTGCAGGGTGACGCAAAGGAATAGTGATTGGGGTGGGAGAGAGGAGTCAGGTCTGTGAACCTCCATCAGCGCATGTCCGCATACCCTTTACAGTCCCCTGGAGGACTCTGTTCTGCCGAAATGCCTGCCTGTGGGCGCAAGGAACGGGTACCAAATACTTGTTTGATAAAGCATGGGTAACGACCTGAATGTCCACCCGTAGGAGAACAACGGTTTTTATATGACGCTGCCACGGGATGGAGGGCACACCCCGGTGAGCAGGTATGGACACAGAAGGATGCCTGTCATTTAGGGTGGAGTGGCAGAAAAGCAGACCACTGACAGGATACACAGCGTGACCCCGTTTATAGAAAAACACAAAGTTATGGTGTGTGTGTGCTTCTCTCTACGTGAACTGCATATATGAAAAGGAGTTAAAAGGCCTGAAATGATAGATCAGAAACCTACTCCCAGAAGTTACTTTTGGAGAGACAAGTGGGATAGGAGTCAGATTGGGTAAAAGGAACTTTTGCTTTTTCCTCTCTATATGATAGAAAGAGTAAGAACACATACAGGTACAGATATGTATGCGTTGTATGTTCTGGTACAGACTTGCATTTTGTAATGAACATGGATTACTTTTATAATTATAGAAACAAAAAATGGGGTTGGGGGAAGCAAACCAAAATAATAAAGCATCCGGTTAGCTAGACTGGGGAGCCCCTGCGGCAAACAAGGAAGCACGGGCCTGACAAGTGAAAGAACTGTCCTCCCAGGGGGGTCCTCGGGACCCTCTTCCCCTTCCATCCCCACCAGGAGCTCAGGGGATGGCTGGACTCTAGGGCCAAGTGCACCCTGTGGCTGGGGACGTGGATGGGTAGACGCTGACCAGGTCAGGCTCAGGACAGGACACCCATGACCAGAACCTGGAGCCTGGTGAGTGGAGGGCGGCCCCCGGTTAGGGGTTGGACCAGTTCTCCAAGAAGCTCATGGACAAAGAGGGTCAAGACAAGGGAGGCCTGGTGGCAACATTCTCAGTTTCATCCTTCCACGCCTCAGGGTACCTGGAATCCCAGAATTGGAAGGAACAAATGGGGAAACTGAGGCCCAGAAAGGGGGAGGGGCAGCTGCCTAAAGCTGCAGGAAAGACCAACAGGGCTGGTGGGGTCTTGGACCAAGGTGGCCTGGCTCCTAGCCTGGCATTCTTTGCACTGTCACCTACCTGATGTAGGTGAGGGCATTGCCCTCAGGGAAGTTGTAGGGGTGTCGTTTCCTGAAGACGTGGCCCACCCGGCTACAGGGCACGATTTCCAAGCTCCCGCCACACATCCACACCCTGAAGGAGAGTTCTGCAGGAGACAGCAGCCGTCAGGAGGGAGGAGACCCGGGCAAGTCCCCATGGAGCAAAAGTGGGAAGGAGTGGGGCGCCTGGGTGGCTCAGTGGGTTAAAACCTCTGCCTCTGCCTTTGGCTCGGATCCTGATCCCAGGGTCCTAGGATCGAGCCCCGCATCAGGCTCTCTGCTCAGCGGGGAGCCTGCTTCCTCCTCTCTCTCTCTGCCTGCCTCTGTGCCTACTTGTGATCTCTGTCTGTCAAATAAATAAATAAAATCTTAAAAAAAAAAAGTGGGAAGGAGCTAGCCTCTCAGGTGTCTGCTTGGAGGCACCAAGGTGCCAAACCCCAAGGTGGGGCTTGGGGTTCCTGGGCCCATCTACATGAGATGTTCCTACCCTTGCACACGTTCCTGACTGCTCACTCCATGAATGTGCACACCCCCGCCCCCCACAACACACATCCCTATCCACACACCCCACCCCCATATCTCATCCCACACATACCTTCTCCATATACACCACATCCACACTCCCTTCATATACAACCCGCCCCACACCCCCCTGCACACACACCCTCTCCACACATCCCACCCCAGACACCACACACACACACACACACACGTACACATCCTGCCCCCCACACAGCACACATAGCCACCCCCCTCTATACACACACCCTCCACTGCCGACCGCCACACACCCTGCCCGCATCTGATCCCAGGAAGAGCAGCGGGGAAAGCCCTGCAGCAGCACCAATACCGTGAGGAGAAGAAAAACCGAATCAATGGCAGCATCGTTTCCAGCCTCTGCCTGGAAAGCCCCATCCAGACATTGCTAAGGAAGAACACATTTGCTCATCAGTCCGCTCTGAGCATTCACGAGGCTGGAACACCAGCCACCAACCAGGCCAAAGGCCGCTCCGGCTGGTGTCTTCCTGGCTCCAGACCTCCCTCTTGGCCCAGGGGGTCTCCATTTACAGGCACCCACTGGCTGCCTTGAGACACGCTTCCTTGTGATAGTGGTGGGGATGCTGAATGAGCTTGTGCAGGACCGCGAGGGACTGTGGTCCCCCTTAGGGCTGGGAGATGCAAGTGGTCATTCTGCCTCCTAGAGGAGGCTGTCACAAACTGCCCGCCCCGCTGTCACTTCTGGCAAGGATCCCCCTGGGCAGGGGGCTGCACCTTCCATAATCTCTTCCGATTACCCCTTCATATGAACCCTATAGCTGGACAGACACCTCTGACATTAAAACACTCATTCCTATCTCAGAAAATACACAACCCTTGTTTTGTGTTTGTTTGTTTTGTTTTTAATTAAAAAAAAAAAAAAAAAAAAGAAGGGCGCCTGGGTGGCGCCTGGGGTAAGCCTCTGCCTTGTGCTCCGGTCATGATCTCGGGGTCCAGGGAGTGAGCCCCCCATCAGGCTCTCTGCTCAGTGGGGAGCCTGCTTTCCCCTCTTCTCTGCCTGCTTCTCTGCCTACTTGTGATCACTGTCTGTCAAATCAATAAATAAAATATTAAAAAAAAAGAAAGAAAGAAAGAAAGAAAGACCGTTTACTCATGACTTCTAGCCTTGGTCCCTCTACCCTCTCCCCAGCTGGCAGTATGGACACTCGTTGTCCCTGGACAGGCTGGAGGGTTCTCACCTATTGCAACTTGTCAGGGCCCACTGCCTACCCCTGAGCTAACACCGGCCTCTGTCCAGCTTGTGGGCAGCAGAAGCTTCCAGACGTGGGCCAGGGGCCAGGGCTGGACATGTGGTATAGCAAGGGTGGCCATGTTGATGGGGTCCCCTAGGGCAGCCTGCAGACCGCCAGGCTTGTGTTCCTTCTCCTGGGAAGAGCTCTGCAGCTGGGTCAGCAAGTGAAATTTAGAACTAGGAACCACCTGAAGAACAGAATAGCTGCATTCTGGTTCCATTCCTACCAGACTAACTTGGTTATGCTAATAAGTCACTTCATCCTGCCAGCCTGCACTGTCCATACTGTTACTGTCACCACCCACAACACGTCACCATTACTCACTTACTGAGCCCTTAAATGTGCCATGCTCTAGAACCCAGGTCTAATTCTCACAGCAAGCATGTGAAGCTGGTATTATCACCCTGATGTTTTGTTTGTTTTAATTTTTTAAAAATTTACTTATTCTTTTTAAGTACGCTCCGTGTCTAGCATGGGGCTCGAACTCATGACCCTGAAACTGAGAGTCCCATGCTCTGTGAACTGAGCCAAACAGGTGCTCCTGTCCCCATGTTTTTTAATCAGGACTGGGAAGCTCAAACATGTTAACCTCTCCAAGACCACCCAAACACCTTGTTGCAGAATTACAATGTCAGGTTCACATTTTGTCCAGCAAGCTGCACTGTTCGAATCAGATCCCTTAGTTCATTCAGCAAAATTTTACTGGGCACCTGTTAATTATGTGTCATACACTGTTCTAGAATCCTTACACACTTGTGGGTAGGCGACAAGAAGTCACTAAAATAAGGGACAAAAATGCAAGTGGACAAGAAAACGAGTGAAACACGGTCTATCCAATGATACTAAGAGCAATGGAGACTGGATGAAGCAGGAAGGGCTGAAGAGAACCCCTGGGGCTGGGGTGGGTTACAGTTTTAATCTGATTGGCAAGTTCTCTATCCAAAGGGGACATCTGGCGTAAGACCTGAAGGAGGTGAGGAAGCAAGTCAAGTCGCTTTTATGGGAGAAGCATTTCCAGACAAAAGGACCAGCAAGGGCAAAGCTGTGGAGGCTGGAGTAGGCAGCAAGTTCCAGGGCCTCGAGGGGGCCTAGAGGAGGCAGCTCGGGGTGGAGTGAAGCCAGGTGAGAGAGGCAGGAGATGTGGGCAGAGCTGGTGGAGTGCTGTGGGGGAAGGGCAGATGGCGTGAAGACTGCGGGCTTTGCTCTCAGCGAAGGCACAGAGTCGCTTCAGGGTCTTGAGCTGAGAACCAACATGATCAGACTACCTTTTAAAAGGCCCTCTAATGGGAATCCCAAGGTTTCCAAGTTTGCCACCTCCACTTGCCTCTGGGGCTCTCTGAGGGGACACAGGAAGGAGTCTCATTTTGGGCATCTTCCTTCCTTCAACAAAAGAATGAAATGAAAAGGCCCGAACCCACCAGCAGCAGAGCCCTCCTGACTCAAAACTGCTCCCAGCAGCTGAACGTATGAGCACCAAGGCTAGCCTAAAAATTTCTTTGAATTTCTTCTAAGAAACAAAAACCTTCCCAGAACCACTCTGTGGTTCACCTTTCAAGTTCCCCAACCACTGGGCCCTCGCCTCAGGCCGAATCTGAAGTTAGCCATTTGATCATTTACTTGTTCCTCTGTCAATCACCAGCTGTAAAAAAAAAAGAAAGAAAGAAAAGAAAAGAAAGAAAGAAAGAGAAAAGACAAAAGAAAAAAGCTCCTGGATGCAGGAGAGACTATTAGTTTCTCAGTCTTCAGTGTCTGTACAAGAAACTCGCTTTGCCGAACCTCCCTTCAGGCTGAGACTGAGGGCACATGGGAGGTCACTTGGGCCCAGAACATGCGGAAGGAGGTTAGAAGGGAAGGGTCAGTGCACCCCGGTTCCCAGAATTTACTTCTTCAAATGCCTGTATGCAAATGGTTTCCAAGAATAAGTTACAAAGGGGAGAACATTCCATGCCTCTTTCCACTCCAGTTGGTTTTGAGTTAAGATCAGACCTATGATAAACCCCACTGCTGGGGAGCCTGGGTGGCTCAGCCGGTGAAGGGGTTAAGCATCTGCCTTCGGCTTGGGTCATGATCCCAGGGTCCTGGGATTGAGCTCTGTGTTGGGCTCCCTGCTCAGTGGGGAGCCTGCTTCTCCCTCTGCTCCCCACTTGTGCTCTCTCCCTATCTGTCACTATCCCTGTCTCTCTCAAATAAATAAATAAAATCTTAATTTAAAAAAAAAAACAACAACAAAAGCCCCCCTGCTCATCTGTGTCCTGATCGAGGAGAGAGTAGAAGGAGCTGCTTCTCACCTCTCAGAAACACAGAATTTGCTCTGATCACCCCTCACAACGCGGAAGTTGGGGGCACTACGCACACCCGTCAGATGTGGAGCTTCCTGACTGAAATCTGGAAGGCAGCATTCACCTCAGTTTTCCCACCTGTCAAACGGGTGAGATACCACTGGCCGTTATTTACTTCGCAAGAAACCTGGTGAGGGTGAACAAGGAAACAGAGGGCTCTGCGAAGAACAGGAGGCCCCCGGGTCACTCCCCATCCTTCACCCCACTCCTTGCCGAGTGGGCTGCACCACTGGCTTCCTTCCTGTGGGCTGGCAGCGTCAGTCAGAGCGGGGACAGGGGAGAGGGAGGGGGGGGTGTTTCTCTCCCCTGACACCCTCTGCCTGGGCTATGGGCTGGCTGCGGGTGCCCCAAGACCACAGCTCCTGTCAGGGGGCGCTCCCTCCCCATCTTCCAGACTGAGGGATGGCCACACCTCACAGCAGTCATCAGCCCAACCCAGGGTCACACTGTCCCAGAGTTTCCCTATGTCTCGCCCACCCTATGTGGACAGTCTCTTTATAAACCCCCTTATAGTACCCAAGTTGGCCGATCCGTTTATATCAGGCCTTTATCTAACAGAACCTTGCTGTGACACTGGGAGCTCTCTGGGCTCTTTCCTTTCCTGCTGGAGCTTCAGGGCTCCCCTGGCCCCGGAAGTAATGATGATGGCCGCCAGCAGCGTGCCTTGTGTTTTAACCTATCTCCCAGTTGGCACTCATACCAGCCTCTTGAGGATACCGAGGCTTCGGGAGGCTTTAACTTGCCCAGGGCCAGAGAGCTTGCAGGTGGGAGGGCCAGGATTTGCACCCAGGCCATCTGGCTCCATCCTTACATTTAACCACCAAACTTGGCTACACCCCCTACCCCCACTGGCTTTTCTGGAAGAAAAAAACAGCTGTGAGTTTAAGCTGCAGCCCCGGTTACAGTCTGTCTGCTCTTCCACACACGTCTAACTGTGGGACCACAGGCTCCCCCTGACCATCTCAATATTTATGAGCTGTGTGGCTCTGCACCAATTACTTAACCTCTCTGTGCTTCTGTTTCTTTATCAGTAAAATGGAGATATAACACATACCCCAAGGAGTTGTGAGATTAAACGAATGAATACATGTGTAGAACAGGGCCTTATGCATAGAATGTGTTCGAGCATGGTTATCTATTATTGTTGTCACTGTTAGTGTTACTTCCAACTTACCAAAATTCTCTCCCCCCCAGATGTCCATCTGGGCATCATACTTTCCCAAGTGGTTAAACCAGGACTTGTCGATCACGAAGATTCCTCCAGCTATAACAGGAGTCCTGGGAGCAAGGAGAGGAAAGAGCAACACATGAACTGGAGAGGCTGGGAGCCCTTCTAGATGGCCCCAGAACACCAGGTGATTTGCCCCAAAATCCCCCACTTGCAGAGTCATAGGGGAAGGACATCTAGCAGCTCCCTGGTCTCTGTCCTCTCTGTCCCTGGGCCCAGAACCGAGTCAGCACTTAGACAGTGTGCCCTCAGGAGCACCAGCAACTGAAATGCACCCCACCCCCCTCCCCACAGATTCCCATGCCCCTGGCCCAGGGAAGGAAGGGGTCTCTGCAGAGCCCACAGCAGCACTGACCTTATGGGCTTGGTGGGGTCAGTCCGGGCAATCTTCTGCTCAAGAGGGATCTGCTCCCACTTGAAATGCAGGCTCCAGTCAAATCCTAATGGACAGAGAGGGGTGAGGACAGAACTCAGGGCAGAGCTGCTGCCCCTTCATTCCACCAGCCCTTGGTCTCCCCTGATCAGAACCCAGTTCGCAGAGGACCCTGGGCAATTCGTGCAATCATTCCTTCACTCAGAAGGAGACGGGTCCCTGACCTCATTGATTTACTGGGTAGGACAGAGCTACAAAAAGAAATCAATAAAGGAATAATCTGCCACAGGTGAAAAGTGCTGAAAAGATAAGAGAGGTACCCATGCTATTTTAGTAAGGGTAGTCAGGAAATGCTCTCTAAAGAGATCACTTTTGACCTGAAAGTCTGATCCATGCAAGCATCTGGGGAAATGGAATTCCAGGCAGGGGGAACAGCAAGTGCAAAGGTCCTGAGGTGATTTCCCAAAGGAGAAACGCCTGGCTCACTTCAGAACCCCACTCAACTCTAGGATCTAAGTAACAGCTGTTTCCATTTTTTGGAAGTCTGGGCCCCAAATAGGAAAACCACTCTGCCCACTAGCTCCTAGCAACAGATTGTCTAGTGCAGCCTGTCCAATAGAACTTTCTGCAATGATGGAAATGTTCTATATCTGCACTGACTGTCCAATATGGTAGGCACTACCCACATGGGGTTATTGAGCACTTGAAATGTGGCTGGTGCAACTCAGGAAGTAAATTTGAATTTTATTTAATTGCAATTAATTTAAATTAAAATAGCCAAATATGGCTCTTTTAGCAGCACGGCTATAAAGTCTAGACCAGAGCTGTCCAAAAGAAGGCAAATGATGCAAGCCAGAAATGCAAACTACATATGTAATTGAAATTTTTTTAGGACACCTGGGTGGCTCAGGTTGCCTTCAGCTCAGATCATGATCCCAGGGTCCTGGGATTGAGTCCCACATTGGGCTCCCTGCTCAGTGGGAAGCCTGCTTTTCCCTCCCTCTGCCTGCCACTCCCCCTGTTTGTCTCTCTCTCTCTCTCTGTCAAATAAATAAAATCTTTTTTTTAATAAATAAAATCTTAAAATTTTTTTCTAGCAGCCATATCAAAAAGAAAGAATGTATGAAATTAATTTGAATAATATATTTTAATGTAATATATCCAAAAATGTTATCATTCCAACATGTAATCAATATAAAAAACTACTGATGAGGGGCCCCTGGGTGGCTCAGTGGGTTAAGCCGCTGCCTTCGGCTCGGGTCATGATCTCAGAGTCCTGGGATCGAGTCCCACGTCGGGCTCTCTGCTCAGCGGGGAGCCTGCTTCCCTCTCTCTCTCTCTGCCTGCCTCTCTGCCTACTTGTGATTTCTCTCTGTCAAATAAATAAATAAAATCTTAAAAAAAAAAAAAAAACTACTGATGAGATTTTTTTACATTCTTTTGTAATAAGACTTTGAAACCTGGTGTGTATTTACACTTACAGCACATCTCAAGGCAGACCAGTCACATTTTAAGAGCTCAATAGCCAAATGTAGCTAATAGCTTTTCTATTCGATGGCCTGGGTCCAGACCACCTCCAGGTGTATGTATTAGGAATTCACACAAGACACTGTCCTAGCATGTCCTTCTGCCAGGACTGTAGGCATGGTCCCTGGGCTGGCAGCATTTGGAAAGGATGTGTCAGTGTTTGTTCGGAGGGGAAGACACAAGACTAGCCTGGTTTTGTCACTTATGGTTCCAGAGGGCTTTGTCCCCAATCCCAGAGCTTTCCACCATCCCATCCCTTTCCATTTTCTGGAGGTAAGGGGGTGGTGTGAGACACTCTGGCACAGCTGGGTAGAAGAGCACCAAACCAAGGCTTTAGATTGCCCCCACCTGCCCCTTTCAGGCCTACAGCCTCTCCTCTGGGAGATGGACCCACCTCCACGAAGATCTGCGGATGCAGCAAGGTAGGCAAAGTTATCCAGACTGATGACATCGATGATGGGGCTCACCACACGGGTGTGGTCCTAGGGGAGGAATGAGAGATGGTGTGAGGCCAGCGACTCTGTGAAGAAAGGCCCAGCTGCCTGCTCTGAGAAGTTCTCTCCCACCATGGGGCACTCAGCCCTTCCCGCAGGACTGGGCAGGATCTTGGGAGCTGTCCTGCAGCCCCACAGCCAGGCTCCTGGAAGGACCTACTGGGGTCCCATGGGCTCTCCCAGCCTCTTCCTCTCACATCATGCTGAGCCCTGCTGGGATCTCACCTCCTCAGGGAAGCCCTGCCGGATTGCTGCAGGCTGAGGATTTCTTCCTCATTAAGCTGCTCTCACAATTACAGACCAGACAATTCCTGGGGCACTGAATCCTATGCTGCCTGAGGTGACTCTTCTGGTGCTGGTCTGAACTGCTATTTTATTCATCGTTTGTACATGTTTCGGTTGAGTCTTCCCAACTGGACCACCAGCAGCTTGACGGCGGGGACTCTGCGGTCCCTGTGCAACCTGGCTGTCGTTCTCCCAAGCCACATCTGCTTCAAGGTCAGATTCACCACTCCCTTCATCCTCCTAGACACAAATCCATCTCCAAAGCATTGGGGGGCAATGTCAATTTTATTAAAGATTTGGGACGTGGGGTAATGGTGTTGGGGGCTTGTGTGATACACCCCATGCAAAACTATCAGCTACCATCAGCCCTCTCTTCCCTCTCCCTCCACAGAGGGACCCAGCCTAGAGGCCCATCTCTCCCCAGACTGTGCTGACCTTCAAAATCCTCTTGTCTGTAACATGGAGGCCATCCAGCTCTGCCCCTCAGTTCACACACACCCTGTCTCAGGACCACAAAAGGCGGGGAGGAGGCGGAGCAGGGAGACTACCCATGGTTTCCTATAGAGCTCGGTGCGGGCCTTGCCTCTGCCTTTTCATAGACTTTTTTGTTCCAAGGTGTAATTCACATTTTTATAGCAATTTCACTAGCTGTAATTGACACGTGATGAAATTCACCAATTTAACGCGAACTTACAAGTTCGGTAGCTTACAATATAGTCACAAGATTGTGCACCCATCACACCTAATTCCAGAACATTTTCATCACCCCAACAAGAAACCCTGTACCTGTTAGCGGTCACCTTCCCCATCCTCTGTCTCTCTAGCCCCTGACAACCACTCATCACCTTTCTATTTCTATGGCTTTGTTTCATTCTGGACATCTCACCTCAGTGGAATCTTAAAACACATGGCCTTTTGGGACCATCTTCTTTCACGTAGGGAAGCGTTTTCATCCACATTGTAGCACGCATCACTATTTCATTCCTTTTTATGGCTGAGTAGTAGTCGTGTGGTTATATCCGCACACATTTGGGCTGTTTCCACATTTTTGGCTCTTCTGAGAGAAAGTGCCCTGAACACTCCAGGGTAAGTTTTTGAGTGTGGAGGGTATATTTCCGTTTCTCTTGGGGGTGTACCCCGCAGTGGAAGGGGCATCAGGTAACTCAGTGTTTAAACTTTTTTTTTTTTTTTTAAGATTTTATTTATTTGACAGAGATCACACGTGGGTAGAGAGGCAGGCAGAGAGAGGAGGAAGTAGGCTCCCCGCTGAGCAGAGAACACAATGTGGGGCTCAATCCCAGGACCCTGGGATCACGATCTGAGCCAAAGGCAGAGGCTTTAACCCACTGAGCCACCCAGGTGCCCCTTGGTGTTTAAACTTATGATGAGAGGAGCCTGGGTGGCTCAGTGAGTTAAGCCTCTGCCTTTGGCTCAGATCATGATCCCAGGGTCCTGGGATCAAGCCCCGCATCGGGCTCTCTGCTCAGCAGGGAGCCTGCTTCCCCCTCTCTCTGTGTGTGCCTCTCTGCCCACGTGTGATCTCTGTCAAATAAATAAATTTAAAAAAAAAAAGACCTTTAAACTTTTGATGAACTGCCGGGCCATTTTCTAGTGTGGCTGCCTCAGATTACATTCTCACCAGCAATGAGTGAAAGGGCACCCACTTCTTCACATCCTCGCCAGCCCTCGTTACTGTCCATCCTTTGGTCACAGCCATCCTGTAGGTCTCAAGTGGTATCTGACTATGGTTTTGACTTGTGTTTCCCTCAAGGCTTAACAATGTTGAGCATCTTTTCCTGTGCTTGTTGGCCATTTGTGTATTTGCCTTGAAGAAATGTCCATTCCAATCCTTTACCCATTTTTGAGTTCGGTTGTCTTTTTATGGTTGACCCGTGGTCACTTCATCCTTCCCTCCACCTGTCTTATCCTCCTCCCCCTTCCAGTGAACTGCTGGCACGTGCTAGGGGGCCTCTGTTCTCATCTCTTCTTGACAACACCGTCCCCCCATTTTCCTCCTTCTCAAACTTTCCAGCCTTGACCACAAGCTGTCCCCTGCCCCATCACAGGACCCATCTCCTCCAGGAGGAAAACCACCCCAACATTCCTAGTTGGAGCTTTACAGCTCACCCAAGTTCATGTCCACATGAGTTCTCCCAACAACTCCGTAAGACAAATATTACAATTACCCCCATTTTCGGAGGAGAAAGCTCACTAATATGACATCACTCTGGAGGAAGCAGAACATTTAGGCTTCTACTCTGCCTATCTATCAAGTCAATGACTGTTTACGTGCCCTCATGCCAAGAACATGGTGGGCACGTCCCAAGGGGCAGAGCTCCCCGAGGGACAGAGGGACTCACCTCCTTGACCCGCTGCAGCATGGGCTGCAGCCACTCGGTGTTCACTTCGCAGTGGCTGTCCAGAAAGGTGAGCACGGCAGCTGTGGCCACATCTGCCCCACGAACTCGGGACCGGATCAGCCCTGGCATGGGAGTGGACAGGGGTTGGTATGGGGACAGGGCCAATTTGTCTCCCCACCATCCCTCAAAAGGCTCAGGGCTCTGCACCCATCAGGAGCCAAGGCTTCCTCTGAGTTACTGTGATTGAGCTTTACTTTGTATTTGACTATTTCCTCCGTCCCTCTCTTTTCTTGCATACACTCATCAACTGTCATTACTCCAGGCTCATTCTCTGAGTGCCCTTCATGTGCCAGGCCCTGTTCTGGGCTCTGGGGACACACTGGTAAACAGTCAGGCATTAGTGAATGGAAAGTGCAATGGAGGGTATTTTGGTACCCAAAGAAAACCAGAAACCAAAACTCTTTCCTCCCTGTCCCTCCCCCCACCAGGGGATCTCCAGGCCGTCCCCTTCAGCTGCATCATCACGTGTGACCTGGTGAAAATCTAGACTAAGACAGGCTGGAGTCAGTGTGTCAGCCCCTTCACGTACCTTAAGCATGTTATTGAACTTCTCTGAGCTTCGGTCTTCTTAGATAAAAGACTCAGAGAAAAAATAACCCCCACCCGCCGGGGAGAGTGCCCTGTGTCTAGAAAGCCTCCACGGGCTAGATTCCGATCTGTTTCGGCCCCCACCACAAACAATCTTGCTGATGGTTCGCCAACTGTCAAATAATGGCCTCGCTTCTGGCAGCTTCCCGGTCGGGGCTGGGGACTCAACTGCCGGGGAGAGAGGAGGCCCAGCTGGTGAAGAGAGCAGCTGCTGGTGCCCCGTGTGCCGTGGAGATGGAGGGGACTCGCTCTAAGAGCTCAGAATACAGTTGCTTCCTGGAGAGAGTTCCCTGGCCATGCCTCTGCCCTGTACTCGGCCTCCATCCATCTGACTATCCATTCATCTGTGCAAAAATCCATCTGTCCCATCCTTGCACTCCATCAGGCTAGCAAATACTTAAGGTTTGCACCTGTGTTGGGCAAACCCCTGGAAACACTATTCCTGGGCCTAAAGGTACCTACAACCCAGTGCTTGGGAGAAATTACTCTCTGGCTTCTTCCATGCCACTGAGAAGGTCTCCTTGGTCTGACTGGTCTTTCTCAATTATGCCCCTCGCATCTCTCTCTCATACTCTTTCTCCCTTTCTCTCTCTCTCTCAAACCTGCAGTGGTTCCTTACTACCTGCTTTGTCAAGTCTAAATGCCTGTCTCTGGCTTCCGAGGTCTTCTGCCATCTACCCTCACCTCACCATTTCCCCTGCTGACCAGACCCAGATTCTCCCAGGGGAGGAGGAAGAGAGGGAGGTTAAGTGTAGCCTCCCACCTCCTGGTTGGAATTCTGGCTCCTCTACTCATCACCCTGGGCAGATCATCCCGGGCAGAACCTCCTGAGGTCTCACTTCCCATCTGTGCAAAAGGGAACAATGGACTGTTAGGAGGAGGGACTGTGAGGATTTAGGCAGAGTGGATGCCTCCTCTGGGGGAGCACTTGGGAGGAGGGCTGTTAGTATTTCAGGGACACCTGGGCCTGACCAGCGCTCGTGCCTGCAGAGCCCTCAAGCCTGGACTGCCCTGCCTGGCTCCCTTCACCTGTTCTACCATGCCCTCACCCAGTCGAGGCCCTCCCCCCTATCATGCCCCGCTCCTGGGGTCTCTGATCTACTGCACATAATAATGACCAACCTATCCCTGAGGTGGGTCCTGACTCCTTGGCCTTATGATGTGTTCTCCAAGGGCAGGGGCCATGTTTTGTAGTTCTCTTATGTCTCCTAGAGTGCCACATACAACACTAGGCCACGTGGCTGATGCCCCAAAACACCCCTAGATGGGAAGTGAGGCTACATATGCTTTATAATGCCCTCTGGGGACACCTGGGGGCCTTAGTGTCTGCCTTCTGCTCAGGTCATGATCCCAGGGTCCTGGGATTGAGCTACACATCAGGCTCCCTGCTCAGCAGGAAATCTGCTTCTCCCTTTCCCCCCACCCCTCCCCCTGCTTGCGCACTCTCTCACTCTCTCTGTCAAATAAATAAATAAGATCTTAAGGGGCGCCTGGGTGGCTCAGAGGGTTAAAGCCTCTGCCTTCGGCTCAGGTCATGATCCCAGGGTCCTGGGATCGAGCCCCACATCGGGCTTTCTGCTCAGCGGGAAGCCTGCTTCCTCCTCTCTCTCTCTCTGCCTGCCTCTCTGCCTACTTGTGATCTCTGTCAAATAAATAAATAAAAAAAATTAAAAAAAAAAAAATAAATAAATAAGATCTTAAAAAATAATAATAATGCCCTTTGGTTTTCTCAAAGCATTTCCATATAGGTTAGCTCATTTAATCCTTACAACAGCCACGCAAGACAGAAAGGGTCTATTATTAACTCCACTTCTCAGAAGAGACAACCCAGGCAGCCAGAAGTACAGCAACTTGCCCACAGTCATGCCGTGGCCGGGGCTGACCCAGGCTAGCAGAAGGGTCTTTCCACAGTCCTTGGTCCTGGCCACAAGGAATGCAGAAGGAGCATGCTGGCTTAGTGGGACATGGTGCCAAAAGGGAATGGGGAGGTGCAGAGGTGTAGACCGAAATTGGTCTGCAGAGGCACCCAGGGTCCAAGAACTCACCTTCCCGCCGATCATTGCGCAGGCACTTGACCTTGGGGATCCTGGTCAGGAGCAGACAGTCTTCAGCTGAAGGTGAAGAGAAGGAAGCAAGCTCATTCAAATATGGACGTCAGACCACAAGAGGTTTGGTCGCCCCTGGAACTGCCCAGAAGGTGTCTCACAGTAGGTCCAGGGAAAGGGCTGAAGATGGGGAGGTACGCAGGGGCATGGTCATCTCTATGGCCAAAGGATTGCCCTGTGCCCCACTCCCAGGCCAGACTGAGGACTCCTTATGGCATTGCCCCCAGGGGGCAGCAGAGAGCACCAGCAGGTCAGCAGGGAGCCCAGCCAACGTCCCCACCCCCACCCCGCGGCCACACTGAAGGGACAAGCCTCAGCATAAGGCATTTGTAATAACAAAGGATGCTGCTGATGTTGCTTCTGTCTTTAAAAAGTGTCATTTCACTAGTGGCAAAACAACCCCACTCTTTCCCCTTCCTTGGCATCTGGGAACAGAGTCAGGGAAGGCACCTAGAAAAGGCTAAAGATCCCAGGTAGTGGGCAGAGGTCCACCCGTGATATCCAGCCCGGCCCTGAGAGGGGCTCCATACTCTGGGCAAATGAGGGTGGAAGACTGCACATAACAGGAGGTAGAAGCTTACGATCTGAACTGAAGTCATCCACTAAGATGATCTCCTGGATCAGGCTGGCTGGAGTTCGGTTCAGGACGCTGGAGTGATGGGGACAGAGGAGCCTGGATTTAGGGTTCACCTTCCACTTACCTCTCCCTGCCCCAGGGCTCCCCCATCACCCAGCTCAGGGACCAGCACACTAGCCAAGAGCCAAACTCCTGGGCCCTGGTGAGAGGCTGAGGAGGGGTGTGCCCCTCGGGCTTTTCCGAGGACCTGCTGACCCTGGGATGGCCAGATGGTTTGTGGAAACGGCCCCAGCTGAGTCACCAGAACAGGACCTGTAGCGGCTTAATAAGCCCCAGCTAGGGTGGGAAGGGGGAGGGGGTGGCAGCCCCGAGCTGGGCCTGGGACGGCCCGCCTGCTTTCCTTCCCACCATCCTTCCTCTTCCTCTTCCTCCACTCGCTGGGAAAGAAAACCCAAACTTCTTCAATCCCTGGAACAATCCAAATCCTATTCTCATTAAAGAAATGGGGTAAGCAGGAGTTAAACTTGACCACAGGGCCAAGTTAAGGAGGACACAGACGTCCCTCTGAATCCGTTGACTGGCACCTCCCAGGCTGGCATCCATCGTCCTGAGGCCTTCTGCGCCCATCCCTGACTCCCTTGGCTCCTGACCCTTGACTATCTGCCTCTGTCCTGCAGATCTGACCTTGTCCTTGCGCATTTCAATAATCCCAGCCGGATTTCTGGGGCCTCCCTGACCCTGACTGACCAGCTCCAGCTTCTCAGAAGGACAGGACTCCCACTCCCTCTGGCTCGGCGCCCTGTCTCCATGTCCCCATCCCCCCGCCCCCCTCCCCGCAGGGGCTTGGCAGAGCTTCCTGAGGCCTCACGAAATGAGGGTCCCCGAGATGGGGCTTACCTCTTCACGGTGCGCAGGAGGGTAGAGCGGGCCTCATTGTGGAATGTGATGATGACGCTGGTGGCCGGCAGGTCTGCAGAGTAGGTTACCGACGGGCAACTGAGAATGGAGCACAGGGGTCAGAGGGCACGTGAGGGCCTCCTCAGGGCAGGCTTGAGGCTTCTCTCTGTCCAGCCTGCTGCCCCCAGGAATACCTCTGTGGGACAGAGAAGGCAAACCTGAAGCCAGGCTGTGAGGCTGCCCTTCCCCGCCCACATTCCCCCCAACTCAGCCCATCCAGCCTGGAATCCTTGGAGGGAAGCCACAGGCCGAGGCAGCTTCCCAGGCCTGGTCATCTTTACCAAAGACCTTGCACCCCCTGTCAATGAGCTGTTTAGAAGGGCCCTGACCTTCATGACTGTGTGGGCACCGCTCCAGGCCTGGGGACGTAGCCCTGGGCCAGCAGCCGGATCTCCCCGCCTGCCAGAGAGAGACAAAATGGGGGAGACGGGGGTGGGGTGGGGGTGGGGGTGGGGGGGACAGCCTCTGCTTTGTGTCTGGCATCCTGTAGCTTCTTTCTCTTCTCCTGGCTCACGACATTTGGAGGATCTGGAGAGGAATCGCCCCTCTCCTATCCTCCTGTGACTCCCTCCCTCTTGCTGCCCAGCAGGGACAGCTGGCCAGTGACCCGGGCCAGGGGCGCAGCCTCACGGCTCCAGGGGACCAGACTCCTGGAGCACACAGAAGCCTCGAGAAGACCCCGAACAATGCCTGCCAACCCGCTGCCTCCCCCAGCAGCTCTGTGTTCCTCTTCTTCGTCTCACACCACATTTTTAGCCATTGGCTTCCCCCTCCTCAGGAAAGGGAATTAAAACAATCCATTCCTGCCAGCCTCCATCCCTGTCGCTTCCGCGGATGCTTTTGTGCGTGTTCCTGGGGCCGGCGGGAAGGCAGCTGGTTTTCATGACAATCTTCTTTATTACAATTGCTCTCCGACTATTCCAGCAGGGACGGTTTTTTCATTCCGGCATTCACGCCCTGACAGCAGCTTACAGCTGAATTCCCAGGCCCATTTCCTGCCCGGCAGAGCAGACTGGGTCAGTAAGGCAGGAGTCCCAGCAGCCCGGGACCCCCATGGGAGGAATCTTGTGAGGCTTCGGTGTAGGGAGTAGGGGGGTGAAGTGGAGGGGTAGGGAAATTCACCTCTGCCCCCTGAGAAGCCAGGCTTCCCAAGTGCATCCTCCCAGAGGTGTGTAGACTGGTGGGGGGGGGGCGCCTGCTGAGATGGGGAGTGCTGGGAGAAGCAGCCACCTCCGGCCTTCCGGGCCCCCCAACACTGACCTCTAGGGACAGTGACTATGAACTCCAACCATCTGGTGCCCAGGAAAGAGAGAATCTGGATAGTGATGCCCATTCTTCACCTGAAAGGGGCCAACCTACTCGTACCCCATCTGGAGAGTTGACTTGGTATCCTCCCTACCGGCCTCCTCTAACTCTCCCCCTGCTCTGCATTTCTTTGGGATTTACAACTGTGATCATGGGAATTTATCCTGGTCCCAGGAGCCAAGAGCCTCTGAAGAGGTTTGCCCCAGGCCTGTGTTTCAAGTTTGGGGCTGGTAGGGTTTTTTCTTTGTGATGCAAGAAGGTCTGTCTTGCCTGGTCTCTCTGTTCCCCTTGAGGGGGGCTCCCTAGACTGAGGGCTGGACTAGGAACTAGCCTGACAATTTAGAGACCAGCAGAAGCTGCAGTCTAGAGGGAGAAGAGCAAGGCTCACCCCAGCAAGTGAGAGCCCTTATCTCTGTCTGTTGCTCCTCCTACACACGCATGCGCAGGCACCCGCACCCCCCACCCCCATCCACCTCAGGCTTCTGGGAGAGCTGGCAGCCACATGGGAGCAGGAAGGGAGGCTGGCCTCAACACCCCTGCTTTGGATTCGAAGAGTCTCATTTTATTTTATTTTTTATTTTTTTATTTATTTTTTTTTTAAAGATTTTATTTATTTATTTGACAGAGAGAAATCACAAGTAGATGGAGAGGCAGGCAGAGGGAGAGAGAGAGGGAGGGAAGCAGGCTCCCTGCTGAGCAGAGAGCCCGATGCGGGACTCGATCCCAGGACCCTGAGATCATGACCTGAGCTGAAGGCAGCGGCTTAACCCACTGAGCCACCCAGGCGCCCCGAAGAGTCTCATTTTAAAACCCGTGTCACCCCAAGAGGAATTCCTCCTTTAAGTTCTTCTGTGAACACCTGAGAAGGTATGAGGGGGGCTTCGTGGGAGGGAGGGCAGAGGTGATCCAGGCTAACCCTGTATCAGTTCAAAGATTTGGGTCCGTAGAATCTCCAGGCCTTGGGGTCAAGGTTTGCCATGGCCAGGGTTGCCAGGAAAAGTCCTCAAGTAGGGTTGTGTGGACATGTTGTAGGCCCCACAGTGCAGGTGGACCCTGCACCAGGACTGACCAAGAAAGAACTGAGATCTGAGCTGGCCATTGGACCTGGGCAGGGGGTGAGTCTTTCTGAGTGGCAGGATAATTGTCGTACTTGGTAGCATGAGTTTCTGGAGGCTGGCAGTGCTGATGTCAGGACAATTTAGGACAGTCTGGGGCTCCCCCGACTCCATGTCCATCTCACCCTGAAGGCTGCCCAGTCCATTGGATTTCAAGCTCCCTTCCAAGGTGCTAGAAGCATGTCCTCTTCCGTACCCTTATCTCTCACACCCCTTTTGTGCTGCGGAATACCCGCTTCAGAAGGAAAATCAATCTTGACCTGCATCATCCCCACCTACCCTTAGACCAGGACCAGCCTGGTGCTAGGTACACAGCTGAGTCCAACACAGCCCTCGTTGGTCACTCAATACTGCAGGCACGTGGCTGAGTGTGCTTCAACAACCCTGTGTGCACAGAGCACAGAGGAAGCCTCCAAACCAGCCTGGGTTGGCAAGGAACCTTCCCCAGACGAGAGGTCACTGAGAAGAATTAGGAAAATGCAAGTGGGGGGTGGGGGTTTGGGCAGGGGAAACTGTGTGCGTAGATGAGGGGAGGGACAGGAAAGTAGAGGACTGTGGGAGTATCGAGTCCTAGGTGAAAAGGAGCAGTGGCTCAGGGCCAGGAGAGGTGGCTTGTGCTTCAGGGTAAGGACCTCAGACTGTTTCCAGAGGTGAGGGTAGGAAGAGGGCACTGGAGATGGTGACTATGATCTAGACAGGACACATCACGGACCTGAACCAAGGAGGGGGCGTGGATGGCTTGCCCAAAGTTGGTCACTCACACCAAGTGGAGTCAGAGTGGGGATCATCGTGGAAGGTGTCCTTGGTCCTGCTTTGGGGCCTCTCCCACCTACCACACTGGGAGAACCAAGAGCAAGGCTGGGAAGCGTTTCTGGGAATTGCTGAGGAAATGGGGGCCACAGGGCAGGAAGAGGAGAAGGACAGGGATTCTGATGCCCAGAATCCCTTGCACAGCGTGGGCAGGGTCAGTGGCCTCTCTTCACCTCAGGCATCATCGGCAGGCCCACACACCCGCTCCGACCTCCCTGTGGTCCCGTGGCAGCTCACACTCCCTGGGACTCCAGACTGAGGTGCTGAGGGGTGTTACCGGCGCCCGCCGAGTCTCCTTGGCCATCTCAGGCCCTCCGGAGGTCAGTGAAACGGAGGAGGCAAGAGAATAACTGAGAGTGAGGGTTTGAGGGTCTTCACAACCAGACAGAGTCTGAGGAAATCTTTCTCATTTCCTCAGTCCATGTGAGGAACGGAAGTGAGCTGACAGGTGCCGACCCTTCCCTCCAGGGCACAAGAGAGGCTGTACCTGTAATGGCGGGTGTCCCGGATGGCTCGGTCGGGGCTCAGCTTGTCACTCTCCAGCTGGTTGAAGGCATGTTGCCTGTAAGGGTCCTCTCCAGGCTTCAGCTGCTTGGCTGCCAGGTAAGCCTTCTCATCGAAGCCTCTGGAAGGTGTTCCTGTCACCTGAGACAAAGGTCAGCATCAGAGAAGTGAGAGGCAGGAGGATAAAGCGGCCACTGTGTGGGGCCAGCAGCGTTACCTCATTTGTACCTTATCCCAACTCTGTGAGCAGGAGATGGTTATTTCCCCACCTTGTACAGATAGGGAAACTGAGGCTCAAGAAGTTAAAAACAGTACCCCCACGTGTACAGGGAGCATATGGAAATTCTCTGTACTTCCTGTTCTGTTTTATGCCCCTAAAACTGCTCTAAAAACATTAAGTCTATCTTTTTTTTTTTTTAAGATTTTATTTATTTATTTGACAGAGAGAAATCACAAGTAGACAGAGAGGCAGGCAGAGAGAGAGAGGGAAGCAGGCTCCCTGCCGAGCAGAGAGCCCGATGCGGCACTCGATCCCAGGACTCTGAGATCATGACCTGAGCCGAAGGCAGCGGCTCAACCCACTGAGCCACCCAGGCGCCCAAGTCTATCTTTTTTAAAGCCCAAGGTCAGAGCTAATAAGTCACAAGTTCTGAATTCATACCCTGAAGGTCAGTCTCTTGAACAGTGGTCTTTGTTGGATTTGGAGAAGGTAACCCCCAATATGAAGTGTCCTGAGGGGACCACCAGCCAAGCTGTTGGTCGCCAGGCAACATACAGCATCCTAGGGATGAACTTGGGCCTGACACCAGACTGGGCATGCAGTGCGACACCAAGAGGGTAGACGAGCTGCTGTGTTTCGAGTTTCGAGTTTCGAGTTTCGAGAGCTACCTGTGAGGACACACAGGCCCCTCGCGGCTCATGCTAGAGCTGTCAGAACACGAACGCAGTCAGTGATGCCTCTTCTCAGGGATGGTGCTTGCTGCTGACCTCGCCCCATGTCAGAGCAGCTGGCTCACTGCTGCTAAGTGCCAGGGAGTGAGGGATGACATTGGCCATGGCCCAGCCCCTCTTCTCTTAGCCACAGCCCACTCTGTGCTCCCAAAGTCCCCCCATGAAAGACCCTGGGGAAGGACACATCTGAGATGAATGGAGAGACAGATGGATCTTGACATCTCATTATTTGAACCAAACTCTTGGGTAGATGTTCCCCCAGAGTGCCTCGAAATAGCATCAACAGTGAGCGTATCCGCTGCAACCCTTCCACCTGCCTGGCAGCCCAGGCTGGACCTTTGGGCCCCCAGAGACAGCAGGAAGGTAGGTGAGGACTGTTCAGACCCAGAACTCTGCATGAGGACCCCATCACAGGCCTCGCCCCAGAGTGATGGTCCCTGGAAGGCAGCCAGACCTGGGGAAAGGAGACCGAGGTGCTGGGTGATACTGGGGGACATCCACAGCAGCCCAGGGCCTCCATGAAAGCCTAGCCCTGGACCTCACCAGACCAGAATGCAGAAGGCTCCAGGGGGCGAGTAGCTCCTTCAAGGATGCCCGTCTGTTGAGTTCTGGTCTCCAGGGGCATCCTGTGCTAGGAGCCAGCCCCTAAGCTCCTCAGGTCGGAGCCGGTGAGAAGGCTTTCCTTGCGTCCACCAGGCCCAGCCCCATGCTAGACACAGGTGCTCAGGATAGTGATCACCTCTGCGGTGGCTGTGCTGTGACTGATACTTGGAGTTGGTGCCACTCCAAGGGCTGGACAGACGTGGCACAGCCCCCATGGGCTGGAAATCCATTTCAGAAAAGACAGAAGGAAGGAAGGAAGGAAAGAAGGAAGGAGGGAGAAGGAGAGGAAGTCTGTTTTGACCTGAACCTTGGATTGCTAGAAGGACCCAAGCTGTCCAACTTTGAGAGTGAGCATGAGAGGTCCTCTGGGTCCTTCCCACCTGGGAGAAGGATGGATGCTAACTCTGCCCCCACAATTCCTCCCAGCCCAGGTCAGAGAAATGGAAAGCAGCCTCCAGTTGATGTCTGAGGTAAAATAAAACTACAGAAGCTCCCAAGCAGAGAATATGCCACTGAATTATCCTGCGAGGCAACTGTGGGAAATAATTGTGCTTGCTTATTTAAGACTTCTGGTCACACTGCGGGCTCAGGAAACCTCTGAGTCCTCATCCCACACCACCCATCATCCAAGAAACACGGATTGAGAGCTGTGCATCTACCACCAGGCCTTGGGACACCCCTCGGCAAGTTCCAAGGCCTATCTGATCATTCATTCATTTGTTTAAGAATGCTTGAATTCAGGGCACCTGGGTGGCTCAGTGGGTTAAGCGTCTGCCTTCGGCTCAGGTCATGATCTCAGGGTCCTGGGATTGAGCCCTGCATCAGGCTTTCTGCTCAGTAGGGAGCCTGCTTCTCTCTCTCTCTCCACCTGCCTCTCTGCCTACTTGTGATCTCTGTCTGTCAAATAAATAAATAAAATCTTAAAAAAAAAAAAAAAAAAGAATGCTTGAATTCATTCCCACCCCAGCCTGCTGCCTTCCTGAGCCTCAAGGCCTCAGGTGAAGCTTCCTCAGGCTATACAGAATATTGTGGAAAACAGAGGACTGGGCCAAGGTGCACCAGAGAAGTTCCCTCCGGGGCCTTCAGACTGTGCTAGACATCCTCAAAGATGCTGTTCAGAAGCATCTTCTGCTCCCTTCTGCAGATGCATAGCCTGGGTGATGCTCCAATGGTCCTCCAAGGTCAGACCCTTCACCTATGAGCTACCTTCTTCATGTGTGAAGAAGGGTGCTGGGGAGACACAGTCCCTTCCCACTCCCAGAGGTCTTAGCCTTACTTTCACACTGACCCACATCTCTGGGGCCCGCAGCTGAAACCCCAGCCGGCCCCGAGTCAGCCAAGTGGAGGGGACACGGAGGAAGGACTGTAACTTCCTGTCTCCCCGGAGCCTCCCTGGCCTCTCCTTGAAGGGACCCAGAGCTCTTCTACCTGTTCACAAGCCCACACTGCAGCTCATTTCCTCCCAGCTCTTGAACGCTCCTTGCCCTTTGGCCCTGTTCTTTGATCTTGAGACTTTCAGGACTTTGACTCTCCCCTGGGTTCTGCAAACTCAACATCTCAAAACGAATTCTCGGCACTGAAGACCAAGGCTGCTGCTTCTCCTGCATTGCCTGTTGCAGAGGTGGGAAGTCACAGACTCCTGGTCCTCCAGGAACACACGCAGGGGTCGCCTGTGACGTCCTCCCTGATGCTCCATAGCCGGACCGAGACCACTGCCTTGTGTATCCACAGCGGTGTCCTATGAGCTCACCACTGGTGCTGAATCAACAAATATTTCCTCCAAGTCTAGTGTGTGCAGACACCGTGCAAGAGGCTGGGAAGATGGAAATAAACAAAAGCACTACAGACCCCAGAAATCTGGGAACCTAGATCACCCCTCACAGCTCCCCCGTCCCATGCTGGACATGGCCACGCAAGATCAGGAAGAAACCCTCACCCTCAACCTCAGATCATGGGTAGCTGCAGAAGTGGCCATGGAAGTTCTACCCGAACTCTAGCTGGAACAGGAGTCCAGGGATGGGGCATGTGCCACACACTGGGGACCCGGGAATGCTATTCCCCTTCTCCCCAGTTTTCCGACTCATACTGCTTACTAAGCACACTGGCTAGGGGTCAATGCATCTTTTGGCTCTAGGCTGCGGGACTGTGAGGAGCTATACGGGGATCAACCTGGGAGACCCGAGATCCTGGGCTTGGAGCCAGGTGGAGTCATTCTATTGGACTTGTCCTGCTGCCCTTTCTGGAGGGGATGAGGGTGCTTGGATCTGCTTGTGGAATTCACAGACATCTGTGCTTTTCTGCTCTTTCTTGTTTACTAGATGGTAAAAAAGAGCTCCCAGCACCCAGCATATAGTAGGTACTGAACGGATGTTTGCAGAATAAAGAAATAAATGAGAGAGAATGAATGAATACCTAAATAATGTCCCTGCTTTTACCTATACTTACCTATAATCAACAATAAACTTACCTATAATCAACAGGGGAGAAAACCACAGTGAACAAAAAGGAATCCTCTGACAGGTCACATGATCTTCAGGGGCTTCCCCTCTCCCTCTCCCTCCTCACAGGCCCTGGCAGAGCTCACAGTGGCCCAGGACACTATGAGCGGGGGCCCAGTTCCCTCAGGGGCTCGGGTTCTGGTGTTGTTCCCTCCCTGGCTCTGGTCTGGCCACACCAGCCTCCTTATGCTCCTTGAGCCTGCTGGCTCCCTTCCCCTCAACCCTTCTGTTCCTTCTCTTTTCTGGAGGGCTCTTCCAGATGTCTGCACGGCTCCCTCCTTCACCCCATTGCAAGGCTCTGCTCAAACCTCACTTCTCCTGTGAGCCTTCCCTAACCGCCCCCCTACCTGTAACACTATGACCCGAGCCCCACATTCCCTATCCTACTGCCTTGTTCTCAATTTCCTTCTAGCACTGACTGTCATCTGATGTTCTAGGTATATTTTGCTTAGTTATTTTGTCTTTCTGACTGCTTCTCCCCACAAGAATATGAGAGTCACCAGGCAGGGATCATCTGTTTTATTTAATGCTGGATCCCAAAACCTGGAACAGTGCCTGTTGGTAGAATTCTAAATCAATGGTTAATGAATACGTGAGCAATTAACGGTCATAACCCTACTCGTCCCCTTGTGCACTTGGCTAACACATTCCTTGGAATGGACATGGACCAAGTTGGTGGCAGGGTAATTTCTGCTTGCCTTGGGGATCTCCTTCCCACTCATGTCTCCTGGCAGGACTGTTAATCACTGTCCTCCTGTCCCATCTGGACCACCACAACCACGGTGGGCACGAGGCCCAGGCTAGGCTGATCTCTTACAGAGTCTGGTGAAGCAATAGTCATTTGACTCAGCCTGGGCCAATCGGAATCCACGCTGAGACTGAGCTATAAGATGAGCTCATTTTGTCATCACTGCTAAACATGGAAGGCAAGTTCTCTTATCTATTACATAGAGAAATTTTGCCTGGAGAATGAAGCCAAGAAGAAGCAATCAGAGCCAAGAGACAGAAAGAAAGAGTTATAGTGATATTACTTAGGGTTCCCTGGGGCTATTATATCTGATCCCAGTTCATCTTGGGGTTTTGTGGTTTTTTTTTGTATATGTTTATATCTATCTGCCTATCTCCCTTCCTACCTACCTACCTATCTACCTGCTACTTCTCTGTTCCATCTTTTTTTTTTTTTTTTGCTTAAACTAGTTTGAGTTGACTATCTTCTCTAATAACCAAAAATACAGAGATGTCAGTCCTTCAGTCGCTGTAATGAATAGAAAACCATTCTCCAAAAGTATGAAACAACGGCAGCTGCGTGGCTCAGTCGATTAAGCATCTGCCTTCCGCTCAGGTCATGATCCCAGGGTCCTGGAGTTGAGCTCTAATTTGGCCTCCCCGCTCAGTGGGAAGTCTGCTTCTCCCTCTCCCTCTCCTGCTCCCCCAGCTTGTGGTCTCAACCAAGCACATACACACTCTATCTCTCAAATAAATAAATAAACAAATAAATAAATAAATAAATTTTTTTAAAGTAAGAAACAAAAGAAAAAACCAGTACCCCTGGGTGGCTCAGTGGGTTAAGCCTCTGCCTTCGGCTCAGGTCATGATCTCAGGGTCCTGGGATCCAGCCCTACATTGGGCTCTCTGCTCAGCAGGGAGCCTGCTTCCCCCTCTCTCTCTGCCTGCCTATCTGCCTACTTGTGACCTCTCTCTATCAAATAAAAAAAAATAGAATAAAATCTTTTTTAAAAAATCAAAAAACAGAACAAAAAAAATGAGCCATCGATGGTAATAACACAGTTTGGTGGCAGCCATCCATTCCAGGACACCAGGATGATCCCTAGCATCCAGCCCAGTGACTTGAGCCTCCAGTCAGGTGAGGCATTCCCTGCCTTCCCCAGCACGCAGGGCTGTGGTCAGGGTTTCAGATTGGGGGTTCCAACCGGACCACAATTTAAGGGTCTCTTGAGTTGCCCTGGCAAGGAAGGAGGATAGGGAGATGGTGAGTGACAGCCTGCTGGGCCTCCCACAGCCCTCCAGCCTCCTCCAAGAACTCTCGGCCAAGGCTTCCTCCCTGGTCTGTCCTTTTGGGAAGTACTTCCATATCCAACAAGGTCAATCACATCTGAAATTGTATAAGCTGAAATAATGACTCTGCTCTATAAAATGGGAAGAATTATGTCTCATCTTGGAGAGTTTTATTTTCAGTCCGTCACTTCCGTTAAACTTTGAATCTTGCCTGACTGGCTTCAGTTTTTTTCCAGCTAGATTCGCTTACTTCTTCTTGACTGCTAATTTAGGAAACAAACAGCAAAGGGGAAGGTTTAAAATAAGAAAGGAAAATATTTTCCACATCGTTTTTTATCAAAAACAGTTCAACCCAAATCCCCAAGCCCTGTAAACTTTCTTTTAAAGCATCCATGCACCTCTAAATTGTAGATTTTAAACAACTCACACTCCTTTTAAATAACTGCTGCCTAATTTCCTTTTATTGCCAGTAAAACAGGTACCTGCTGGGCTGGCCTTTCACTCAAGTTCAATGAAACTGCAAATAAAAAGGCCCTGGTCCTATTTTGTGGACAGCTCCTGACTTCTTTCCTGAGTCTGCTCTAAACCCCAAACACCTGGCGAACAAAATGTGATTTCCAACCACTCCCCTCTCCCCTGGGAACAAAGCCTCATCTGATGCTGCAGTCCCAAGTTGAAAGACTGCCATTCATCAGGAAGGCTGGGAAACGGAGCACATGATTCACCAGCTCTGAGGGCAAGGTGTCAGGTTCCACCTCTCCCAAATGAAAAGGCGGGTCCCACCGGGCCTCCCCACAAGCAAGCCGCTGGGTTCCGGGGAGGCAGCCAACTCCCTCTGGCCTGCCTGCCCTCCTATCCAACCAGACAAGATGCTAGGGCTGGCACAGGGCTGGGGATCTCAGCTTGGGTACAGGAAACCTCGCCTGGGTATCAAGGGTCCCTCAGGGGCCTGCCCCAGACATGTCCCGATGTCCCTCTCACATGGTCTCCAAAGCAGTTACGGAAGGTTTACCAGCCAGGCCTTTGAAGTCTGACAGCTCTGGGGTAGAAGGCTGGTGTTTACTGCTCTCTGGCCTTGGGAAGACACTTACCCATTCTGAGTGTGCTTCTCCATCTGGAAAAATGAGGATTATTGTGAGGATTAAAGGAGACGATGTAAATAACGTGCTTAGCACACTATCTGGCACAATCCCAATGTCCAGGCCCTACCCAAGACCAATTCAATCAGACTCTCTACAGGTGGGAGACTTGGGTCAGGAGTTCTTAAAGCTCTCCAGGTGTTCAGCCTAGCAAGGCTGAGCCGCTGCTTTATAGAGATGCACAATGGTGAGTTGGTGAAATCACAGGACCAAGCACCAGATGGGACCTTGGAGGCCATCTCCCCTGACCCTCTTCCCAAGGAGCCTCACGGCGAGTCTGGGTTTTGGCCTCTGTATTGCTTCTCCATCAGCAAAGCCAACTGGACTCAGCTGGAGCCTTTGTTGTTGCTATAGAAACCACCACCTTGCAACACAGGCCCACATGCCCTGAAGGCTCTAGTTCAATTCCACACCGAGGAGCACAGGATAAGGGCCTCCTGGGAAGCCCAGCTTGGGCTTCCAGTTAGATCTGCCACCACAGCCCAATTTCTCTGGGCACGCTGATGACCGCCCAGACTTATGACGCCAGTGGTCTCATCAAGAAAGAGGGAGAGTGCATTCCCCAGATGGTCTCTGTTCAGGAAGATCCCTGGTCTAATCAAGATCCTCAGGTCCCATTTTCCACACTTCGCTTGGCTCAGGGGTCATCCAGGGATGGAGGGATTCTGAAGGCGGGCCATGCTAGGGATGTGTGGTGGGATAGCTCAGTTTCCAGCCACATATTGGTTTACCCAGCCTGAGTAGTACAGAACCCTGCCACCCCTCACCCCCACCCCCGTCACAGCTGCTGCTGAGCATAAGGAACTAGGAGGGCTCTCCTGCAGTCATAAGTCGAAGCTGACTGCTCCCTGGGGGGCCTACCGTGAGCTGGGTGCTATGCTAGGTGCTTATTTCCAGCTTCAAGTAGTCCTGCCAAATAGGTGCTCTCTTGATCCTGCTGTAACAGTAGTGGAAACTGAGGCCCAGGGAGATAAAAGAGCATGCCAAGGTCATACCGCTGCCGAGTGGCTGGGCTGGGCCTGGAATCAAGCCCGTCTGGCTGCAGGGCCTAAGCACAAAGCTTTCTCTGTCTGTCTTGAGACTACTCCTAGGCACAGATGGGCTCGGCACCCCCTTCCAGTTCTGAGTCCCTCGGCTCCAAAACAAGCTGGCCTCTGGTGCCCAGAACACAACCAGGCCCTGACAAATGCAGGCTGGAAGTTGCCTCCCCACTGCGCCCAGGGTTCTGAGCATCCGCTCATGGCTCAGAGGCGGACCTGCCCAGTGCAGTCATCCCTTGGCTTGCCATGGGCATGGAAACACTTCTCTGCTTTGGCTAGAAAGGACACGGAAAAAGTGAGAAGTATGAGAGTTTGTATTAGTCAGACCCAAACAGCACATAACCCAATTTCCTTGGGTCAGCCGGGGCCCTCCTTGATCTTCCCAGCCAGGCACGTCCTCAGGGTCCTGACGACCTGCAGCTACAGCCGCAGAAAAAGGGGACAAAGCCAAATCCTCTTCCACTTCTTGTCTGCTTGAAGGTACCAAACCCCCTACCCCCAAAACTGTGCCAGGGTCTGCGGCCAAGAGAAAGGAAGTGAGCAGAAGGAACAGCAGAGACAGGGCCACCTTGGGGCTCCCCAGACCCCCACAACCACCCTTCCAGCGAAAACATGGTGCAGATCATGCAAGTGTCACATGTCCGTGTCTGTAGGTTATCGGTGAATTTCTGTGTTTCCTCTTCAGTCTACTGAACTTGAACCCATTGGATATTAACTGGAAAAATACAAGCAAGCGCAGGCCATGTACTACACAGAACACATTCAGTATGATGATTTCAAGAGCGTCAGCAGCCTCCTGCCTCACCCACTGAGGATCCCAGCTGGGCCAAGATCAAATCCCACCCGTCAGTACTCAGCAGGGGCTGATTGTGGCCTGGTGCCTCAGTTTATATCACTTTTTTTTTTTTTTTTTTAGTTTATATCACTTTTTAGAACAAAGAGCCAAATTAGTTTAGTGAGCTGGCACTGTACGTTATTGGCATGGTAGGTCAAGTTTAGAAGTACATTACCTGTACTTTGTATATGATTAATATAATTAGTATAATTAAACAATTACGTTGTACCCTCTGAGAGAGAGAGTATTCATTACAAAGACAGACTTTTTTTTTTTAAAGATTTTATTTATTTTTTTGACAGAGATCACAAGTAGGCAGAGAAGCAGGCAGAGAGAGAGGGAGGAAGCAGGCTTCCTGCTGAGCAGAGAGCCCGATGCGGGGCTCGATCCCAGGATCCTGGGATCATGACCTGAGCCGAAGGCAGAGGCTTAATCCACTGAGCCACCCAGGTGCCCCACAAAGACAGACTTTTAAAATCAAATTAAGCAAAAAGCAAAAGGAGGGGAAGGGGAACAGGAAAAAAGAAGCCCGGCTCATGTGACTTTCTTCAAGGGGCAGTGCGGGGGGCGAGTACAACTTTTGTCCCTAGATTGGCACCTCCCCTATAGCCCAGCATTTTACTTAGGTACAATATACAAATGGCCATAAAATCTGGAAACAGGGCTAATACTAAGATTTTCTTTTTAATGAACAGAGCCCTTTCGATGAATTCTTCTAGGATATGCTAAAGATGCGGGGTTAAAAAAATTTTTTTTAAAGATTTTGTGGATTTATTTGTTAAAGAGATAGAGCACAAGCAGGGGGAGTGTCAGGCAGAGGGAGAAGCAGAACCCCCATTGAGCAGGGAGCCTGATGCAGGACTCGATCCCAGGACCCTGGGATCATGACCTGAGCCAAAGGCAGATGTTTAACTGACTAAGCCACCCAGGTGTCCCAGGATGTTGTTTTATTCAAGCAGAAATCAGAGGCACAGATCATGGCTGGGATCATTCGAAACAAAGGGTTATGCATCTCATTCTAATAAGCCGTAACACCATGACTATGTCATGCATTGCAATGTAACCTAAATGAACCGCTTAATCTATATGTTTGTCCATGTTCTCCTTGATGACCACCCTGTAGTTTAAAAAGAGCCTTAACATGATATGTAGCTCATTCTTGAAAAAGTCTCAGTGATACAAAGATGTAAATCCTCCCTGACTTCATTTACAAACTTCATGAAATCCTGATCAAATAACAGCTGTATTGGGGGTGGTGGGGAGAGAGGAAGATTTAGCTGGAAGAATTTGAACAGCAGTGTACAATCAGGGAAAATCTGAAAAAAATTGAAGATAGGGGGGCGCTTGGGTGGCTCAGTGGGTTAAAGCCTCTGCCTTCGGCTCAGGTCATGATCCCAGGGTCCTGGGATCAAGCCCCGCATCGGGCTCTCTGCTCTGCAGGGAGCCTGCTTCCTCCTCTCTCTCTGCCTGCCTCTACACCTACTTGTGATCTCTGTCTGTCAAATAAATAAATAAAATCTTAAAAAAAAAAATTGAAGATAGGGAAATAGACCTACCAGATATTAAGACATATGAAAGATTGCAGACTTTATATAGCAAGATACTACTGGTATAAAGCCAAACAAATCAATAAAAGAAAACAGAGAGGTTAGAAATAGAACCAAGTACATATGGAGTGTTGGCACAAGGTATAGTTGCATTTCGAATGGCAGGGGGAAGGGAGAGACATACTATTCAGTGACTGATGTTAGGAAAAGTGACCAGACAATAGAGAAACAAATAATGCTGAATTTATTTTTTAAGCCAAAATAAATTCTAGGTGGCTCAAAATTAAAAAAGAAACTAGGGGTGCGTGGCTGGCTCAGTCGGTGGAGCATGTGATTACTGATCTGGAGGTTGTGAGTTTGAGGCCCATGTTGCGGATAGAGATTACTTAAAAATTTAAAAATCTTTAAAAAAGTAAAGTAAAATAAAAAAGAAACTAAAATGTATGAAGAAAAAAATTACTTTTTGTTTTTGTTTTTTGCAATCTCAGATATAAAATCCAAATGTTACCCAAAAAATGTACATACAGATTTAAAAATGTTATAAGGCTAAAAATACCACAAAGTCAAGATACATACATCATGCTGGTATAAAAATATTAACCAAATATAGGCCAAAGAACTAACTCCTTCAATATGAAAAGAGCTTTTATAAATCAATGAAAAAAGAACCAATAATTCAAAAGAAAGGTAGACAAAAAGGATATGAACAAGTAGTTCATAGAAAAGTGAAATACAAATGACCAATAAGAAATGAAAAGAGGGGTACCTGGGTGTCTCAGTAGGTTGGGCATGGACTCTTGGTTTCAGCTTGGCTCATGATCTCATGGGTTGTGGGATGGAGCCTCTGTGGGGCTCCCGGCTTGTTGGGGAGTCTGCTTGAAGGATTCTCTCCCTGTGCCCCTCCCCCACTGCAAGCGCATGTGTGTGTTCACGTGCTTGCTCACTCTCTCTCTCTCTCTCTCTCAATTTCTGTGAATGAGTCTTTTTAAAAAATATTTTATTTATTTATTTGACAGAGAGAGAGATCACAAGTAGGCAGAGAGGCAGGCAGAGAGAGGGGGAAAGCAGGCTCCCCAATGAGCAGGGAGCCGACGCGGGGCTTGATCCTAGGACCCTGAGACCATGACCAGAGCTGAAGGCAGAGGATTAACCCACTGAGCCACCCCAGTGCCTCTCTGTGAATGAGTCTTTAAAAAAAAGGAGAAATGACAGGGTGCCTGGGTGGCTCAGTGGGTTAAGCATCTGCCTTCGGCTCAGGTCATGATCTCAGGGTCCTGGGATCAGTACGGCATGGGGCTCCCTGCTCAGCGGTGAGCCTGCTTTCCCCTCTTTCTCTGTCTGCCTGCCTCTCTGCCTACTTGTGATCTCTCTCTCTGTCAAATAAATAAATAAAATATTTTTTAAAAAGGAGAAATGAAAGATATTCAACTTCACTGATTATTAAATGCAAATTAGAATAAGATAATTTCTTACTAATTTGGCAAATCCAAGAATAATTATATATAATGCTCAGAATTTTGAAAGTTTGAAGAAATAGAAGTCCTTATATGTTAATAGTTTATAAATTGCTATGACCAAGATCATTTGACAACATCACTTTATTCTTTTTTTTTAAGATTTTATTTATTTATGTGAGAGAGAGCGTGATTTGGGGGGAGGAACAGTAGGGGAGAGAGAAAGAATCTCTCAAGCAGACCCCATGCAGAGCCCTAAGTGGGGGCACAGAACCCAAAATGGGGGCATGGTCAGGCTCCATCTCAAAACCCCGAGATCGTCACCTGAGCCAAAACCAAGAGTCAGATGCTCAACCAACTGAGCCAACCAGACACTCTTGACAACATCATTTTAAATACTACTTTTTGACTCAGTAGAAGTTCCATTTTTAGGTAAACATAAACCTGGTTTTCCTGAGACAGTCCCAGTATACACCTGTGCTCTCAGGAGCCCCTGTGAATTAGAATTTGTCTTGGTTTAGGTAATAGATTATAAGGTCCTTAAATTATAGTTTATCCTTTGAGTAGGATTCTAAATAAATGTTAGAATAAGTTATGGATGTACATTGTGATTCATTTTGAATAAACAGTTCATAAACATATGTGTGTATCAATGTATGAATGTATCTGGAAAAATACATGGCAAGCTGGTATACAGTGGTCACCTCCAGAAGGCGGCACAGGAGTGGGCTGGAAGACTGAAGAATTTATTTATCTCTTCCTTTACACAAGCTTGGTTTTTTATAAGTAAGTATTTTTTCACAATAGAATTCTTTTTTTAAAGATTTTGTTTATTTGAGAGACAGAGTACATGCACCAGTGGTGGGGAGGGGCAGAAGGAGAGGGAGAAGCGGATACCTCCTCTCTCTGCGCCCCCTCAAACCCCGGGCAGGGAGCCCAACATCAGGCTCCATTCTAGGACTCTGGGATTATGACCTGAGCAAAGGCAGACACTTAACGAATAAACCACCCACACACCCCTACAATAAAATTCTTTACAAAAATCAGAAGAACCTTAATTCCTCTCTACCTAAGATAAAGACTTGAGCTAAATTATTGTCATCATCAACATCATCATCTTCAGAATGCATCTCAGATATAAATAGATGAAAAGTAAGACTTTCCTCACCTGAAATATTTGGGGGCAGAAGTACCAGCCAGGAACAGGTTACTCCTAATGGAGAGGAGGGGAAGGGAAGCTGCAGAGGCAGAAAAAGTAATTTTTCCCTCTACCTTTCTGAGTTCTTAGCTGAGACTCCCTAAATAAAAGACACACAAAGTGTTCTAGGACATGGTTCCAACATGGCCACTAACCAGCATTTCTCAGACATGACAGGATATCAACCCAATTCTGACACTGTGTATCTGGAGACAGCCTCAGATCCCATAGGTGGAGGGCTCAGGCCCAAGGACTGTCCAAACTTCACATGCCAGTCACAAGCCCGGGGTTGTTACTTGTGCTTCTGACGAACTGACTACAAACCCAGACCCCCTCCTGGGGTTCAGTTACATTGCTAGAGCCTCTCAGAGCTTACTTACATCATCACCGGCTACTGAAGGATATGATCTACAACTAGATGAAGAGATACACTAGGGCAAAATCCAAAACAAAGGAGCTTCTGTTCTGGGGGAGCTTGGGTGGTGTGTGAAAGAGTTCTGGTTCCCCAGCCAGGCAAGCTCTCCAGACCTCCTCCTCTTGGCTTATATGGAGGCCTTATATGACATAGGTGTGATTGATTAAATCATGGACCATTGGCAATTGATTCAGCCTTCAGCCTCTTCTCCCCTCCAGAAATCAGGGGGTGGGACTGAAAGATCCACTCCTCTATTCACAATTCAAGGAGTTCATTCCCGTAGCAACCAGCCCCCATCCAAGGTCACCTCATTAACATGAGTGAGGACAGGAGACCCGACATTATCATAGAGCATGCTCCCATCGCTCTTATCCCTGGACATTCCAAGGGTTTGGGAGCTGTGAGCCAGGCACCATGGACCAAGACAAAGATACATTTCTTGTAAATCACAACAGATTCACAAAAGAAAAAAACAAACAGAAGTTCTATTAACATGTATCTATGGACGATACCGAGAAAAATGAGTAACTCCCTAAGGCACTTGGAATTCAGGATTACACATCTTGAGAGGGTAAGGGGAGGAGGACATAGACCTCTTAGGGGAGAGTAAATGATTTTTTGGAAGATGAATGGGCTCTTAGAAGACAAGGTGGAAGGTGTGGTGGTTTGTGACAGTTTGCCCACGTGTGGAATTGACTTCTAGTCTTCTCTCCCATGATAAGAGTCAGTCTTCCTTGGCCGCTGAAACTCTTAGGAAGGGGATTTATGACCAGTGAGTTCCTGTTGGAGGATCTGTGTTTAGGCAGGGATGAGAGTTCAGAGAAAGCATCTTCCTGCATTTGCTGGTTTTCAAGTGCCTACAGCTCAAAATAATCAACGTACCAAAGTGGCATCTTTTGGGTGGTGTTTTCTGCTACCCTTCAAAGTGGAGGCAGGAGGGAAGCAGTACACAGTGGTTGAGCCCTCGAGTGTGTGGGTGTGTGTTCTAGCAGATGAATTCAACATCCAGGTAATGCTTGGAGGCCCAGCTTAATGTCTCCTGATTTCTCCTCAAAGCTCAAGCCTAACATCTGAAAATGGGGCTTGGGGGAAGGGCTAAGAAGGCAAGCCCTGGTGCAGGGCTGTAACTTCACCTGTGCTCTAAGCACCGACCACAGAACATTCTGAAGAGGACAGTAGTCAGACATTGCCTTTACCATTTGTCCGTTTTTAGCTTTTTAGAAAAACCTCTTGTAAAATTCCTTGTATGGAGTGCTTAGCTTAGTAGCTTGGTTGAAAGGGGCGGGAGGGCCAAGGGGAGCTGAAAAGGGCTGTTAGTCAAGTCCCTCAGGCTAGCCCACAAGCCATTCTGCAGGCCTGAGGTACCCTCTGTGAACAGCATTTCCACAGCTGTAGAGAGGAGGCAATGATGCTTACCGCCCAGGGGTTTTGAGCGCATTAAATAAAATCATTGCACCCTGTCCACATCCACGGGAGGCCCTCTCTCAATGACTCATAAATGGAGGGGGTTTGAAACAGATGAGCAAAGGAGGAAAAAAAAAAGAGAGAGAGAGAGGCAAATCAAGAAACAGATTCTTAACTACAGAGAATGAACCAGTGGTTACCATTGGGGAGGGGCTGGGGGGGTTAAGCAGGGGGTGGGGATTAAGGAGTGCCCTTGTGGCGATGAGCGCGGGGTGTGGAAAAACTGGATCACTAGTCCCACACCTGAAACTAATATAACCCTGTATATTAACTACCTAGAATTTAAATAAAAACTTAAAAACAAAGATTCAACAATCAAAGAACAAAAGGAGGGCGTTTGAGCAAGACGCTTTCTGAGGTGTCTCCATCTTGAACTTGAAATCATCTGGAACAACATCCACTCACTCCATCGTTCTTCAATATGTATTTATTACAGATCCTGGATCCCCTCTGAAGAGCCAAGAGCTGCTTTGTTTAGGACCTGCTGCTGTTCTTGACACACAGCAGGTGCTCAGGGGATGTTTGTCCCATCAAGAAGGCGTGTATACGGTGTCCCTGAGATCCCCGCTCCATGGGAGCCAGGAGAGAGGTCCCCAGCTCTGGTCAGGTGTCACCGAGAGAGAGAACCTGCTTCTTCCTTGAGCTTCGGGCGGGAGGTGGGAAAACACGGGGTCTCTGGGGTGGGGAAGCTGCAGGAAGTGGGTTCTCCCCGGAGCACCACCAGTGGTTCCTGCCAAGTGCACGGGCTGGGCAGATGGGCATGGTAGCTTTGAGTCCGGGAGGGACAGAAATGTGATGTGTGTTTTACTGCGGTTGAAGTGTCCTTTGTGGGGAATGACATTGTTGTGGGTTAATGGTGGGCAGTGCTTTTCTTCCTTGACTAATATCTTAGAATATTACATTAAATTGTTTTTAAGCCACCAGAATGGTTATTAAATTAGTACCCTTTTGGAAAACAGTCTGGCACTACATTTCTAGTGCTATAGCCTTTGGCACATGGCCTTTTCTATTTTATTCTATCCATTATCTTCCCCTAGTCATGGCAGGGTGCCAGTTGGGCCCCACATCTCCCATATATCCAGAAGATTTAAATTTTAACCTTTGGAAGGAGGGAGTAACTTGAGTAAATGTGCCCTCTCATCTAGGATTCCCATTTTAATCACTCAATTAGTCATAGACAAATATTAGGCACAAAGATGTTCACAATGGTTTTATTTATAAGAATGAACATTTGAAAACAGTCTAAATGTCAACACTGGGGCAAAGAGTAAGTAAATTACGTTTTATCATTTGAAAAGAATATTTAGCAGCCATTTACAATAATTGTTATAGGCTATGGGGAAACAAGTACGCTCTCATGCTTTATTAGAGGGAGTAAAAACTCGTATAAATCTTCTAGAGGTAAACGTATGTATGTATCAAGGGTCTGAAAATGATGTATACGTAGGATTCAATTTTAGGAATTCCTCCTCAGGAAATTATTAAAATGGGTTCCATTTATAATAGCAAAAGATTGTGGAGAAAAAAAAATCCTAGATTTCCCGTAATAGGGAATTTGTTCAGTAAGTTATGGTGTGGCCTTCAATAGAATATATTGCCATCATTTAAAAAGATGTAGAAATGTGTTGTTGTTTTTAACATGGGAAGCTGTTCGCCATAGAAAGTGAAGTGAAGAAAAGCGAGCTACAAATTAATATGGGATCTCAACTGTATTTTGTTTATCTGGATGTTCTAATCTGTCTTAATGAATAATTATTACCTGTGAAATCAAGAAAAAAATAGCGTTAATAATATTAGCTCTGAAAGCTCTGGAGCGGCCGAGAAAAATGCTGGCTCGGTAACGGGAGGAAAGGGGCAGCGTATAAATCCCAGACGCTGGGCGACTGCAGCTCTCTGAAAATGACGGAGCTTGACCAGAAAGGCGTACTGAAAAATAGAAACTGGTTTGTTAGGAGCAGGAGATTACGGATGGTTTTCTATCCTTTTGGTTATTACTATGTTTATGTAATGTTTATTTTCAAGTGGAAAAAACCTCCTTTGAGACTTTTTCTTCTGTGGCCTCTCCCCTCCTTGGAATGGTTGTCTTTATGGAATGGGAGGCTGCTTACTAAAAATAATGCCTTACCATGGGTCTAGTTCTGTACAGCTTGTTTTCACTTCTCCTGGGTCAAGTCTATCCTGGTGACCCCTTCCCCAGGGGCCGGCACATCTCTATCCTATTTCTTACCATCCCTGACTTCTGACCCCAAGCACCCAGATGCTGTTGGACTAACCAGACCTAGTCTAGCTATCCTGGACCCCAAGGATCAAACTTGCCGGCCTTGAAGCTGACTGTCTCAGGGTCTTGCCAGGGCACAGCACCCACCCAAAACGAATCACGAATAATGGATTGGTGCGTACTTAACTCCTCCAGAAACAGGCTCTTTCGTTTTTATTTAAAGATTTATTTATTTATTTGACAGATTACAAGTAGGCAGGGAGGCAGGCAGGGAGGGGGGTGGGAAGCAGGCTCCCTGCTGAGCAGAGAGCCCAGGCCCCTGGGATCATGACCTGAGTCAAAGGCAGAGGCTTTAACCCACTGAGCCACCCAGGTGCCCCAGAAACAGGCTCTTTTAGACACTGCTCTTGAGGGTACCTTTTCCTTGGTGGAAAACAACATGGCAGGGGTACCAAAAATCTTTAAAGTGTTTACCACCTTTTGGTCTAGCAATTCTGATTCTAGGATGTTATAAGATAAGACTTCTATGAAGATGGGGGTACAGAGATATATCACTCAGTATTTTTTATACCAGTAAAACACTGGAAATAATCTAAATGTCCAACAATAGGAGCTTGGTTAGATAAACTATGGCACATCATAAGGTTGCCCTGTAAAATACAGGATGCCCTGTTAAATGAGAATTTCAGATAAACAATGAATAATTTTTTAGCATAAGTATGTCCCAAATATTGCATGGGATTTGCTTATTCCAAAAAAGAACTCATTGTTTCTCTGAGATTCAAATTGGAACATGGTTATACTAAAAAATTATTAGATGTTTATCTGAAATTCTAATTTACCTAGACGTCCTATATTTTTATTTGCTAAATTTGGCTACACTTCACATCTATATGATCGGATACCATGTAGCCATTAAAGCTCATTTTTTAGAAGAGTGGCTTTCAAATTGTTCCTTCTGTCCCTGTGTGTTAGCTAGACCTTCACATCTTTTAGTTCATATTTTAGCTTTCTGCATAAGATTTGGCTTGAAAATAAGGGTTCCACTCCTAAGAGAAGTTTGAAAAATAACTGTTTTAGAAAACTAACAAGAGGTGACAGTGCTCATAAAATAATAAGTAGAAAAAAATCTTGTTAAAAAAATAGTATGATCTGGGGTGATGATCTCAGGGTCCTGGGATCGAGCCCCACATCGGGCTCTCTGCTCAGCGGGGAGCCTGCTTCCCCCTCTCTCTCTGCCTGCCTCTCTGCCTACTTGTGATCTCTGTCGGTCAAATAAATAAATAAATAAAATCTTAAAAAAAAATATGATTCTAAGTTTGCATACACACACGAACATACATGGAGAGGGAGAGAGAGAGAGAATCAGAGACAGACAGCAGACATTCTAGAGGAATCCTATTAAAAAAAAAAAAAAAAGTGGGCGTCGGGATTATAAGTGAATTTTAGAAGATTTCCAGAACAGTTTTTCAGATCTTCTACAATGAATTATGGATATTTACATTTTGAAAAAACTTTCTATTAGAAATCTCTATCCTCTCAGATGACATTAATACTTTAATGTCGTTGAGCTTCTGTATCTGTGATTCTTAAATTTGGAAGTTATGAACACTTTGGGGATCTAATGAAAGCTCTCTGTTCTATTCTCAGAAGCAATAGTCACACAAAATTTTGCATACAGTTCCCCCTCCCTTCCCTTCTTGTTAAGAACTTTCCCTGGGTTTCTAGAATGCCATTCATTTATTCTGCTTGCTTATAAAGTTACTTATCCTGTCCTCATGGCAGGGGTTCTTTTTGGGGAGAAGGGCTGGGGTCACACATCTGTTCTGAGACCCCGTTAAAAGCTAAGAACCCTCCTCAGGGGGAAAAAAAAAAAAAGCCCACACAGCCCCACATGCTTCTGCGGGCGGCCTGAGACGTTCACAAACTCCCAGAGGTCCATTCTTGGACTCTGGATTCGGAACTCCTGGTGCAATCCCAAGCCTTTGGCACTCACTCGAGCCCTGACTTGGCTGATTCCCCTTAGGGCCAAACTGGTTAAATATAGATTTTGAAAAAAAAAAAAAAAAAAAAAAAAAAACAGACAAAGCCAGGGATAGAATCTAGCTCAGTACTCCCAGGCCACTGTCACACAGCGAGTGCTTCCCGAGCAATGGGGCAGGGGGGGCTGGGGTGGACTGGGGCGGGGGAAGCTGCAAGGCAGAAGGAGAATTACTGCTGGAAAGTGTTCAAGCTGGCCCCGGTTGCACAGACAGGAAGAAGAACCAGAAGGGAAATGCAAAATTGGTGCCTCTTACTTGTGTATCTGTGCCTTTGAGGGGGAGGGGTGGATAAAGGAGTATTGTGTCAGCCCCACGGCCACCGGCCACCGCCTGCTCTCTGCAGTAGCTCTCTCAAGCAGCTGTTCAGTGAACCAACCCGGATTCCACCCCGAGAACCAAGCAGGCACCCTGGACAAGATCGGGAGAATGCTGGGAGCCTAGGAGGGCCGCCCCCCCCACCCCAGGGCCAGGCAATCTGGCTGGAGCTATTGAAATGTTAACTCTGCACACCCTCCCATCTAGCAACTCTGCCTCCGGACATCTTTTATAAAAATGCACCAACAAAACTTAGCCACATACCCAAAAAGACAGGTACAGGGCATTTTTCCTCAGTTTGTCAAGCAGCACAAAGTTCTCTCCAACCCATGATCGGTTTTCAACCAAAAGATAATCACCAAACCCAATGACCATAACATGAATTTGTGTCTCTCTTCCAAGGGAAAACACAATCCTCTGCAAAGAAGTTCCCAGCTCGGCCTAAAGCTGCCTTTATCTTTTTCACAGCGCTCCTGTGTGATCCAGGGGTCACAAGGCCAGCCCTGTCCAGGGGTCTGGTGGCGGGAGCCTGGGCTCCCAAACTCAGGCCAACACCCACGGGATACCTTTCCAGGGGGAATACCCGTCATCTTCTCTCTCTTTCCTTTCATCTTGACAAAAAGATTTGAAAGTTCCTTGGGAAGAACAAACATCTGAAAAGAGTCCTGATCTCTCCATCCCACCCCCTCCACCCCAAAAAAGAGAGCCAAAAACAATGGGAGAGATTTGCCTTGCCAGTTATTAAATCTAATCCAAGGCCTCTCTAATCAAAATGGTATGAAGCTGCCTAAGGAAAAGACAAACAGGTCAGTAGAGCAGAATATAATCTAGAAATAATATATACAAGAACTCAGTATATGACAAATTGGCATTCTAATTCGGTGAGGAAAAGAGAGTCTGGCATTAATAGTGTTGACATAACTGGCTATTCATATGGAAGAAAACAGAATTGGGCCCTCACGTCACAACAGATACTGAAATGAATTCCAGATGAATTTAAAATATACATATGATAAGAGACTCTTAAGTAGAGAGAACAAACTTAGGGCTGATGAAGGGAAGGTGGCCGGGGGCGGGGCTAGATGGGCTTAGGTCCAGATCCCAGAGTCCTGGGGCTTCTCCCTCGCCCTCTGCCACTTCCCCTGCTTGTGCTGGCAGGTGCACCCTCTCTTTCTCTCTCAAATAAATAAAATCTTAAAAAAAAAAAAAAAAAAAAGGAGGTAACCTGTGATGAGCACTGGATGTTGTATGTAAGTGATGACTTACTAAATTCTACTTCTGAAACCAATTTCACCGTATATGGTAAGTAACTAGAATTTAAATAAAAACTTGAAGAAAAAGACAAAAAAAATAAAATATAACTATGGAAGAATATATATTGTAATAAAATTTAGTAAAATAGCCAAACAGTGAGTAAGATCCTTAAGGAGGGCAGGAAGCCCAGACACAGGTTAAAAAAAAAAAAAGGTAGCTAGACTGGGTTACACAAAAATCAAGAATTTTCACATGGCAGGAGTACTATTAACAAATTCAAAAGACAAATAATATCCTATTATTTAAGAAGTCAATATTTATACAGTTGACAGATAAAAGATTAATGCCTGAAATATGTTAAGAGCTCTGCCAAACTGATATGAATAAGACGAACATGGGCGCCCGGCTGGCTCAGTCGGTAGAGCGCAGGACTCTTGTTCTCAGGGTCAAGTCTGAACCCCATGCTGGGCCTCAGGGCTTACTCAGGGGAAAAAAAAAAAAGACAAACAACCAAATGATACATGGGCAAAGGACACAGACAATTCCTCAAGGAAGAAATGCAAATGAACATATGAGACAACTGAGAGGTAGAAAATCAAAGTGAAAGAGGACGCCATCTTTATCTGTCAGGCAGGCAGACACGAAAAGGAAGAGAACTGAGCACGGCTGGGGAGGCTGCAGACAGCACAGCTAGCAGAAGGATTCCTTTCTACCACTCCCGGGGAAAATAATTTAGCAAGGTGTGTTTACATTTAAAACCTACAGAGCTTAGGGGCTCCTGGGTGGTTCAGTGGGTTCAGCCACTGCCTTCAGCTCAGGTCATGATCTCGGGTCCTAGGATCTAGCGCTGCATCAGGCTCTCTGCTCAGCGGGAAGCAGGCCCCCGCACCCCCCCACCCCCTGCCTGCTCCCCCACCCCAGCCTGCTTCCCCCCCACCGCCTGCCTCTCTGCCTACTTGTGACCTCTCTCTCTCTATCAAATAAATAAATAAAAAAAATCATTTTTAAAAAAATAAAATAAAACCTACAGAGCTTATAAAAATTGTCTTAAATTTTTAAAAAAATGATAAAACATAGGATGCCTGGGTGGCTCCGTCAGCTAAGCATCTATCTTTGGCTCAGGTCATGTTCTTGGGGTCCTGGGGTCCAGTCCCGCATCGGGCCCCTTGCTCAGCTGGGAGCCTGCTTCTCCCTCTGCCTCTGCCTCTCCCTCTGCCTCTGCCCCTGCTCGTACCCACGCACTCGTGCTCTCTCTCTCTCTCTGGAAAATAAATAAATAAAATATTTTTAAAAAATAATTTAAAAAATAGAACATACGGAGCTCTGAGTGGTAATCCCAGTTTGGGAGCTTTACACAACAGAGAGAAAAGCATGAGTGTGTAAAGCCCCACATATGCATGTTTCTTCTAGCGTCGTGTATATTGGCAAGGGCTTGAAACACCCCGAATGTCCACTAGCGGGGACCCATTATACAAACTGTCATAAGGCTGTTCTACAGAATGAGTTAGATCGTAAATACTGGAGAGATGTCCCCAGTATTTTAAGGGGAAAAGCATGTTGGATGGATCTTTTGTAAGGGTAAGGTTCCATCTCCTATGTAAAGAGCGCAGGGTAGAGAGAGCTAGCTATGTCTGTGTGTGTGCATTTCTGTGATGATAGGGAAAAGAAGACCACATGGCAGGCTGTGAATGTTAAGCTCAGGCAGACGGTATTGGAGTGGGGTGGCCAACAGGGGCAGGAGAACAATTAATGTCTCCTTGAGATAGCTCTGTATTATTGCATTTGTTAAAATAGGCATGTGTAGCTTTTGTGGTTTATCTAATCTTTTAAAAGATTTTATTTAATTTATTTATTTATTAGACAGAGAGCGTGCTAAAGAGAATGGGTTGGGGGTTAGGGGCAGGGCAACCAGACTCAGGGCTCCATCCCAGGACCCTGAGATCATGACCCGAGTCAACGATGGACTGAACCACGAAGTCACTCCATGCTTTTGTGATTTTTAAAAATCGAATCATCTTTTTCAAAGAAAGAGCATGGGCTTTTATTCTTGGTTCTGCCACTTATGAGCTGTCTCACCTGATGTCCTCTCTGTAAAATGGCAACCATGCCTGTCGTGTGACTGTTGATCCGCTGGAGGGGTCTGCCAAGCTCCAGTCCTTCCTGTGTTGTTTGGCTAGGCCAAGGTTAGGAGCACAGCATGCAGCCCTAAAACCGAGCACAGCTACCTGAGAAGGTGCTGGCCAGCCAATGTCCTTGGCCTCTGCCACTGGGCAGGCATTCCTTTTCTTCCCGGTCCGGGCAGGACCCCAGTCCAGGGCCTCCACAGGGGACCAGCTCCCCTCCTCCACCTCCAACTCCCACCCAAAACTAAACTAAAAACCTGGGGGCCTCAAACTGATGCCCAGCACTTCAAAAGTCAGAGACATCCAGGCCATCACACATAAAGCCAGCCTACCCCGTTCTCCCTCCAGCCTCGGGGTGCATGCTGTGAAAATTCTGCAGGTGCTTCCTTGGGCATGCCCCCAAGATGCACTCAAAGCCTCTCTTGCAGCCTTCAAACACCACCTCAGCTCTGAGTAGGCAAGAGCAAGAATGGCTTCCAGAGGGATCAGAGACCGTCCCCAGAGCCCTGGGGAAGAACAGCTCTTGGAGGTGGACCTGGCAGCAACCGCAGCACCAAAAGCAACGGTGAGCATGGCTTCGTCCCACTCCTGACTCTGGCCGGGGTCTCCAGTTCTGGGTCTGCATGCTTGTATGACATTGAACTTTCTTTATCCTCCAATTTCTGAACCATTCGTGATATATGGCAGTAAGGTGGGAAACGTCCCTCCCTGAAGTCTGCATGCTTTGCGCTGAAAGCAGCCACTAGGGTACTTGGGAAAAGGGGGGTCTAGCTCTCCAGGAGCTCATCCCTTCATCTTGCCTCTGGGGCTGCTTGAATTCTTTCATCGGCAGAGAAGAGCTCTGTCAGATCCTGAAACACGGCAGCCTCTGTGTGTTAGGAGCAGATCGGGCTAGAATCCGAGGGGGGCCCCTCTAGCAGCACCTTCCACCACCCCCAGCCTGAGGGCAGCCAGCCCAGGGGGGATGTGAGTCATAGCACCTGGAGAAAAGGAAGGCAAAAAAAGGAGAAAGGGCAGGAAAGGAAGGTGCTGGGGGGTAGGGGGAAGAGGAATCTGCTCACCTGCTCACATTTCATTCCCCACATCTACTAGCTAAAAGGGTCAAGGGTATGAGGTAATCCATCCAGGGAAGCACAAAGCCATGAGATAATCACTGTGCTTCTTCCTTTTGTTCAAGTGTTCGGGAGATGGGACGTTACTTTTCTATTAACCAAGAAGCAGGTACAAAGTTCTCATGCATTGTTGAAGGAAATAAGAGACTCTCACAGTTTTGTGGGGCCTGAGGCCCTGGCCCAGACCTGGGGAGGGGCATGGGTCCTCTCCTCGACATGGTGAAGGGCTCTGGGAGCAGGGCTGAGGAGGCCCGTGCTGTGTGTTCTGGGGTGCTGATGGTGAGGGGCATGCAGGGCCTCTGAGGGACCTGGTCCAAGAGTTGACTCCACATGATCGTTCGAGAACAGTAGGAGGCTGGGACTCTGGGAGGCAGATGGACTGGGTCTGAGTCCCATCTCCTCACGGTGGGCGGTGGGCAGTGGGCGGTGGGCGGGCTGGATAACCTCACCCAGCCTCAACCCTGCACCTGCAAAACGGAGACAGTGACAGAACCCCCTTCACAGAGGCTTTAGGCAAATTCAGTGAGTGAATTCCTGCGAAGCCCAGTGCCCACCGCTCCCCGGATTCCAGTGCAGTGTGCCGAAGCATTTGCTGTCACAGGTCTACTTGTCCCTCTGACCCGGAGTCCCTCGCTACCTTGCAGGCACTCATCCCAAGGCACTCCCAGAGCCTGTTTCCCGGGAACCTGAGTCTGGGTGAGATTGCTCTGGAAGCAAGTGAAAACTGAACAAGCCAGAGGACCAAACGCTGAGCCGCAGCCCTCCAGCGTTTAAGGGTCAGGGAGGAGGAAGCCCTAGCACCCAGAAAGGGTGTTTTTTTATGTTTTGTTTTTAAGATTTTATTTATTTATTTATTTGACACAGAGAAAGAGATCACAAGTAGGCAGAGAGGCAGGCAGAGAGAGAGAGGAAGGAAAGCAGGCTCCCCGCTGAGCAGAGAGTCCGATGCGGGGCTCAGTCTCAGGACCCTGGGATCATGACCTGAGTCTAAGGCAAGGGCTTAACCCACTGAGCCACACAGGCGCCCCTGAAAGGGTGGTTTGATAAGTGTGGTTTCCCTAAAGCAGAAGAAGAGAGAGGACCGGACAGTGTCAAAGGCAGCTGATAAAAAAGAAAGTGGAGGACCAAGAACTAGGGAGGGGATCTAGTCACTTGGAGGCCATTGGCGACCTTCACAAGAGCATTTTAGAGGACCGGTGGGGACAAAACTCTGGCTGGAGTGGATCAAAAAGGAACTGAAGGAGAGAAGCCGGGCAGTAAGCACCGACAAGTTTTTGCAAGAGTTTTGCCATTTTCACAGCAGCACACGGCTCACAGCTTCCCCGGGGCCACTGCACCCGCGCTAAAATAGGTCCCTAGAGGTGGACATCTGCGCTCGCCACCTCATTCTCAACCTCACACAGAATTTTGAATGCTTTATCCAGATTTTCCGGCGGTTCCGAGCGGGAGAGCTGCTCTCACACACTGTAGCTGGGAGCAGAAGGGCGAGGCGTCTGCCTTGGGTGATGACTCGGGCTGAGTCTCGGGATCTCGGAGGACAGAGGATGCAGCAGCGGGCAGGCACCTCCAAGGTCACATACCGCGCGCAGCCCAGTGCCCCAGAAGACACCCAATAAGGCTTCTAGTAGATGTCCACTGGGCCCCCAAATTTGTGTTGTTGTTATTTTTGTTTGTTTTTTTTCCCCCGAATTTGGTTTATTAAATTGTCTTATGCTACAAGGACCACTTACTCACAACAGCTGTTGCCACGGCAACCAAGCAGCCAACCTGCTGTTCTAGTTAACAGGCAGGAGACTCCCGCTGGCTATTTGGCTTAGCAAACTCAGGGCAAGATACCCCCAAAGTGGCTGAGAGGCTGGAACATGGTGGGAGGACGTGGGAAACGAAAGGAACATGAAGCCCAGAGTTCAGTGCTTTCTGAATTGTTCCATAATTCTGTACCAACAGGTAGGGGCTAGGAGAGCTATGAACTGACTAGTGTGTGGTGGGAAACCTTCTCCAGCAACCCATCCCCCAACCCTCCACTCTCTTTCCAGAAGCTAAAGGAGCAGAGAGGAGCAGAGGCGTCCACACCCCACCTGGCCTGGAAGTCAGGTTCTACCGAGACTTCCTGAGGGAGAAGCTGGTTGTTTTGAACCGTGCCTGAACGTCTTTCATTGGAAGTATAGGTTAGTCACCAGCACTTTTCTTAAAAAACTTTTTATTTTTTATAAACATATAATATATTTTTATCCCCAGGGGTACAGGTCTGTGAATCACCAGGTTTACACACTTGACAGCACTCACCATAGCACATACCCTCCCCAATGTCCATAACCCCACCCTCCTCTCCAACCCCCTCCCCCCAGCAATCCTCAGTTTGTTTTGTGAGATTAAGAGTCACTTATGGTTGTCTCCCTCCCAATCCCATCTTGTTTCATTTATTCTTCTCCGACCCCCTTAACCACACCACGTTGCATCTCCACTTCCTCATAGCAGGGAGATTATATGATAGTTGTCTTTCTCCGATTGACTTATTTCGCTAAGCATGATACCCTCTAGTTCCATCCACGTCGTCGCAAATGGCAAGATTTCATTTCTTTTGATGGCTGCATAGTATTCCATTGTGTATATATACCACATCTTCTTTATCTATTCATCTGTTGATGGACATCTAGGTTCTTTCCATAGTTTGGCTATTGTAGACATTGCTGCTATAAACATTCGGGTGCACGTGCCCCTTTGGATCACTACGTTTGTATCTTTAGGGTAAATACCCAGTAGTGCAATTGCTGGGTGGCAGGGTAGTTCTAGTTTCAACATTTTGAGAAACCTCCATGCTGTTTTCCAGAGTGGTTGCACCAGCTTGCATTCCCATCAACAGCGTAGGAGGGTTCCCCTTTCTCCACATCCTCGCCAGCATCTGTCATTTCCTGACTTGTTAATTTTAGCCATTCTGACTGGTAGTCACCAGCACTTTTGAAGTCACACAGATAAGAGTTCAAGATGTGAACTTGTTACCTGATTAACACTGGGCAGCTTACTCAACCTCTCTGAGCCTGTTTCTGTAGCTGTAAAGTGGGAGGAGCATAGTATTAATGTCATAAAGCGTGCAATGGCCAGCATCTGGCACCCGGCCAGATCAGTGAGAGTGGGGAATATTAGCATTGGTATTGCTAATGTTGTCCTAATGATGGTGATGAAGTCAATTAGCAGCCCTAGGGGCTGAAGATCTGAGCGACAGACTTAAAGGGACTGAGAATGGCAAAAGCAAACCTCAGCATAATATATACATCAGGTACCATTTTTGTTTAAAAAGATGTTAACCAGGAGCTCCTGGGTGGTGTTAAGTGTCTGCCTTTGGCTCAGGTCATGATTCGGGGGTCCTGAGATGCAGCCCAGCATCAGGCTCCCTGCTCAGTGGGAAGCCTGCTTCTCCCTCTCCCACTCCCCCTGCTTGTATTCCCTCTCTCTGTGTCTCTCTCTCTGTCAGGTAAATAAATAAAATCTTCAAAAAAATAAAAAGATGTTAACCAAATGTTAACCAAAATAAAATAAAATAAAAAGAAATGTTAACAGTGATGGCACTACGTTATTTTTCTTAGTGGCTTTTGTTTTTTCCAAGTTTTCTGAACTGAACAGGTATTACTTCCATAATTAGGAAAAACACATTTTTAAAAGGTTAGAGATGAGCATTAAAAATGGGCTACGGACTAAAAACCATCGAAGGTGTACTTTAAGCAGGTAAATTGCACGGTATGTGAATTACACCACAACAGAGCTGTTAACAAAAACGTTTTAAAAAAATGACTCAAGGTGTGCAGGTAATAACCCATTCAAAACTTCTGAACATAAAAATGTATGAACTAAAGCGAAATACCAAGTGAAAGAAAGAAAGAGAGTAAAGCAAGAAAGATAATGAGGCAAGAACTGAATTATTATGCAAAAGTTAAAATCAATGACTTGCATATATACTGCTCGTGGGGGGGGCGCTGTCAATTGGTACAACTGTCAGTGAGGGCAAATCAATGAAAATCACAAATGCTATGAATCCATATACTCTGACCCAGCAATTCCTTTTTTTTTGTTTTTTTTTTTTAAAGATTTTATTTATTTATTTGTCAGAGAGAGAGCACAAGCAGGCAAAGCGGTAGGCAGAGGCAGAGAGAGAAGCAGGCTCCCCCCGGAGCAAGGAGCCCGATGCCCGACTCGATCCCAGGACCCTGGGATCATGACCTGAGCCAAAGGCAGTGGCTAAACCAACTGAGCCACCCAGGTGCCCCCCAGCAATTCCTTTTTAGGAAATTTATTCTACAGATATTCTGGGATAAGTGAGAAATGATGTGTGTCCAGTTTCTGAACAATGGCATTCATTGCCTATAGAAGACTGGAAGCAGCCCCGAGGTCCATCAGTAGGTGAGTGACTGAATAAAGCTCCAGTGCCTCCATACAATGGAATAATACGAAGCCGTAAAAATAAAAATGGAAGAGTAAGGAAATTATCTTCCGATATGAAAAGATTTCTAAACTATATTATTAAGTGAAAAAAATCAAGGTGCAGAACAGTATAATGATATATGCTACGTTTCGTGTAAAAAGGGGGCAAAGACCGTATATTCCTATTTTCTTCTATATGCATTTTGGAAGAATACATGAAAATAACAGTCATTGGAAGGCACTGAGTGAAAATGGAGCAGATGGGGCATAGAAGTTTCCACAGTGAAACTTTTCACTGTACGTCTTTTATACTCTTTGATCTTGGAATCTTATGAATATATTATCTATTCAAAAATAAATAAATGCAGGGCGCCTGGGTAGCTCAGTGGGTTAAGCCGCTGCCTTCGGCTCAGGTCATGATCTCAGGGTCCTGGGATCGAGTCCCGCATCGGGCTCTCTGCTCAGCAGAGAGCCTGCTTCCTCCTCTCTCTCTCTCTGCCTGCCTCTCTGCCTACTTGTGATCTCTCTCTGTCAAATAAATAAATAAAATCTTTAAAAAAAAATGCAAATTCATATGCTTGGAGGAAGAAGTTAGAGAGCGAAAGGATATGATGTCTGGGTGGGGGTCTACTTAAAACCACCCGCATGGGTGCTGAAGCTCCTGCCAAAGGTGGTTGATGGGTCTGCGGGGCTCACGGTATGTTTGAAATTTTTCATAATAAATTAGTACAATTTAAAAGGTTTTCATACAAATTAAAAGGTGGAAATATCCTAAATGTCCATCGACTAGCGAATGAGTGAATAAAATGTGATCTATCCATATAATGGAATACTACTCATCAATTAAAAGAAAAAAACCACTGATACAAACTGCAAAAGAATCACCGGAAGTGAAAGAAACCAGACACGTGACCCCGTACTGAATGATGCCATTTATATGCAATGCCCCAAAAAGCCAAATCCATAGAGACAAAGAGTAGATTAGTGGTTGCCCAGGTCCATGGGACTGGAAAGTGACTACAAATAGGCAGAAGAGATTGGGGGGGTGGTGTCATAGAAAGATTCTAAACTTGATTATGGTAATGGCTGCACAACTTTATAAATTTAGTAAAAGTCATCAAAATATACACTTAAAACGAGTGCATTTCATGGTATGTAAGTTATACCTCAGTAAAATGGGTTTTGGGGTTTATTCGTTTTTTTTTTAATTTATTTTTATTTTTATTTTTAAGCAATCTCTACACCCACTGTGGGGCTCGAGCCCATAAGCCCAAGATCAAGAGTCTCATGCTTCCCTGACTGAGCCAGCCAAACTTCCCAGTAAAGTGATATTTTTTTAAAGGAAGGGAACTGGGGCCACTAAGAGGTAGGGAGTCGTGGTGAAGAGCATGAGTCCTGGCATTAGACTCATTGCATTTAAACGCCCACTCTCCCAGTGTAGCTGGGCAAGTTACTTGCCTTCCTCTGACCTTGTCTGTAAAGCGGTCTGCAGTACCTAAGGCTTACTACAATGGCAGGCACTAGTGGTTCCAAGTACTTTACATTGTTGTTGGTGATTTAAGATTTTATTTATGTATTTGTCACACACAGAGAGAAAGAGAGAGAGTGAACAAGCAGCAGGCAGAGGGAGAAGCTGGCTCCACGCTGAGCAAGGAGCCCAATGCAGAACTCGAACCCAGGGCCTGGGATCATGCATGACCTGAGCCAAAGGCCGATGCTTAACCCACTGAGCCACCCAGGTGTCCCAGTATTTTACATGGCTAATCCATTTAAGCCTCCCAACTCTCCTGTGGATGACATTTTACAAATGAGGAAACGGGGCACAGAGAGGTTAAGTGACTTGCCCTTGGTTGCACAGGTCAGGTGATTAGCAAGCAGCAGAGAAGGTAGCCTGATTTTAAGGGCCCAGTGCTTAACCATGTACTGCACTCACAATATCACCACCTAACTCAGACTAGTCTGAGAACAAAATAAAAATAACACAAAATGCTTGATATACATTAAATGCTCAATAAACTCTAGCCAAGGAAGAAACCACTACCTAATTGACTCAAATGGCTTGGGGTTGTCCAGTTGTATTCTGAAATATTTATGGAGTAAACAGTCAAACCTGCTTAAGGAATAGTCTGTCTGGGGGCGCCTGGGTTGCTCAGTCAGTTAAGCATCTGCCTTAGGCTCAGGTCATGATCCCGGGGTCCTGCTCAGCAGGGAAACTGGTTTTTCCTCTCTCTGCTTCTCTCCCAGCTCGTGCTCTCCCTCTCTTTCCTCTCAAAAAATAAAAAAAATTAAAGACCACAAAAAACCAAAACACCTTAAAAAAAAAGTCGTCTGTCTGAAAGGAAAGTGCTAAATCCTACAGATGAGCCATGAAGAGCTCCTTTCTCTCTCTGGTTTAGAAACCCAGAGGTGGAGACAGTAGCAGGGAATCAGCGCGACCCCTAATATGTGTACTTCAGTGCCTGTGTTCCTTTGCAAGGCGCTGGGACAGTATGCGGGCAAGATTCGAACCAAGACTTTGGGGCAAGACAGAATGGGGAGGTTTGACCCTGTCTCCTCATCCGATTTGGCCATCCGACCGGTGACAAGATACTTCACTTCAGTTAAGTCTCAGCTTCCTCATCTGTAGAATGGGTCAGAAAAGAAAAGTGCCAGTTCGGGGGTTGTGAGGACTGGGATATGTGTAGCGTGAGCCTCACAGGTGCCCAGCATGTACTTAGGGCTTAACAAATGGAGGCGATGGGGCGCCTAGGTGGCTCAGGGGGTTAAGCCGCTGCCTTCGGCACGGGTCATCATCTCAGGGTCCTGGGATCGAGTCCCGCATCGGGCTCCCTGCTCAGCAGGGAGCCTGCTTCCTCCTCTCTCTCTCTGCCTGCCTCTCTGCCTATTTGTGATCTCTCTCTCTGTCAAATAAATAAATAAAAAATATTTAAAACAAAAACAAAAACAACAACAAAACAAAACAAATGGAGGCGATGTCTTCTCTCTAAATTTCTTGTCACCTACAGATATACTGCTCATCGCAAATCGTTAAGAAAGCTTCCGTCTTCTCTTCCCGGAGGCGCAGGACCCAGCATAGGCAACACCCCTGAGAGGCCGATCCACCATTTCTCATCCGGGCCAGCACAGAGGTCATCATGGAAAATGAAGAGGTGATCGGGCATACAGGCTAAGAGCACTAACTGAAGAAGGGGACAACCTGGTAGGGGCGGTCCCAGCTCTGTCACTAGCTGTGCAGCCTTGGGCAATTTACTTCACCTCTCTGTGCCCCAGTCCTTATGCCACAGGGATGCTGGGAAAAGACAATGACATGGTGTAGAACACTCAGTACGGTTCCCGGCACCGAGTTGAAGTTCCACAAACAGAAGCCAGTGTTGAGGCTGAGGGCAAGCCATCCACGTGTCCCCTATCCCATCCCAGGTTCCCATCTGAAAGAGGGACCCAGCAGGACGCCTCCTGGTTTGTGCCTAGGAGGGACACCCACATCCTTCCCTCCAGAGCCTTGCCTGTGACATCACACCCATTAGGGGACTTGGGGCACCCACTACAGTAAGGATGGCGGATTCCTTATGCTTTTAAGACACTTGATAGTTTGTAAAGAAACATCAAGAGCACGATCTCACTTGATAAGCCACCTTACACATTAGAAAATGGAGAAATTCAAGAGGGGCTCCACAGCTGGTGAAGAGGGCCTGAAAGCCAGCACATCAAGCTCTTGTTCCACATCATTCTCAGCCCTCCTAGCAGAGGGGAGTTTTGACATGGCTACCTTGCCTGAGCTCCTGGGCCCAGTAGTCAGCAAACACAGGCTTGGTGGGCCCCGGCCACGGTCTGGACCTGATATATGTCTGTGGAAGAAGCGGCCCCTCCCATTGCCCTGGCCACAAAGAACAGGACAGGTGGTACCGGCACTAGTCCCACCCGGCTGTCTCTGCCCCAGCCCAGCTGTCTGCACTACCTGGTCTACCCAGACGCCCCAGGGTCAAGATGTGAGAAGGTCAGACATGAGTCCCCCCAAGAGACTTTGCGGACAAATCTCAAACATCTCTATGTAAAATTTGAAAATATTAAATATAACCCAAAAAAGACCAGTCCTTCCAAAAAGAATTTCTCTTATCCATTAACTTGAGGTAAAGACCAATGGAGCTAAGATTTTTTTAAAATTATTTTTATTTTTAAAGATTTTATTTGATGGAGATCACAAGTAGGCAGAGAGGCAGGCAAAGAGAGAGAGGGAGAAGCAGGCTCCCCGCTAAGCAGAGAGTCCAATGTGGGGCTGGATCCCAGGACTCCGAGACCATGACCCAAACCGAAGACAGAAGCTTAACCCACTGAGCCACCCAGGTGCCCCTGGAGCTAAGAATTTAAACTCGAAAGGAGAATCGGTGAGCCCCAGTTGGTCTGGAAGACCTCCAATCCTCTCTCCTGCGCTGTGGGCCACCGTCCACACCTCCTCCAAGAATCATAGGCGTCCAGGGAGCTCCATGCATCCTGAAAGCTCTGGGGAGCCTTCCCAGGTAACATTTGCTTCCTCTGACACCATTTAACTGTCATCGGTAGTGGAACTGGGATGGAGGGTTTGGGCATTTCATTCTTTCCAGAGAGGGCTGAAATCACATTTTCATTCTCTACCCTTATTTTCAAGGGCTGATGATTTTCTGAGACCATTACCTTTTGGGCTGTGATTTTGCTCCCAGCCCAGAGGTGCAGCGTACAGGGAATTTTCCTCGGCAGCTCTGAGCGCCGGAAGGTGCTCTCGGGAGTCACATTCTTAATGCGAATCTTTCAATCACGTTCCACCATAGCATCTGGGGGTCAATGAGAACCTTGTTATGTTTATAACCTTCTTATTTGCTTCCGTCAGTTTAAAATCATCAACAGTGAAACCAAAGGGCAAAGCCCACGCCGATGTTTTTGTCTTAGTGCCTCTGGGGAGGCACCAAAGATAGATGATTGTGGAGAGCTGTTCCCGGCTCAGGCAGCTGGGGGTTCCTTGCTGATGTCCTGGAACAGTTTTCTCTTCCCCCACCTTCCTGTTTGCCTGTAAGGCCATCCCAGATGTCGGCTTCCAGAGGCAAAGTGTCCTTCTCCTGGAAGGACTGAATGTAGCACAGCTGTGTCCCAGGAACCTTGGGAAGGCAGAGCGAGATGGTGTGGGCCAAAGGGCAAACTTGGGAACACCTACAAAGAGGAGTTCTGATAACAGAGACGCACAGACCAGTTCACAACAGTAATTAGTCCCATGGCACTGTCTTTCACTTTTAAGAATCGTACATATTGGGACACTGGGTGGCTCAGTCGGTTAAGCATCTGCCTTCAGCTTGGGTCATGATCCCAGGATCCTGGCATCAAGCCCTGCATGGGGCTCCCTGCTCAGTGGGGGGTCTGCTTCTCCCTCAGCCCCTCTCCCTGCTCATGCTCTCTCTCATATAAATAAAAAAAACTTTAAAAAAAAAGAAAAATAAAAAGAATCATACATATTAGATCATTGGCACTGACCAACAAAGCATATGGTCATATTAAGTTAATGAACAAAAATAGCTCAGAACAATTTCTGCACTGGGCATGGAAGACAGTCTGTTTTGGGAAGCCAGCATCCGTTTCCCCTTTTGAAGAGCACCCTGGTTTCCTTTTTTTTTTTTAAGTTTTTTTTTTAATTTATTCATTTGAAAGAGACAGAGAGAGCTAGCGAGAGCACGAGGTGGGTGGAGGGAGCAGAGGGAGAGGGAGAAGCAGATTCTCTGCTGAGCAGGGAGCCCGATGTGGGGCTCGGTCCGAGGACCCCAGGTTCATGACCTGAGCCGAAGGAAGATGCTTAACTGACTGAGCCACCCAGGTACCCCTTAAAGAGCACCCTAGTTTCCTTTAAAGGAATTGCCTCCTGTCTCTGAGGCAAGCTCAGTGGGAGGGTAAATCCAAGCCCCTCCAGGGTCTTCTCCAGCCCCTCCAACATGGCCATGGAAGCCAAAGTGGTCCTTGCGGGCTCCTTTGGCGGCATCCCCCTTCTTCCTGCCAAAGGGTAACCACAGGACAGAAGGTGGGCGGCAGGAGAACTGTAGTAAACCTTCCAGCAAAGTGAGGCCTGCAGGGGTTTGGACCACCAGATGTGGCTGGTTCCCAGCCTTCCAGGTATCCTATACGTGCCCCATGACTCGTTTCATGTTAACTTGCCCTCAGAGACTCCAAAATGGCACTCCCATCAAAGCGATGACTTACACATAGGCTCAGCCCTTTTCGGCCTTTCCAAGGCCTCTAGGCTCTCAGCATCCCTCAGAGGCCCCAAAGGAAAGCAACGAATGATCTCTGTCCACTGGCCAGGGAAAAAATGTCCACGTCAACATCAGACTCAAAACAGGAGCCTGGGCCACACATGCACGTTCTCATTCTCCAGGTGCTGACTTTTACAGACCTTGGGTTGAGTTTTTAAGTGTCTGATGCCCTAGAGACTATTTTCCAATCTATAGCATTCAGGAAACCTAATGGAGACTTCTGGTCCTTGAGGATGTACCCTGTGAGGGGTCCATGAATCGCATCATGTCTGAAGGAGTCCTATAAGGTCCAGGGCTACAACATGCTGGGCCAGCCTCAGAGTTCCCTCAAGGAAGGGGTAAACAGAGGCAGTGCGACCAGCCCTGTGGGGCTTTGGGGACACTCTGGTGGCTGGGGATTTTTGGCAGGAGTGCTGTGGCCCTGAGGGCCTGAGCTGTCCATGCGGGTCAGGTTTGGCGGCGTCTCTGCTGAATTCATTCACCAGCGATTGCATCAGAGGTTTCTTCACAGCTGGCGGTCAGCCCGTTCCAGCTGCCTTCTGGTTTGCCCCAGTGCAGAACAACTGTCCTGCGGCTTTCTAAAGAGGCAGCATGTTGTTGTGGGAAGAGCTGTGGCCGGAGGCCGGGAGGCCTGGAGCCCAACCCTCGGCTCCCCATCAGCTGGCCAGAACAAGCCGAGTGACTTTCAGCAAGGGACCCTCTGTCCTCCTGTAAATCAGACCACTAGGTGGCCCTCCAGGTCATTCCCTCCAACCCTCCTGGGCCTCTTCCCGTCCCCACTGGAAAGCAGGGCGCCAGGAATTGAGAGAGGTGGCAGCAGATACTTTTGCTGGTTTGCTTTGGACTTGGGAGGTCACCGACGCCACGGTGGTTTCTTAGCACCACGGTCTTTCAGGACTCAGGAGACCTCAGGGACCATTCAGAGCTCTGGGTACCAGGGAGGGCTCTGTCTGAGTCCTCAGAACTCATCACTCACTACCCAGATGAGGATCAAGTGGAGAATTCCCTACTGGATTTGGGCCCCACAGTCCGGACTTTGGTCAGCCCATCTCACTCCAGGCCAGCTGCGTCATGTCCACGCTGTGGCTGTGGCTCAGATCTGAGCATGGGAGGCGGTGTGGTCCGGGAGAAAGGGCTGTGGAGGCGGGGGAACCGGGATCTGGGTTGATTCGGCTGCCCATCAGACTGCTGTTTGCCTTCGGGCAAGTCACTAGACCTCTCTGCATCATTTTCCTCACAGCAAAATGAAAGAATTGGCCTTGATTTTGTTCATTTATTTATTATGTATTCCCTGTAGCACTAAACATAGGAAGGCAAAAACCCCAGAGTTACTAAAGGGAAGGAGTGGGGAGCCCTCCCACTCCCAGTGAGGGACCCCAGGCCACCAGAGCAGCTGTAATTGCTATATTGAATTTCTACCCACACCAAAAGGGAAGCACCACAGGCTGCTTTGTCCTCACTGTTGGCTAAAAGAAAGCTTGCCCATCAGTCGGGAGAGAGATGCTTCTATTCTGCGCTGAATTCTACAATGCACTCGTCTTTGCATGTAGCCAGTAAGCATTGACCGAGCACCTGGGAGAGGCCCTCCATGCTGGGCTGCAAAAGCAACCAGACCCGAGGCTCTGAGACAGAGATTTTATCTTGGGGACGCTCACGCTGTGGACACACAACAATGATGTCAATAGTGACGACACAAGAGACACTCACTATAAAAGTCAGGGTGTGGCACAGAGTTGCTCTTCTACAGAGACCGTCCAAAGGTGAGCAACTTCCTGAATGGCCTCCAGGTATGGTCCTCTCCAGTGACCGGCTGGATGTGGACCTGGTCTGGACAGCCAGGAGAGGGGGGTGCCTTACACATATCCTAGAGCCTCTCAATTATTCATCAACTCCTCTCAGCTTCTGATACGAGTAAGATACTGGTCAGCCCATGTTGGGCCTTCAATAGCCAGCCTGGGGCACAGGTGTCCTGGAGAAGGAGCACAGTGTTGGGATGACAGAGCCCACCCGCTCCCATACTTTTTCTTTTCTTATTAAAGCTTTCACATTGTCTCATAAACATTTTTGAATGTTTGAAAATTGTTTGAATGTTTGAAAGTTGAAGGAAGTATAGAGTGAATACCCCTGTACCCACCACCTGGGTTCCACGATTAGCATTTCGCTGTATTTACTTCCTCATAGATCCATCCTTCTTTTTTTTATTTTTTTATTTTTATTTTTTTTCCAATTTATTTATTTTCAGAAAAACAGTATTCATTATTTTTTCACCACACCCAGTGCTCCATGCAAGCTGTGCCCTCTATAATACCCACCACCTGGTACCCCAACCTCCCACCCCCCCGCCACTTCAAACCCCTCAGATTGTTTTTCAGAGTCCATAGTCTCTCATGGTTCATCTCCCCTTCCAATTTACCCAAAAGCACATACCCTCCCCTAGATCCATCCTTCTATCCATCCTGTTCATCTGCACAGTCCAGTGTATTCAAAGGAAGCTGTAGACCTCACTGTAGTTCACCCCTAAATCCCGCCAGCATGCACGTCATTAACTAGGGATCAACATCTGTTTAAGGTTGTGTGTGAGTGCATGTAAAATGTACAGATCTTAAGAGTATCTTCAGAGGAATTTTGTTAAATGCACACACCTGTGTGATCCAAATCTCCAACAAGAAATCGAACATCGGTATCACTCCAGAGAATTCCCTTTTCTACCCCCTTCCAAAGGCCTCTGCCCTTCTCTCAACCCAGCATCCCCAGACCCCCTGCTGCCCTAGTCTGTGACTCTGAACACTTTAATTCAGCCATTTGCCCAGGCGGGCACCTGACCCAAAGGCATCCCATCTAGGGGTTCACTAGTGACCTTTAATCTCTGTGGTCTGGCTTAGCAGGATGAACTGGGCCAATGAGTCTCTCTCAGGAAGCCGGAAAGTGAGGCTGCCCTGGCTGGGCCAAAACACTGAGCTGAAGGCAGATACGGGGACAGAGTCACAGTGGTCCCGAGCCACATGCCGGGACCGAGCAGAAGTACAGAGAAGTCAGAGTTAGTGAGGAATATTGGGTGGGTACCTAGGAGAGACAGCGCCTCTGCGTGAGGGACGACATGGTCCCTATGGGAGGGACAGGAGAGAGAACCTCAGTTTCCTTCAGGTGTCCAGAGTCTGAGGGAACCTGGGCGGGTCTCTCTATGCAATGACTACAGCACCCCCAAAAGAGAAATACACATATGGTACCTAGGACAGTTTGTTTTGGCAAAGAGGGGTCTTTCTTAAATGACAGCCATCCTATTTCTGTGTGGGATGAGCTCTGGGTATGACTTGAATGTCCCTGGAAAATGACAGCCAAAGTAAATGACATCAGCCTAATAAAGGGTAATAAAGCCAAGTTCAATACTACACGTTTTAATGCACAATCTCAGCTGATCCTCACAGAAATCTTCTCCAGACAGAGGCACTTTGCTCTCATTGCCCTCGTTTTGCAGGTGAAGAAACAGACACAGGATGGAGACATAATTTGCCCCAGCTCGCTGTGGAAGTGGGCGCGCTGCGTCCAGGAATTGCCAGCGCCCACGCTTTGCTGGAAGAGCAGCTCGTGCATATGAGCAGGTGCTCAGTCGAGGCCCCGGCGCTGGGTGCAGGGTGGGGGGCAACTTTTCTGCTCTGGAACATTGTTCTCAAGTGAGCAGGCCACATGGATAGGGCCTCCTGGCTCTGATTCCTGACTCTCCCCTTTCCTGGAACACACCGAGCAGGGCGACGACCTCAAGTGGTGGCCCAGGGTAGACCCGGGACTGTGCTTCCCTCGTTAATACCCATCTGTTGGCGGCCAACACTGCCACTACACCCGCATCCCCATCCCCGGGACAGCTCTGTGTATCTCTCCTCCCTGATGGTGGCGGCTCAGGGTCCCTTGAGTCTGGATAGGGGCTCGTCAGCTACCACTCCCTGCTCCCTGGGGCTGAAGAGCGGGCAGCCCTTCCTGGAGGAACTGCAGCAGGGGATTGGCTGGAAGATATGAATGAGATGCAGGGTCTCTATGGCCCTGTTAAGACAATGCTGGACCCAGGAGAGGGCCAGAGAGATGGTTCATCAGGACAGGTGTGAGCACCTAGAATCTATTTTTGCAAAGCAGGAGGGGCCTGGTTGAGCTGAATCGCTCTTAGTTAGGTTTGTCCTCCCCCGGCATCTGTCCATGACCCCATCATCATCTCTTCCCACACCTCCAGGACAGGGGCTGGGACATCTCATTCATCTGTGACCCTCAGCACCCGGCACAGCCCGTGACACATCGTAGGTGCTTAATGACTACAGCTTTAATACTTGAAGACATGACACAGGGAAGCCGAGAAAACAGAGGGATATCAACAACACAGGTAAGGTGGCGTTACCAAGTGCTAGGCGCCATTCGAAGAGACTACTTAGAGTTCGTAATCCAGTCCTCGTAACGACCCGGGGATGCAGGTACTTAGGCACAGACAGGTTCAGTGACTTGCCCGCCATCACACAGCTAGTCACTCATGGAGCTCGACTTGAACCCTGGCAGAGTCCACGGTCTTAGCTCCCGTGAGCCCCATCACCCTATCTTGGACCCTGGAAAAGTTCCTGGCAGTTTACACCGAGCTCCTCACCTGCACGAGCCCAAGAATCGGGACCTGTAAGAGGCCAGGTGTGAACCTGGCGAACACGCCTACGTCCTGACAACCCAGACCTGGTGATGCAGCCGGCGAGGAGCCGTGTTGTGAGCAAAGAAACAGCAGCCATGCCCCGAACCATCAGCTTCCCTCCAGTTCTATCCACACGTCTGGCAAGCCTGTTAGGTGCCAGGCACTGCCTGGGCGAACCAGACGTTCGGTCCCCGGCTCACGTGTCTACTGGAGGCCACAGTCCATGGGGGCGGTAGAGCTCTTTTCATGTAAACCTCGTGACTCCCGTGTACTGCGCAGATGACGCAATGGTTTGAGAGGTCAGTCACTCATCCGTGGTTAAGGACACATATTTACAGGTAGCTGCAGGGCAGGCCCTGCTCGGTGGTACAGACATGCACGCCACACCATCTCCCCTCTTGCGTGCAGCGCATTCCAGGGGAGTTGTGAGATGGAGAGCAGTAAAGGGCCTGCGAGCATGATCAGGGAGTGATAAGTGTGTGGAAGGCAGTAAAACAGGTAAAGGGCTGCAGAGGGCTGGAGAGAGGAGCAAGCCACAGTCAGCGTGGGAGTGGGGGCTAGCCTGGGGCAGGACACCTTGAGTCACCCGTGGAAAAGCAGGGCAGTGTGGCTGGGGCACAGTGGACGGGGGGAACGAAAGAGATCAGTAAGGTGGGGGTCTCGAATCAGGCCTGGCTCCCACACACAATGCTATGTCCAGCCGACTGTGCGGGGAACTACACAGAGTTCATGTCTGGAAGACAAGGGTGGTCTTGGGTTCCAAGCCCCTCTGAAGGATATAAAGCCTCACCGTGCAGCTTAAACCGTCTACCTGTAAAGAAGAAAAAATCAGCTAGTGTAGACATAATCTATGTCAATTCCAATATCTCTCAGAGGTCCTCTGGGGCAAACCCGAACACGTAATTTATGCAAAGTAAGAGTATTAGCACTTGGTCCTTGAGGAGTTCTGTGTATGCAAGCTCTCACCAGCAGGAAGTCATTTCAGAATGAATATTGTTTTTCTAATGATGACCATAGTGGCTTGGGGTGTAGACAGGCTCGGCTCCTACTCAGCACCCCTCTGCCTGGGCAGAGGGCTGTGTCTGGAGTGAAGGGGGACAATATTGGGGTCCCCAGGCCTGAGAAATATCAGGTCTCAGAGACACCACAAGTCAGTGTCCTGGGAGAAAAGAGAGTGATGTCATCGTTTTTAAGCAAGCACAGATTCCCCGGGGTCACGTGAGCTTATAGAGCCTGGGAGGCTGGAGGGCTGGGCTGGTGTCATGACCACACAGCCAGAGGAAAGAGATATCCTCTGCCAGAGCTCACAGAACACTGAAGAGCCGGGAGGGCAGACAAGCAGGGCGCTGGGGTCCACCGGCTTGGGAACTGCCTTTTCCTTGCGTCCCTTTCCCCACTGCTCCCATGCCAGGGATCCAAGCAGGCGCTTCCTTCCCTTGCAGCATCCCACCTGCCCAGGTCTAGAGCTGAGACAGGTTCCCTTCTCCTTGGAGAAGCATGTGACTGCTTCTGAGCCTGCTTCTGAGCCCAGCACTGTGACTGATCAGCTGAACACATCAAACAAGTCAGCAAGAACAGCAAGTCACTCCCTCTCCGACCCTCCGATTCTCCAACCGGTTGGTGGAGATGGGGAGGGTAGAGATGGGGACAGTCCCTAGCTTGCAGAGTTATATCTGAGAACGTGCGTCAAGGTCTTCCAGGCCTGAAACACCGTAGGCGCCCTGCAGGCTCAACCATCGGCAGACTCTGGGAGTGCTCACTGTGTACCAGGCGCTGCAGAGGTCATGTATGACTGCTGACCCTGTCCACTGGTGTGCGAGGGACAGCTGAAGAAAAGCAGTCTACAGTGTGGCTGGGCTGACACACAGCAGCAGCAGTCCTGGTGCTCGGGGCATGCTGTGGGCATGTGGCGAATGCTCCCCGTTTTCACTTGCCCTGAGCTGCCCAAGCTGAGATTTCCTCCTGAACTCTGGTGACCGAAACTGGACCCGTCTGCCCCTTTCTTCTCCTGAAAGTCACGACTGTCACTGGCAACTTTTGCAACTGATGGCTCTGAAGCTTGGGGGCTCCCTAAGGGCTGTGTCTTCAGCTTCTTTTCGCAGGGGAGGGAAGGGGGGAGTAGGGAGGATGAGGCTTCTCCCAGAACCAAGGAGAGCCAGGCCTTCTCACACAGCAGACGCAGCCTGGAGATAGCCTTTGGCCTCTGGGGTTGGCCCCAGGGTTCCAGTGTGTTCTGGCCCCTCTCCCCCACCTCTAGCTATGGGGCCTTGTGTGAGTTACTCCATCTCTAGGAGCCTCATCCTGGCAACCAGTGTCCACTGCCCACTCACAAGGCACTGTGAGTGTGTCAGGCCTGTGCTGGGTGCCTCAGCTGACCGATCTGGCAAAAATAATCAGAATAGAAAAACAGGATGGTAGTTCCCCAAAATATTAAAAATGGAATTATCATATGATCCAGTAATGCCATTTTATGGAATATACCCCCGGGAATTGAAAGCAGGGTCTCAAACAGATATTTACACACACATGTTCCCGACTGCATTATTCACAGCAGCCAAAAGGCAGAAACAACCCAAGTATCCATTCATAAATGAATGGAGAAGCGAAATGTGGTATATGTGTATGATGAAATACTATTTAGCCCCCAAACGGCAGGAAATTCTGACAAGGGCTACAACACGGATGAACCTCAAGATCATGATGCACTTACAGGAGGCACCTAAAATCGGCACATGCACAGAAAAGAAGGTAGAATGGTGGGGAAGGAGAGGTCGGGGAGTTCGTGTTTCATGGGGACAGAGTTTGAGTTTGGGATGATGAAAAGGTTCTGGAGATGGACGGCCGTGATGGATGCACAACCTGTGAGTGTTCATGCTACTCAATGCCACTGTGGACCCTTAAAAATGGTTAATATGTAAAGTTCATGTTATGTATATTACGCCACGATTAAAAATAAGAAAATCAGAAGAAAAAGAAGAAATCAACCTTTGGCATCCATGTCACCATTATCTATGACCCAAGGAAGGAGGCGCCCCTGGGAGGGTGAGCGGACCGCAGAAGCCTGGCCTTCCCATAGTCAGTGTGAGTTCGGAACAGACAGATAGGGGGGCTCAGGGCAGAACCCCAGTATCCCAGTGTCTCTCCACTGCCACTGAGGCTCATTCTCCGCCTGGTTTTCCTCCCGTTGCAGACTACGACCTTACTAACAGAACGACTTGAAACTAAGCTTCCCACGCCGCATGTTGGCTCAGGACGCACCTCCTGCCTCCTGTCCCTTTTGCTCCGTGGGCAACCAGAATGTGCCCAGATGAAAGACTAAGCCCACATCATCACCCCTCGCTGTACGAGGCAAAGATTTCGCTGTATCCAGCTCCTGTCCCGCAATGGCATCCAGCCCGCTCCCCACCCCGGTGGGCTCCCTTACACTCCTAAGCAGCTTGAGGGCAGGAACCTAACGCACCCTGGCAACCCAACTTCTAGCTTAGCGCTTGTCATATGCTTGACGACACATATTTTCTGAAAGGAGATAAACATGCTGATTGAGCACACTGACACTGTTTTGAGAAGTTTACAAGCCTCACTCATGATGACGATGCCACAGGGGAAACACTACTGTTATCCGGGGCCAGAGCAGGGGGAGGCAGCGAGGTACTCACGAGGGGTGTGAAATGTAAGGGGACGCTAAACAAACTCAGGGATCAAGATAGATATTTTTAAAAAAGATTTTATTTATTTATTTGACAGAGAGAGAAATCACAAGTAGGTGGGCAGAGAGAGAAGGGGAAGCAGGCTCCCAGAGAGCCTGATGTGGGGCTCGATCCCAGGACCCTGGGATCATGACCTGAGCTGGAGGCAGAGGCTTTAACCCACTTAGCCACCCAGGCCCCCCATCATTTCTCCTTTTTTTTTAAAGACTCATTCACAGAGGGGCACCAGCTGCCCCTCAAGATAGATATTTTATCTTTTTTTTTTTTTTAAGATTTTATTTTGGGCGGCTCAGTTGGTTAAACATCCTACCCTTGATCTCAGGTCCTGATCTCAGGGTTGTGAGTTCAAGTCCCAGATTGGGCTCCATGCTGGGCATGGAGCCTACAAAAAAAAAAAAAAATTGTAGGGGTACCAACTGAGCCAGCCAAGTGCCCCAAGATAGATATTTTAAAAGAAATTTTAAAAAAAATTATAATTACTGCAAAATATCCAGAATAAGCAAAAACTAACATTTGAGATGTGGACCGATCTGGCCCTGACTTAAACCACTCACCCCACTCACCTCTCCCTAATCCCAGTCCTATCCGATCTGTCTTTAGTAAAATGTTTGATATTTTGTTCAACAATTCCATTGCCAGGATTCTATCTCAGGAACTAATTGAGGCTATGCGTAAAGGTGCACCCATAAAGATGTTCATTGCTGTGTTGTTCATAAAAATGAAAAACTAGAAAATGTATTTGGTTGAATCATTTGAAACTGCCAATAGTTGGCCATTTTTTACCTAAAATCAACAATTTCATATTATCCAATCTAACCCAATCTCTGGTGTCCATGAATTGTGATTATATAATCTATAAATATTCACCCAATGAAAATCTAGGCAGCCATAAAAAAAAAATTCGGAAGAAGACTATGACAGAGAAAGTATTCATGATACAGTGCTAACTGAAAAAAACCAGTTATAAAACAGCATAAAATATACGATCTCTCTCTTTTTTTTTTTTAAGATTTTTTTAAATTTATTTGAGAGAGAGAGAGACAGAGAGCATAAGCAGAGGTGGAGAAGCAGGCTCAAGACACGGGGCTCGGTCCCAGGATCCCAACACTATTACCTGAGCGGAAGGCAGACGCTTAACTGACTGAGCCACCCAGGTGTCCCATACGATTTCATTTAACAAAATCCACCAATGGGGCGCCTGGGTGGCTCAGTTGTTAAGTGTCTGCCTTCAGTTCAGGTCATGATCCCAGAGTCCTAGGATCAAGCCCCGCATTGGGCTCTCTGCTCGGTGGCGGGAAGCCTGCTTCTCCTTCTCCCACTCCCCCTGCTTGTGTTCCCTCTCTCGCTGTGTCTCTCTCTGTCAAATAAATAAATAAATCATAAAAAAAAATTCACCAAAAAGGATCTGAATTGATTATTCACCAAAATGTTAGTAATAGTAAGTCCAATCATGGGATTTGGAGTGATTTTCGTCTCATTCTCGAATTCCTGTCTTTTGTATATTAAACATGTGAGTGTCTAAAGAGAGAAAAGAGAACAGTAGACAGAAACCTCATACCTTGATCTATCTCACAAGACTTTGTCATCCCCTCAACCCAAAAGAAGTGAAGAACCCATTTTTACTATTCATGTCCTTTCACAGATGGAACTCCCAGGCTCTGGCTCTCAGTTTTGCTTGCCTGGGCTCCCCCTCCCTCACCCTTCCTTCCCCTGGACCCCTGCACCCCCAACTCTTGGGACTTTGCTGGAGGGAGTGCTCTCTCCAGCACCACTACCTCCAATGCCAGCCCCTCCTCGGCTGATCTTCAGGTGCAGAAGACATGCCTAAGCCCTGAGAACTGAGAATCTAGAATCGTTTTGCAGTTCTCCAGGCAAGTGAAAACAGTGTTGTGTGGGTGACAGGCTTTCTGGGGGGCTAGGGGGCAGGAATCTTGCCTTCAACCCTCCCTCCACTACCCTCCTTCTCCCTCTTCATGCAGCTGAGACCCAGCAACCTTGGGGCATCCACTCTTCCTTTCCCTTCCTTCTAAAATGTTTTTAGACTTAAGGTTTTGGGTTTTGGTTTTTGTTTTTTAATTCTAAAAAGTACAAAGACTAGGAATCACCTGCACAGCTACCAGAATTAACAATTTACTAACATTTTGTCAGATTGGCTTCAAGCATCTCTTTTCAAAAACAAGTGATATAAAACATTGCAGATAAAATCAAACTCCCTGTTGGTCCCCTCCTCCGCCTCTCTCCAAGAACACTCATTGCTCTAAGTGTGCTGCTTCTCCTCTTTAGTCCATCGTTACACTTTGAGAGATATATGCACACACACTCACCTACATCCGGGAACAACAGCACAACTGTATTACTCTAATTTGCATAAAAGTATACAAAATCATCTGCAATCCCCTCTCTAACATCGTGTGGGGTTTTTTGTTTTGTTTTTAGAGGGAGAGAGAGTGCATGCCCAGGAAGGGAAGGGCAGAGGGAGAGGGGGAGAGAGAATCGTAAGCAGGCTTCATGACCAGTGTGGAGCCCGACACGGGGCGATCCCACCACCCCAAGATCATGATCTGAGTCAAAATCAAGAGTTGGACACTTAACAAACTGAGCCACCCAGGCATCCTTAACATCATGGAGTTTTTTGTTTGTTTTTTGTTTTAAGAGATTTTATTTATTTATTTGACAGAGAGATAGAGATTACAAGTAGGCAGAGAGGCAGACGGAGGAAGAGCGGGAAGCAGGCTCCCTGCTGAGCAGAGAGTCTGATGCGGGGCTTGATCCCAGGACCCTGAGACCATGACCTGAGCCGAAGGCAGACGCTTAATACACTAAGGCACCCAGGCGCCCCTAACATCATGTTTTTAAGCTCATTTGCACAGATATATATTGGTCTAGTTCATTTATTTTACTGCTGCCAGCTGGCAGGTGGGTAGGCCTGATCCTTCTGCATGGAAATCTCTAGGGCTCACGTAACGCTAAGGCTTCCCTGACCTCAAAAGTTTTGCTAATTTGGAGAGACTAAGCCAAGTGTGGGGGTCTCACCCCAGCCCACCCCTTTTGGTCCATACAATCCTCCAAACCTTGCCCCAGCCCCTTGATCTACCCCCCCAACTCCACCCCCAGCTCTGGCAGGTGCCGAGATCACCAGGGCCCTGTTCCTCCCCTGTCTGGCTTTCTCAGGTTCCTTATCCTAACTTGGAGAAATAGAGGAATTAAGATCCTTCACATAGTGTTTTCCCTTATAAGCCACAGCATCACGAGGGGGTCATCCCGAGAGGTCGTGTGTCTCCCCAGGCTTTGGTGCCAGGCAACCCCGGGTAACTTGGCTCTGTTGGCAGGTAACCTGCCCAATCTGAGTCAGGCTCCCTGTCTGTAAAATGGGAATAGTAATACTCAGGCCATAGGCCTACTATGATGGATAAAGGGGAAAGTATATGAAACCCAGCTGGTAGGCTTCCACCACTTACCAGGCAGTCGGAAAGTGCTTCTGCCCTTGTACTTCCCCTGTCTCTTCTCCAAGCAACAGCCACAGAGGTCTCTCCAAATGTAACTCTGATCACATCACTCCTTTGCTTATGTGACTTCCCAGGTTAAGTCAAGAAGGCTTTGCAATACCCGCCTTGGTCTCCTGGATCCTTGCTACAGGAGGAGCCAGCCCCCACACCATGCAAACACTCCAACAGACATGTGGAGAGATGCACATGGAGAAGGACGGAGGCCCCCAGCCAACGGCCAGCACCAGCCTGCCAGCCACGTGAGAGAGTTGCTCTCGCTCCCTTGGGTGACTGCAGCCCCAGCTCCCGTCTGGCTACAACCCCACTGAGAAACCCGGAGCCAAGCCACGTCCAGATACCTGGCCCCATAAAAGAGAGAGACTAAATGATTTGTGCAGCTTTCCGCCATTCAGTTTTAGGGTGATTTGTTACACAGCTTTAAATAAGTAATACACAAGCTAACAAATGATGATAATTTATATCATCGTTACTAACTTGTATGCCAATGCTAGTGTAGTACTTATTACGCTCCAGGCATGATTCCAAACACCTTATGGGGATTAACTCATTTAATCTTCATGGGAACCATCTGCAATGGGGACTTCTGGTATCTCCACTTTACATATAGGGAAACTGAGGCACGACATGTTTAAATAAGTTGCAGTAAGTGGCAGAGCTGGAACATGGCTCCAGGGGCTGTGCTCCTGGCCACTCTCATTCTGCATCTCAAACAAAGCCATAACCAGAAATGTGGCACCAAGAAACAGATGTTCTCCAGTTCAGAGCCCACTTTTAAGGGAGGGAAGATATGGAAAAAAGTAAAAAGAACCAAGCCTCTTCTCTTCTCCCAGCCCCTCCACCAAGTGTCTACCCTTCTCCTTGGGTTTACAGATCTGTCTTTATCCTGCCAGTAGACTGGTCCCAGACAAGAGCCAACACACCTCTTCTGAGTCAGTGAACAAGTGTTTTAAAAAGTCCACACAGTGTTTTAAAGCTCTTGTCACATCTCTTTGGTTAGGGTTCTGATCAGCTGAGATGATCAACTTTCCCTCTGCACTCTAACTCAGCGCAAGCCTCATCCCTGCTTCTTCTAAGTGGCCAACTTCTTAAAACATGTCGCAAGTCTTTAAAGTGGAGGAAAATTCTAAGAAGACAACCTCATCAGGCAGAATCAAGATACACAAAGCACGTGTTCTACAGTCCCAGTCCGTGCCGTTTACAGACATGGCTAATCAGCCGCCTCTTTCCCACTCAGTCCCGAAGTAGCCTCAGCAGCCTTCTCCCCGCGGGGCTGCGGGCAGCCTCTTCCACAGGTTCTGGGCTGGCCGTGGAGCCGAGACCTATTTATCATTCTGGCTCTAACAGGATAAAGACGAAACACCGAAAGCAACAGACTGGAACTAATCCCTCTACTTTCCAAGGGAGTAAAAGGCTCCCTGCTTCCCTTGCTCCGACCCCTCCTACCCAAAACCCATTTTCATCACAGCGAGAGCTTAGAAGGGATTTTGAAAAGAGAAGAGGCTGCAAGAAAACACTGGCCTTGGTTTTAATGATGGTATGAGGACGAAGGCCCATGCTGGGAGGTGTCCCGTGCCCATAGATGACGGGCGTTAGGAACCAGACTCTGCAGCAGCAGGACCAGAAAGGACTTACCCCGAAGTCAAGGTAAATTGGGAATGTAGTTACATTCTTCACTTGACGTAAAACCTTCTGCCGACAACCTCCTAGCACTTTAGAGAGGGCTCGTGAACACGTGTAAGGACCAGCTCAGCCCAAAGAAATAGAATGCTAGCCAAGCAGAATTTACGTATTTCTAGTAACCACATTAAAAAGGTAAAAAGAAACAGATAAAAATGATTTTAATAGTGTATATCATTTAGCCCAATACATCCAAATATTATCATTTCAAAATGTAGTCAATATTTTAAAATCCTTTTCTTGTACTAAGTCTTTGAAATTCAGTGTATGTCACATTTACAGCACATTTCAACTGAGACACTAAATTTTCGCCAGAAATACTTGCTCCATATTGACAGTTCATAAACTTTACAGTTCAAAATGTAGATTCCACAAACTTCAGTTCTTCCAAACACTCCTAAAAGTTGCCCAATAACTGAAATGAGTGTTTGCTTTTTCACTTTAAATCAATTAAAATTAAATAAAATTAAAACTCAGTTCCCCCTGTTGCACCAGCCACACGTCAAGCACTCAGTAGCCACATGTGGCTGTGGTCACGTAGTGGTCAGTGCACATCTGGACCATGCACGCTCTGGCTACCCAGGGACAGGGGCCACCCTCCACCAGATACCCTGTGACCAGGCTCTACTCGGCACATCCCTTTTGGCTTATGGCTCCCAAAAGTCCTCCATCATCTTCCCTGGTCCCTGCAGTGTGTGTGCTCTCTCCCTGGGTTCCCTTTCTCCCTCTGGCCTCAGGTCTGGTGAACTATTTGGGGGCTCTGGCTCAATCCTACCACTCGACTCCTTTAAGCCATCAACACCAGCTCAGATATCACTAGTGGATCGTATCTTCTTTCTCCCTGAGCCTCAGGCAGGGCTCTACCCCAAACCCTTGGATAACGCCCCCAACCTCTCCTACTCCCCTCAGCCTCTTCCCCTTCCAACCCTGCAAGGAGGAACATTACTTGGAGGGGAAAAGCTCGTTTCTAAGCAAAGAATCTGGTCGGAGACGTGCGAGGTTCCAAAAGCTACCCCCCACCCCTCAAAACTGACTGAAGACTTGGCAACTTGACAACATGGGTCCCTTCTGGCTGTGGCTTCCCTGGGCCAGACCCCCTTGAGATGAAAGACCTTGGAATGTCAGAAGTACTCCCCAACAGTTGGTTGAAAGAAGCTAAAAGCCAGCGCTGCTGGGAGAAGATAAAGGGATGAAAATCTGAACTCTGAAAAGCAGCCTCTGAAAGGGCATGACTGACAGCGGTCTGGAATTGAGGGTGTGTGACCTGAACCACAGAGACAGCGCTGGCGGCTGTCCGGGGACACATGAAGCCTTATCGTACCAGCCACCGGGGCACTGGGGAAGTCACCTGGACATCAGTGGACACAGTCTCAGACAGGCCTAGGCAGAGCGGTCTTGCCCCTGAAAGCAGCCCCTTTCTTCCACTGCCTGCCTGATAAAAAGCCATGTGGGGTCCTTGATCCTGCCAGGCCTCGGGGGCCCACGCCATGTCTGAGGGAAGGCCCCGGATGCTTCCACCTTCAGGGTTCTGCCGGTACAGAAGGGGAACCTGCTTGTACGCAAGGACAAGACTTCCAAGTTCCTGCATTGCCAGAAAACATCCTTTCTGGGGTCCCAAATGCACCTGAGGAGAATGCAGTGAAGCAGACGAGGAAACAAAGGGGGACTCGACTAGGTATCACCATATGGAGGACTTCTTCCCACACAGAACTCTCCCTCCCGATACAGAGCCCTCCCCCACCCTGCGTCACTGCAGTATTTCAACAAGGGCACCATTATCTTTGGTCTTTTAAATTTCTTCAGGCACCAGCACCCTCCATTCCCCCTCATGAGCCGAGAGAGAGAGAGAGAGAGAGACGCAACACACACAAGTACCTCATTGATCTCACTTTATAAGGAAATGAAGTGTTCCAGCCATAGACTGTTTTTCGAAGAACTTAGTTACCTCTTTAAGAATCAACACTTCCCATTATATTTGATCACATTTCTGGAAGATTTTCTGAACGGAATGACAGTCCGCTGACGTACCCAGCCTGTACACTGGGTGTAATTTATCACTTCCTGATGACTCAGGGACATGTTCCTGAGCCTCCTCTCCACAGCCTACGGGCCTAATGACCCAGACTTCCACCTTGGGCCACTTATACCCTTGCTGAGCCTGCCCCAGCCAAGTGCCCCGGGCACACACCCTGCAGAGATGGTGCCCTGGGCCTTGGCCCTCTGGAACATTCTCCCGCTAGGTGCCCGTATGGCTCTCTTTCCATTCATGCCACAGCTCAAACACCATCTTATCTGAGAGGCCTCTCCTGGCCATCCTTCTCTCGTCTCTCTGTCCCCTTTTGTGGCTTTATTTTATTTTCATGGTATTTATTTCATGGGATTGCCCCCCACTCCACACCTAATGCATTGTATATTTATCTGTTCATGGTCTGTCTCTCCCAGACTAGGAAGCGAGCTTGTCAAGACCAGGACCTTTTACCCAGTTTGTTATCTCCAGAGCCTGGAACAGTCCTGACACATAGTAAGTGTTCGGCAAATAATCGTCAAGAGAAGGAATAATGATGCCATCAGCACTTCTGACCAGTGTGTGTGTGTTCAGGAAGAGGGGACTGCTCCAAACTCCTATGGCCTTTCCTGGTTGGTTCCTTTGTTGTCAACCGTCGTCCCTTCTCGGTGTAGCCGCAGCTCCTAGCAATTCTCTCATCTCACTTCTTCTTATCTTCTTCTTGTAACCCCAGAAAAGCAAAAGGCTACCAGGAGATGGCCAACCTCCTGATCTCCTTAAACTGATTTTTACGATGATCATTTCCAGGTTGGGGCCTAAGGGCAATGACCACACCTGTCTTCTGAGTCAAGTGCAAGGACGCAGGACTATCCGTTCTCTGTTCGGGGGTCTTTGTGCTTTCTTTTTGGTCTCCCCAGATGGCCCAGATGTCTGAAGTCCACCCACAGACACCCCTCCATGTGTGCCTGTGAGCAACCCCAGACACACAAATACCGCAGGCTTCTAGTGTAGCAGAAAGGGAGCTGCGCAGCTCCATCAGACAGCGTTCGAAGGGAAGAGAAGTAGGTCCAGCTTATTCCTTTTGAAACCTTGAAGGTTTCATGCTCTTCTGCACATGAATGGTCTGGCTCTTCGTACACCTCACCTTATGGCCTTATTCTCTTTCATCTAGGCACTAGCAGACCTTGAGCCCTGGTTTGGGGCCACCTCACTTCTTCAGAAGTAGGTCAACAAAGCTAAAGATGGTTTGAGTTGGAAGGTGCCTCGGAGGTCCTATAGTTCAACACTCATCTGACCGATGAGGGGACTAAGGCTCAGAGAGGGGAGGTGACTCACCTAAGAAAACGTCACCCCTTGGGGGCAAGACTAACCCTAGAAGTGGGTCACTTGGTTTTCATTCCACATCATCTCTCCATCCCGTCACACTTTCATTCCCCTGTGGCCAACACCTGTTTCCATCTCAGGCCACTCTGTTCTGCCAGGTCCTGACCCCTTCAAGGGCCTCTAATGGCAGGTGTCACACTCTGACTATGTCAAGAGATGTCATCCACCTCTGAGCCCTGGGATATGCTATTCCTAATGTACATTGAGCCACACCTCACTTCATGGGATGGCAGAAAAGAGACACTGGGGCCCTTAAATCACACCTGAAGCTCTTCCTAATGGGTCCAGAAGAGTTGAAAGGCTCTCCTGGGGACAGACTTGCCTTTATGTCTTCCCAAATGTGGCCCGAGCCTTATCTTGCCTAGGGCGTATAATCGAAAAGCGTTCTCCTATTTGCCCCCTGAGTTCCAAAATACTCCAGGCTGCCACTCCTACCTATTCCGATATGTTCACAAAAATCCTGCGGGTGGTCACACTGTCTCCAGCCAGATACTGTTCTGAGGTATAGCTGAAATTCAGGGTGTCGGGGAGATGGGCAGGCCTGGCTTCAATCGGGCAGGAAAGCTTTGTGGGCCTCATTCTGAGGAGCACGAAAGACACTAAATACATTTGCTGTTTCGTGGCTTTGCCTCCAACCAACTTCGCCCCCCACCGCTTGCCTGCTTGGTGGCTCCAAAGGAACAGGGAGGGGACAGCACAGTGGCAGACCGCTATGGGTCTTTCAGTCATCCTCCTCCCTGGCCTGGCCTCCGTGTTCTCAGCCAGCCCTGCTCCCTACAGCGCCAGGTCCCTTGTGGGGTAAGAACTGGACCCTATTTCAAACCCCATCACAGAGCTGCCTGACGTCTTAGGAGATGGACAGACAGCAAGCCTTTTCTCATCCCCGGGCAACCGCTGCGAAGAAACTGCTGACCTGTTGACAGGGGGTGTGAAGAGAAACTCTGGTCATCCTTTGGACTGTTCGAGAGAGGGGTGGTTCAGTGACCGTTGTCCTCTCTCACTGCAACTTCTGCCCACTCACCCCCGTTCTATTCCTTCACGCCTTACGGAATAAGTCACATAAACCTCTTGCCTTTTCCATTGGCTCAATGCTGAGCACTGATGGGGGAGTCAGAAGTGTGAGATGTGGTTAAGAAGTTTACTTCCATCGAGGAGTCGAGAGTGATTTTATTCAACGTTGAATACATTTTAAAATAATTATCCCAAAGGGCTTTGTCATTATAATGTTAAAAGATGTTTATTATAAAAAACGTCAAGGTGGGGCCACTGGGTGGCTCAGTGAGTTAAAGCCTCTGCCTTCGGCTCAGGTCATGACCCCAGGGTCCTGGGATCGAGTCTCGCATCGGGCTCTCTGCTCAGCAGGGACCCTGCTTCCTCCTCTCTCTCTGCCTGTCTCTCTGCCTACTTGTGATCTCTCTGTCAAATAAATAAATAAAATCTTAAAAAAAAAAAAAAAGTCAAGGAGCACCTGGGGGTGCAGTCAGTTAAAGCACCGACTCTTGGTTTCAGCTCAGGTCTGATCTCAGGGTCGTAGTATCAAGCTCCGCGTCGGGGTCTGCATTCAGCACACAGTCTGCTTGGGTTTCTCCCTTCCTCTTCCTTTGCCCCCTACCACGCTCTCTCTTTCCTCTTATTCTCTCTCAAATAAATAAATAAATCTTAAAAAAAAAAAATGTTGAGGGGCACCTGGATGGCTCAGTCAGTTAAGCTTCTGACTCTTGATCTCAGCTCAGGTCTCATGGTTGTGAGACCCAAGTCCCACCCTGGGCATGGAGCCTACTTAAAAAAAATGTTGAAAAAGCCAAAAGACGGATGGGGGGATTACCCATAATCCTACTTTTCTACTGCTAACATCTTGTTCTCAATGGTTTTTGCGTTTCTTCCCCCATCAAATGTTTCTGGAGTCAACACAACGCGGATCTAAGTACTCCAGGAAAGAGACGCTGGGGCATCAGCCTTGGTCTTGCCCTAAAGATGCTTCAGGGGAAAGAAGACATAGCTTGGGCCTCACAGGCAGAAACACCTCATTCTAAAGGCACTTCCTACTTGCCTTATTGTGGGTAAGTAAGCCACGGTTAGTCATATGTCAGCTGGACCTGATAACGGCCCCTACCTCGTCAGGTTGTTGAGGGGAATCCGAGAGGTTGAGGTTTGTGAGACATCTACCATAGAAGTAGCCAACGAACGCAGCCTCCATAAATATCACACAGAGGTAACGGCCTTGACAGAGGCCAGACAGGTAGGGACCAAAGAGAAGTGTCCATTTAGAGGAGAGACACCAAGGCCCTGCAGGCCATTTCCAGAGCCGTTGCACACCGTCTGCGAGTGCACCCAGGAAATTGTCTGAATGGCCTGCGCCCCTCCACATCTCCTGAAATGGCATTTCCAGACCCAAGGGCTTCCTCTGCTCCCAGAGCTGGTAAACTCAACTACCAGAGAAGAAAGCCAGGCCCAAGGCCTGGAGCGGCCAGTGCTGGAACTACTGCTACTGCACAGAAATATGGCACCCATCTGAAGAGTGAGTAGCACCTTAGAATCCTGGGACCTCGGGACTCAGGCCTCCCAAGGAGGTGACTCTTGGGCTCTCAGGCCCTTACCAGTCTTGGTGCCTCTGTGCTGTCCCCAGGTCCTACAGGAAGGTCTCAGCATGACCCAGGCTGGGACCCAAATGACGGGAGACCAGGTGCTTCCCAATCTGAACCCTTTGGCAAGGGGAGCTACAGGTGAACATGCATCTCTCTCCCCATCCTCTGTCTTGTGCATGGCACCTAGACAAATGAAATATAAAATCATTTTCTGTCTTTTAGGCAAACCCTATTCCACAGTTCCGAAACGCACACATGATAAATAAAATATGAACCCATCAAGATCTTGTTGAAGCCTCCACTCTCAGGGTACAGCACCAGGAAAGCCATCCGTCACCAGTGTCCCCTCCTGCTCTGTGAGCAGGGATCCCTTTGAGGCCTTGGGGGTCACTGCAGGACCTCCTCCTGACAGGGACCTGTCCCTCCACAAGCAATAAACCTCACAACGCGCCTCAGGAAAATTCCTTTGAAGCCAATTTATTTGCTTCTAGAAATGAAGCTCTCATGAGCTTGTCTAAGGATCAACAAACCTTAGAAATCATTTAACCCCCATTTGACATAAAATAACCAAGGTCCAGAGATATAAATATTTTGTCCGTAATCATCCACAGGATTCGAATTGGAGGATAAGAAAACTTGTGCCTGGGGCACCTGGGTGGCTCAGTTGGCTGAGTGCCTGCCTTCAGCTCAGGTCATGACCCCAGGGTCCTGGGATCGAGTCTCACATCGGGTTCCCTGCTTGTCAAGAGAAGTCTGCTTCTCCCTCTCCCTCTGCCTGCTGCTCTGCCTACTTGTGCTCTTTATCTCCATCAAATAAATAAATAAAATCTCAAAAAAAATACCCCAAAAAACAAAAAACAAAACCAAAAAACCCTCGTGCCTAAGACTTTCACGGTTCCAAACAGGCAATGTTGCAAATGAGTACCCCTTTCCTGAAAATATTCGTAATGGACAGTCTTTTTAAAATATGCCTGCAAAGTGAATTCCGTGTAGCACCTTAGCATCCCACCCATGCCTCTTAGAGAACTAGCATATGGAAAACCTGGGTGCCAAACCAATCACAAATGTTCTTCCTGACTGCGAGGTCTGAGGACCGAAGGCCGGCCGTGTCTGCTCAGCCGCCTGTTTTAGCGGCTGTCCAGGGCCAGCATGCATCAATGTAGATTCAAGTGGATTTCCCCAAATCCACTGCCTTGCTCAGAAAAAAACGGCATGGAAAAATCACGAGTCCTGCCACATCGTCAGCAGCCACTTAGGGACGGAGTCAGTATCTCCCTGTAGTTTTACACATTCCATAACCAATTTTTCACATCAAAATTTGTGACACATGGGCTGACAGCAGGACAGAATATTAAAAATCAGGACCTCCCTGAGAAATCCGGGCCATACGGTTGCTATGCCGACACCCCGCAATGCCAAACAGCGCCTCCAAGGTCTGGAAGCAACTTGGCGGGCTTCGAATAGCCCAGACATTGTGAAGGCAGAGCTGCCCCCCCCCCCCCCCCCCCCCCCCCGGCCCAGGCTGTTAGGCAGACCCTCCCTTTCCCAGCTCTGCTCTCCAATTCCCCAGGGGAGTGATGATGACGCTTGTCTGAATTTTCTCAGCCTCTGTCAGCAGCGCTGGCCACATCATTCCCTAAGAATTTGAAAACCCACATGCAGCGTCCTGGCCCAACTAGACAGAGACATGTTTTAGAAGGGCAGGGAGACCAGTGAGAGGTTCACCACAGCGTTCCGGGAGAAAGCAACCCTCAGAAGCACCTGCCTCTTTTAGGCAGGACATAGGGTTCAACCCCCCAGGGGAGATGAACATGCATTCCCCTACCTCCTTAGTTATGCTCAGGTTGGAGCCAGGAACAAAACACTAGGATGGGGGACCTGGGGGGGTGGGGGGGTGGTGAAGCTTGGCTGCTCCCAGAGACAGGCAGAAATCCTACTTCATCCGCCTAACAAGTACTTATTAAGTCTGGCTGTGTGCATCAATATGGAGATGTAAGAAGCTTCCAGCATAGTCCCTGCGTGACAGCCTATATGACTAATAACCCTCCTGAAGTGAAATACCTCGGAAGATAGGAAGACAATGCGAGGCTATGTCCATGGAGGTGTGTGACTGGGGACCAATGTCTATGCAGCAGAACAGAGCTAAAACTGAAGAACAGAGAGCGCGCTGGCCAGGGCCCGTGGTGGCCGGCCGGAGAAGAGGCTGTGGCTCACTCCCCCGAACTCCCACTCTCCCTCTCTTCCTGCACCTCCACTCCCTGGATCCCGGGATCTTCTTGATAATCCTTCACACTTTAAACTTAGCTTCCAGTTCACAGCCCTGCTCCAATCTGCAGCAAGTCGAACCCCATGGGAACAAGGAGAGGGCCGGAGGTTGTTCATGGGTGCCCCCTCACGACCTCTAATTTCCTCCCCTCAAAACTCGGCGGGGGCCTCCAGCAGAGCCCACCCCCCACGCCCCCCACACCGTTCCAGGGCTCTTGGTCTGAGAAGCCCTCCTGGCAGATCTCAGAGGGCAAGGAGGAGTGAGGATAGGTCCAAGAGCAAGGTCAGGATTCTGAAGGAGACACAATTGTGAGAAGACCCATACTCCAGCTCTGCTCCCACCGACAGTTTCCCTGGGCTCTCTTCCTTCCCTTCCCCTTCCTCTCTCCCTTCCATTCTCCCCTCCCCCTCTGCTCCAGCTCAGACCCTCTTCCCCACACGTCACTAGAGCGTCACCAGAGAGAAGGACAGAACATCTGGCCAGCCTGCCTCTCCCCGGCCGATCCAAGCCCCCCTACCCTGAGACCCGGGCTGGCCCACTCAAGGTGTAAGAACAGGGTCTCTCGGATGGGTCCTGCACAAGCTCCCTGCAGGTCTGGGGCCACTACTGGTTTGGCCAGTTCCCACTCCACTCTGTCAGTCTGCCCAGATCCCAATACCCTGGAGTCTTTACACTGGGGGATTTATGCTCATCAGCCTTTCCGTCCAAACATCCTCAAGTGCTCTGGAAACAGTTCCTAGTGACAGGGACCCTGGGCTCAGAAGGGAACACGCCACCTAATCAGGCTCACCCACAGAGTTCAGCTGGACAGGGATCTGGGAGTTGGGGGAGAGGGGCTGGGGAAAACCCATAAACCCCAAGGTCTCCAGAGGCAAAGCTAGGAAATACGATTCCCCTGCAGGGTTTTTTTTACGTCTTCCAGAGGTGGGGAGGGTGGGGGGGATTGACAAGACACGGCATCTGGGGCAGGTTGGGAATACGTGAACATTTCCACATTGACACCCGCCTCCATCATATTCCTGGGGCTCAGCTGCCTTTGCAGAAATATCCCAGATTCTACTCCACACAAGCCTTCGACCTCCTGAACCTGCATCTCCCCTTCCAGAGGAGCTTCGCACTCCTCCCTCCCCAGGCCCAGATCTTTTCCATCAGAATGGCCACCCAGCTCTACTCTCCCCCTTTGGCCCCACACTTTGCTCTCCCTCCTTCTGGTCCTCTTCTGGCAGAGCTGCCCCATCGTAGCAGCTTGTTCCGAGGGTCGCCCGAGGCTCTCGCCCACCACCGGCCGCTGTCGGAAGAACGCAGTCCCCCGACCGCGCCTCTCCGCGGGTCCCAGAGCCTCACGCCTCAACAGGTGCCCCTGCCACACCGGGCTGTCACCCGGGGCCCCTGCCGAGGCGGCGACAGCAACGCCCCCTGCAGGGCGGCGGGGGTTCCGCACGCCCCAGCCCAAGTCCCCGGAGCGCCTAGGGCCCCGGCAACGTCGCGGAGGCCCCCGCCGTGCTCCGCCACCTTTGTTTCCCCACTGGCGCATCGCGGAGTTGACCGCGAGAGAGGGAATCTCCCAGCCCTAGCGCACACACTGCCAGCTCGCCAGTCGTGATGGATCTTCGTGTTGGGGTGAAGGGCGCATACAGGAAGAGAGACCTTTTCCGGACCCAGAGAATGCCGCGGGTGCAGTGGGAACTCGAGTCCTCCGTGCGAGAGAAGCAAGTTCAAGTTGATCCGAGCCGAAAAGGGGGCGCAAAGCCCGGCGCAGCCCCTAGCGACCCTGCCTTACCCTACGCCCCCACCCCACGTCCTTTGCCCCCGGGAGACTAGAGAGGGGCTGCGCACCGCCTCCTACGCGCTCAGCCGCGCGAGGTTCCCACTGCCCTCTCGCTACGCGCAAGGTCCAGCTGCCTTCCTGGGGCGGGCGAGGTGCTGACTGTCCCCGGCCCCCGACCCCCAGCCCCTGGCTCCGCCCGCGCAGTGTTGAGAGAGCCACGTTCCCAGTCGCGCGCGTTCGCCGGGCCCACCAAACTTGCAGCACTTTCTCCCAGCCCCCATCCGCTGTCACCCTCCCTCCATCCGTGCGCCCTGGCCCGGCTGGCCCGACAGAGGTTGCCATAACAACGGACAGGAATGCTCCAACATATACAAAGCCGGCAGGGCGCGGCGGGCACGCAGCCCCCTGCCCCGCGCCCTCTGCAGCCGCTCGGGGCTAAGGACGCGCGCCGCGGCTCCCCGGCCGGCCGCCCGGCGCGCAGGGCGTACTCACAATGAGCGGGATGGTGCGGTCCTCGCGGAGCTGCTCTGGCTTCCCGCCGGCCCTCTGCGCGCCCCGGCCGCCGGAGGATGCTGCGTGGGCTCGGTTGTCCTGCCATAAGTAGTAGAAAGTGCCCAGGATCCAGGCTACGGTCAGGATGGCGATGGCATTGGCGCGGATCTTCCTCATGGTGGGCGGGCGGGCGCCCCGAGTGGGGGCCCGGTCCGGTTGCTCTCGGGGCCGGGGTGGGGGCGCTCGCAGCCCCAGCTGTTTGTTTTCGCTCGCGCCTGGCTGCTCAGTCCTGCAGAGCAGAAAAGGGAGAGAGGTGGGGGGTGGGGGGTGATAGGGAGAGACAGGAGCGCAGAGCGATCCTCACGGTCCTAATGCCCTTCAGCCCCGAGCGCGCGCGTCCCCCGGGCGCCCATTCATTCGCGCGCAGAGCCCGCCCCGCGCTCCAGCCCCCGCCGGCTGCCCGGGCCGCGGCGCACGGGTAGAGGAGCACGGCGGGTGCGAAGCGGCACTGGAGCAAGGCCCCGCGAGCCAGACGCCCGCGGTGGAATGGCGACGGGCCAGAGCCAGCCTCTGCTCCCACAGCTCAGCGACCGAGCGCCCGGCGCCTGCCCCCGCGCGGCCCTAGTGGGTCCCGCCTACCTCCACGCACCCCCGGCCGGAGCGGCCCTGAGTCACGGCTGGAGATGCGCGACCCCGGCCCGGGCCCGCGCCGCGAAGCTGCGGTTCTGGGCTGCGCTTGGAACTGCGCTCTGGCGCCGGGTTTAAGGTGTGTTCTGCGAGGCCTCGGGAAGGGACGGCTGGGCGGGAGGAGAGTCTGGAGTTTGCCCCGGAATCCTCCGCAGCCTAGGATTCCCAGCCGCCCAAAGGCCCGCCCGGAGGAGGGATTGGAAGCTGGTGCACTTGACATTCGAAGAGAGCGGAGGGTTTGAGACTCGGCTTCGCCGCCGCCGCCGGTGAAAGGATGGGGCTACAACTACCCCCATATCTTTCACGGGTCTGGGGCTCCCAGCTTTCAGGAGTCTTCTCTCCAGACCTTTCACTGTCCCCTGAACAACCATGGGTATCATCACAGCTATTTGTCAGGGAGAAAGGAGACCAGAGAGGCTGGAAGATTGGCCCGAGGCCACACGACTAATTAGTGGGCAGAGCCCAGTCTAGAAGCCATCTCTCCGTTCGCACTTTCACAGAGTGCAAAACACGATGGTGAGACACAGACACAGAAATCACAGAGATTTGGCCCCAGCCCCGGAGGCATTGAGAATCCGATGTGAACCGCTTGTGTTCAGAGCGGAAGGCAAGTTGGGCTCCACACAGTGTCCGGCACAGAGCAGACTCGAAGTGGGTAAATGTCCCATAAACTGAGCAGGGATTACAAAGGAAGGAATAATGCATTACAAGGTAGTCTTAGAGGAGGCTTCTCACAGAAGGTAGATAAACCTTTGAATAAATTCTTAAAGATTATTTATTTATTTATTTATTTGACAGACAGAGGTCACAGTAGGCAGAGAGGCAGGCAGAGAGGAGGGCGGGAAAGCCCAATGCGGGGCTCGATCCCAGGACCCTGGGATCATGACCTGAGCCAAAGGCAGAGGATTTAACCCACTGAGTCGCCCAGGCGTCCTGAATAAATTCTTAAGAGGCAGGGCAGGGCAAGGTATTGGATGCCGGAGTAGTGAGGTCCAGAGGATGGCCGCGCTTGAGGTGTTCCAGAAAAAAGAGCCGCCCGGTATTGCTGGGGCCCAGGATGCTGGAAGGGACTTGGGAGTTGACTCTGGGCAGGCTGGTCCCTGGACGTGGGCAGAGTTAGCACGGAGTTTGCTTCTTGCTGGTGCTACTGGACACTGGCTCTCACAGAGGGTCCTGGCCCACATTAGGTCCCTGACTCTAAATGAAGCAGCCTCAGGACTCAGGCAAAGGTGAGGTCACAGCCCATGTCTTCCCCAACCACCGCCATCAGCAGTACTCATTTCCCCCCGTTTCTCCAGCATGCAGGACTGAACCATGCGTGTAAGAGAGAGGCTCATTCTGTTTCTGTTGGAATGAAGGAAAATGAAGAAAGAAAAGCCTAATGAGTCCTTGCTGCAGAAGGATCATGGTCGCTACTGCAGTACCCTCTTCCTCACTCCGAACAAGACCCTGAGGGTACGTCAACAAGTCCAGAAACAGCCACACTGAGAATAGGACCCTGGAAAGAGTGTACAAAGAGGGTCTCACAAAGACTAGTAGGGAATCCGAGGCCCGAGGCAGGTGGTGGTCGAGAACAACAGGAGATGCTGTGGAGATGCCACTGGCCCAGGAGCCGTGGGCCAGCCTTGCTCTCCTGGGTGTCTCTTGCCTGGGAAGTTTAATTAGACAGCTAGAGGGGCCAGGATTCATCTCCATAGAGAAAACTAACTGTCAAGCCAAGCCATTCCTGGTTTCCCCAGGAATCATGAGGCTGATCCAGGGGTCCTGCCCTCTGTGGGAAGCCCGGAAAAGCTTGCTGCCTGGGGCATTTCCAAACCATAAGAAAATGTAAGGGAACTGCCCTCCTCGTGCCCCCACTTCCACACAGGCTCTCGGGTCAGCAGAGTGGAAAGACTTGGAGGATGGCCCTCCGTTGCCACTGGCCGCTTCACTCAGCCCAGCCTCGCCTGTGTCTAATTACCTTTAGTCTTGAGAAAACCAGGTGAGAGGGCGTGGGATCCAAAGACATTACATCAACCCCTAGTGAGAAGCTCCAAACTCACGCCTAGGCATGGGGGATGAAGCTAGAAACTGCAATCAGGGTGATGGGGTTTCTGGTGGCTCTAGAAGGAGGGCTGTATGAGGTGAGGGAGGGAAGGAAGAGGTGGAATTCGGCAGGATTTCCACAGGTCTCACCTCTTACTCCCTAGGGTTCAGTGGTGAGGATGCTATACTCTGTCTCCATTGTCACTCCCTGGTAGCTCTGTCTGGAAGAGAAGGCTGCCTGCCCCACCCCCACACATCCCCATGTCACCACCATGAGAAAAACCCCACAGGGACATAGCCTCTCTGAATGACGTTAGACTTCACAGCCATCCCTCCCTCAGATGGACACAGTAAACTTCCCATGGTGGGGTAGGGGGTAAGGAGGCAGGTCACTACCATGCTCATTTGGCTGACAGAAATCTGACCTAGGCAGAGGTTAAGCAATGGGCCTGGAGCCACAGGCACATTGGGAACTTGGGGCTGCCACCTCAGCTACAGCCCAAGGGCTTTGAATCCTAACTAGGTACAGGGCTGGATCTCAGTGATCAGTGACGTCAGGGGGCATTGTTTCCTCTCTGGTCCTAGGAATGGAGTCCCGTGGAATCAGAGAAGCAAAGCGACACCTAAGAGACTTGGTGCTGCCCGGCACTCACTGAACCAGGGTGGTAATAATAGCCGAGGTTCACTGGGTACCCAGCAGGGGCCAGGTGCTGAGCGGGCTCCCTACATCCGCGATCTCTGAAGCCCCACAACCTGCACACCTGGACTCGGGGATACTCTCGGTGGCGGGAGCCGAGAGCCACCCAGCAGGGAGGAGGCGGGGCTGGATTCCCCTGCCAGAGTCTGGGCACCAGTACAGGGCTTCCAAGCACACTGGGCAGTCTGCAGGGTGGTCAGAAGTTCTGCACGCAGGGACCTCCCCTCCCCACGAGGGCCTCCATTTTCTCCTCTGGAAAATGAGGGATGCGGGGAGACGACCTCCAAGGTCCCTCCGACTGTGCCTTTAGGACCGCTTGTTCCTTGGGTATTTTCTTCCAAAATGTGGCACTGCTCCCCGCATGGTTCTTCTCTTTTAAAGCTGTCAAAGCCAGCACTCAGGAGCCTCAACTGGGCAAAGCGAAGTGCTCCCCGTGCTCCCAGAAGCCCCAGGGAGCTCTCTGTCCCCGTGCTTTTGATGTGCGGGTAGATCATAGAGGGGAGAAAGGCTGCGGAGTTCAGGGGAGACCCTGGCTCTGGACTTGGACAACCCGCATTCAAATGCTGGTTCTGTCCCTTATTAGGAGAGTGGCTTGGGTGAATTCTTACCCTCAGTTTCTTCACCTATAAGGGGCATTGACAGCCCTTAACTGACAGCACTGTTGTGAAAGGTAGGAAATAAGGCACAGAAACTCCAGTGCTGGTAACCATCCCCATCCCAGATCCCCACCCCACCGCACGCCTCTCACAGGCACTGCTGCTGGCTCCTGGCTATGGGGCTCTAGAAAGGCCTGCCCAGGGCAAATGCAGGGGAATGTTCACCAGGGCTGGGAAGGAGAACAGACCCTGGACAGGCCCAACAAGGGTAACTATCCTGCCACATCAGGGCATGGCTGCCTGTGTCTTCACAGTCTGTGTTGAGCAGCCTGGAGGGGGCTGGGGAGAGGCAGCATCCGGGACCCCAGCTACTGCTGGGTGTCCATTCTTGCCAGCATACCCATTACCCTTGCAACTCGGTCAGCTTGGAAGCCTCTTGCCCTCTCTGCAGCTGCAGCAGGGACCTGGATGGTGGGTCAGGGGGACTTGTTAGACCACCGTGTCTGCTCTAAGCAGCAAAGGAGGAAGACATGGTGAACAGAGCGAATGTTACCAGGCAACAGGCACTGTGCCAAAGCAAGATCTCAGAATACTCACAATGACCCTGTGAGGAAGGAGGAACCAGACCCTCTCCCTTGCACAGACAAAGGGGCTGGTGCCTGCAGGAGTCCCTCAGCCCCCACTGGGGGATCGGTGGCACAAACAATCCCCACAGCCAGCGGGCTGCACTGAAGGCACCACCTAAGGGAATATTATTTCTAAGCTAAGTTCCTTATAAACCATCAAGGAGAGGGCCTGGCTCGTTGAAAGGAACTCCAAGGGGCGTCTGGGTGGCTCGGTCGTTGAGAATCTGCCTTCGGCTCAGGTCATGTCCCAGGGTCCTGGGATCAAGCCCCCTATCGGGCTCCCTGCTCAATGGAGAGCCTGCTTCTCCCTCTCCCTCTGCCTGCCACTTTGCCTGCTTGTGCTCTGTCAAGTATATTAAAAGAAAAAAAACTAAAAAAAAAAAAAAAAAAAAAAAGGAACTCCCAAGAGTCTTATCAGTCATCGTTCTCCTATTTGGCTTTTCAGATCAGTTTCTGCCGCTGGGGTGTAAGCTCCACGAGGCCAGGAGTACTTGTGTTTGTTCCCCCATGGTCTCCCCAGCACTTAGAACAGCTTGGCATATAGCCACACATAGTACGAGCTCATTAAGTAGTTGTTGCTGGAAGGGAGGGAAGGAAGAGGAGCGGATAGCTGTGTGCAGGAGTAGAGCTGAGAAAGGGAGTGACTCCTCTGGGGTCAGTGTGGCCAGTGTGGGGACTCACTCAGGTTCCCCAACAGTGCTTCCTTGGGAGCCCTGCCCCCCTCCCTGCAACCCCAGGACCCGGGGCCAAATGCTGTGTCTGCAGGATGGCAGGGTGGGGCATGGGAAGCAGAAAGGTCAATCCGAATTTGGGAGGAGTGCCCCTGGTTCTGGTGGATAACTCCAGGAATATTATTACTAGTCATGAAAGGAGGCAGCTGTTGCATTTGGGAATAATAAGATTGCAGAGGCTGAGGGTTAATTAGAAATGTGTCAAATACTTTCTCTTAACAGTAAGGAGTTTCTACAAAGGAGAAATGTATAAATAAAGCCAGCTGGTCAGCAGAATTGGTCCTGGAGGCAGAGCCCTTTGCAAGGCCTTCCTGACCTCCCCATTTCCCGGGTGCTCTGCTTCATTCCTTCCCCCTCTCCACAGCCTCTAAGGAGATAAGTGGCAAAGGTCCTCAGAGCCAAACAGATGGCCCAAAATGCCAGGGCAGTGTTTGTCACATGCCCGTCTCTCACCCTTGAATGGGAGTTCCTCTGAGCAGGGCCTGGCAGCCTTCTTTTGTCACCAGTTTCTAGCACAGTGTTAGGGCATTGTGACAGCACTAATATTTGTGTGAGTGAATGAGTGAGTAAATACCTAGGGTCCACCCAAGGGCTGCTGCTCCTCCTCCCCATTCTGTCCCATGAAAATCCCACAAGCCTGCTCAGATGACAGAGTCTGCTTACATAGGGTGGTATGCCCAGTCCCTTTCTTTCCTTTCCTTCTTGAGTGCCTACCATGCCAGGCAATTCTAGGTTCTACGGATATGAAAATGAACAAAAACTGACCGCAGCTTCTGAGGAGCCCAGTAACTGATCCTGGGGAAAAACACGTCCATAAGAGGATATGATGGAACTCTCTCGAAGCACAAAGGGGGCTTCTCCAAGTAAGAAGTCATCTGAGAGCTGAATCTTAAAAGGCAGGCCAGTAGGCAAGAGTGAAAGGGTGTTCTGGGAAGAGGAAGAGGCAAACAGAGGACACGAGGATGTGGAATTGTGTGGGAGCTCAGGAAATGGCTCCTGGGGTTTGGGGGTAGGGGTAGGGGGTGCTGATGGTAACAAGGGCAGAGGTGTAGGCATTGACCAGTTAACAGATGTCTTCTCTGTCTTTGTGGGGACATTTGGACTTCCTCTGGTAAGCCATGGAGAACCATCTAAGATTTTAAACCAGGGAGTGACATGATCGGTTACAAATTTTAGTGAGGAGGCTGGAGACCGGTGGTACCAGGGGGTGACAAGGATACTGTGATGGTCCAGGCAAGCAGTGCCGTGGGCCTGGGTTAGGGCGAGAAGTCTGGAGGAGAGAGAGAGGGCAGACTCAAAGGATTTGGTGATAGGTTCGAAGTGGGGTTAGAGAAAGGGATGAAGAATAGCATGCACATTTCTTATGTAGCGAACAAGTGCTTTGGTGTAAGGTAATCCACTATGAACTGAAACAGGAAATGCAGGTGGAGGAACAGATTTGGGAGGCATGTTCAACTGAACTGGAGCTCTCTGCGGTCTGTCCACAAAAGCAGCTGTAAATCCAGGTCTGGTGATCAGGAAGAGGAGTGGAAGGAGCCAGGTTAGGTAGAGATGAGAGAACCAGAAGCACAACTGGGGCAAATGTGCTGGGTGGCTGCCCATGCGCCCAGCACCCAGGCATAGGAGAGAACCGTGTGCATCAGAGATTAGGACTTCTGGATCCCTCATGAAAATGAAGCCATAGAGAACTGGTGGTTTTTTCCACCTCCATCGGATGCCATGTCTCAAGGCCCTGGACCCAAGCTCTTGGGAATACTCATTTCTTTATCAAGGACCTCATCACCTGGTACATATTAGAATTGACCCCTAGACTTAGGGCTGGAGTGAAATTTGGCTGAGAAAGAGATTATGTGGTAAGACCAGAGAGAATCTGAAATGCAGAGACCCCCGGCCTTGCTCCTGTGCCTCCTTTAGTCTAACAGTGCCTGTAGCTGGTACCCCCATCTTCCCTGAGAAACTTGGAGGTGGAAACTAAGGGAATGTTCCTGGGATTGGTACATCTTTTGAAGCTCTCAGCAAGGCTGAAAATATCCATCGATATATTTTGAAGTGTAATTTCCACTCCCTTACCAGCCAAAATAATTGAACAGGAAGAAAAAGCTGTTAATGCAGGAGGCGTGTAACATCAGATCCACATTGCCTGGAAATTTACCATTTCAAAGCAATTGAGGGTTTTTACTGCCAGTGTTTATAGTCATACATGTCCCCTCTCACTGAAGCCATCAAAAGGCCCATCAATCTGGGTTTGGACACTGAAATTGTTCAGAGTCTGGAGCAAATGTCAAAGCAGGCAGAATTTTAAAAAATTATCCTGCCGTTTTGTCAGCATATAAATCATGGGGGTGGGGGAGTTGCCTCCTGGGAGGCGGCATAAACAGTTGGGGTTGCTGGTGCTCCTGGATCCCGTGGTGGCAGAGCTCCCCGGTGGCATGGCCAGGCACACCCTCCTCGCACCCACAGCATCTCTGATCTGGGCTCCAAGCACAGGTTGTCCTCTTACTTGAGTTTGGGTGGGCATTTCTCCCTCCTGCCCAACAAAAAATGCCTGCCCAGTGACCCCAGGTCCAAGGGGTGCATGTTCCCCAGGAGGGGAGTGACGTCATGCTGCCTCTTACAGCCTCTGCCCAGCTCAGCAGGAGAGACCGTCGACTTTGCCGACTTTCATCTTCTGTCCGCTGCCACTGCCTGTGTGTATGTGCGAGCATCATGTACGCAGGTGTGCTGTTTTTTCAATTAGAATGTGACTTCAGGCTTTTCCTGGAAATTACTGATTTCTTTCCCTATGTTTGTATCCAATGGAGGAAATTTCTAAACCCATGCCCAATCATTTGTCTTTCATTTTGGGATCCCTATTGTTCTAAAGGCGACTCTAAAAGTGCCATTGCCTCACTTGGTGATCCTGGAAAAGTCACTTCCTGGGCTTCTTTCTTGTGTTTGAAATGGAGACTTTGGTGCAAGGGACTTGGAAGGTCCTTTCTAGTGGTAGCATTTTAAGAGTTTATTTAGTTATTTTAATATTTTAAACCGTTCCTGCCCCAGAAAGAATTGTTGGCAATAAACGGAGACACAGTTTTCTTTATTATCATTAGTCCCTCCACACACATTACATACATACATATACATCCAAACAATTTAAAATATTCCATTGGGTCAAGAACCTAAAAACTTCTGGATTACAGCAGACCTAAAAAGGAGAAGTAAGAAGAATGTACAAGAAATTGGTACATCCAGGATGCCTGAGGAGAGGAACTTGAGAAGTGGGAGACTTTTCATCATACATTCTTTTGTATCCTTTGATTTCTTTGCCACATGTGTTTATTACCTCTTTAAACATTTTTTAAGCAAGGGAAGAGTTTTCCTTTCTCCTTCTCCAACCACAAGCCTCTCTGCAGCTCACTTGCTGGGGGGAAGAGGGGACCAGGACAGGGCTGGCGTCATGGGCCAGAAGCCATTCCTCAGCCCAGGCCCTGCTCAAGACCAGTCCCATCCCTCCAGCTGTCATGGCCAATAGCCACCCCATGTGCGTGGAGGGGTTCCGTGGGTGGGCACCACTGCCGGCTGCCCTTGCCTCGGGCACTCCGGCTGAGCAGTCAAAATGCTATAGGGACTCCATTCGAGGTGCTCCAGGAAGAGGCTAACTCTCCCAGCTCCAGCAGCCTGTGCGCAAAGGGGCCCAAGAGTCCAGCAAACGGGGAAGTGCATGCATCTAGCTTTAAATTCTCCAGATCTTACCATTCCCTTTCAAAGAGAGATTGCTTTTTGTTTCGTTTTCTGTTGCTAATATAACATGAGGGTAGGAACATGAAAGGAAATAGAAGAAAAGGACCAGAAATGCATGGAGAGAAAGGGTCTTTAAGGCTCCCCTTTCTCCGCCCCCCCCCACCCGCTGCTGGCCTCTGCTCGGTGGAGCTGGGCTGCAGCATCTCCAGCAAGTCCCGCTCGCCTGGTTTTCTCCCCTAGTGTAGCTCCTGCTCAGCTTTTCCTTGTGACATCGAGCTGCCACCCAGCCTTCCACCTCCTTTTCTGATTATCACCTTCGAAGGGTGCTGGCCATCACTCGTGTCCCCTACTTTCTTCCACCCTCCTCTGACTCACCCACTTCCCTGCCACATTGCCCAGCACCACCCAGACTGGTGCTGCCACCTACCCCACAACTGGGATAGGCTCCTCCATTGTCCGTTCGAAGTCCCTGTACCCGACTTCTTTCCGGGGTCAACTCTGTCCCCCAGCAGGCTACGGGAAGGTGCGGGCAAGAAAACAACCTAAGAAGCCATGGCAGAGTCAGACAAGGAGCAGCAGCAGATGGAGACATGCACTTGACAGAGTGGTCACAAGAGATGGAAAGATACAGAGTATGAGGAAAATCAGCTTCAGGGAAAGAAAAAGCAGACAGCGAAAACCAATAAAAGCGTAATGAGTACTAAAACCAGAAAGGCCTGAAGAGAAACCATCCAGGGAGCAGCAAGCGGACGCCTGACACCAGTGGAGTCAGGTCAGAGGGAAGGAGCAGGAGGGCTGGGGCGGGCAGCATGGGAGGGGCGGGAGGCAGGAGGCATGACGCAACAGAACCCTCTCGGGAAGGATCATTCACCTCCCGAGCTGTGGGGCTTACTGGCTGCAGCGAGTAGAATCTATTTAAAACACAGCAAGCATTTTACCTCGGTCTGTTTCCCTGTCTAGAAAAAGCTGGAGCCAAAGGCTTAGGGAACCATTCCAGCATTAGGACCCCACATGGACGACAGAGCAGAGACCAAGAGATCCTTGCCCCCTCTGGGAATTAGCCTCTAGGCTAAACTCACAGCTATCGATCCAAGTCCCAAAGGCCACTCGTGTTATCCACTTCCACAGGGAAAGCCTCCACGACTTCATTCTGTCTTCAAGCTTGTCAGAAAGCAGATGCTGTTCAAATGTGACAGCTGCGCTAAAGGATGCTCACAGGGAGCTCCCTGACCAGTGGGAATATTCGCAATGATGACTGGAGAAGCCTTGGGTGATCGGATAACAGCAAGACAAAGAAGAGAGCACCAGAGAACATCGCAGATAAAATGGCCCCAGGGAAACCAGATGGGACTTGAATTGGAAAAACACAAACAGCCTCACTCCTTTCCCTGGACTGTATATCTTTGGGAAACTCTAATCTGGGGAAGACCTGACTCTTTACCCGCCTGCCGCAAAGGAGTACAAAATAAGGCTGGGAGCTCAAAGTGGCGTAGAAGAGCCATCCATCCATCATGTTTTGGTTTCTGTCTGACTGAGAGGGCTGGGAATAAGAGGTCTTCGTTCCCTGGCTCTGGAGCTTGTAAATTGTGTAAAATACTGTTCCTGGCTGAATATAAGTCCTCAGCTCTGCATGACATTTATATTCTTGAAAAACTTAGTGTATAAATCAAATCAAATTTTGCCTGCCAGAGAAGTTGGCTTTTCAAAGAAAATTTGAGGTCAATCCTATGTGTAAAGAGAAGAATGGCCTGTGAAGGTGAAAAATCATGCCAGTTCATGTCTGTAACTTTGGAGTTCTGAATGTCTGATTTGGGTGGCTGTGGGGTGGGGGCATGACTGTCTAGAGATCCGGCTATAGTTCACTTGCAGATTGGGATTCAGCATTACTTTAAAACAAACAAAAAACTTAAATCAGATAGGTATGTTGCAGAAGCCCCACTAAAGAAATATGAATTTTTAAAAATTTATTAGGGAACACATCAAATATGTATTTTAGAAGTAGTGAGCCTACTAATTAAAAAACCCAACTCCAGGGTGCCTGGGTGGCTCAGTGGGTTAAGCCGCTGTCTTCGGCTCGGGTCATGATCTCAGGGTCCTGGGATCGAGTCCCACATCGGGCTCTCTGTTCAGCAGGAAGCCTGCTTCCCTCTCTCTCTCTCTGCCTCCCTCTCTGCCTATTTGTGATCTCTGTCAAATGGATAAATAAAATCTTTAAAAAACAAAAAAACAAAAACCCAACGCCAGCTATTAGCAACTGCTGGTCAATCCTGTGAGAAACATAGACTTTTGTGCCAGATGACAGATACAGAGAATGAATTTTATAGGACAGGACAAACATGATTAGTCGTACTGAGGCTGTAGGTCCAAGTTTCTGCATAAGTGCCTTAGACTACAGCCTGGAGTATAAAGAGAAAGGCTGAGAAATATATTCTTGGTGAACAACCAAAGAAAGCTGGGACTTAAAAAACAAAACTCCCCTTCCCCCCAACCCCAGGCTGAACAACTCCCAAGTAACAGTAACAGAGGTTCCCTTCAAGGAGGGAAAGGACTGGGTGGGGGTTAGGGAGGGGGGGGGAACAGTCCCTTTTCATTACACATTAAAAAAGATTGTTTTGTACTATGTGCACACATCACCTATTTTCTTTCTTTCTTTCTTTTTTTAAAGATTTTCTTTATCTTTAAATAAAAAATAAAGAGAGAAAGAGTGAGTATGAGCAGGGAGAGGGGCAGGCAGAGGGAGAGAGGGAAGCAGGCTCTGTACCAAGTAAGGAGCCCAATGTGGGGCTTGATCCCAGGACCCAGGGATCATGACCAGAGCCAAATACAGATGCTTCACCAACTGAGCCACCCAGGTGCTCCCACATTACCTATTTTCAAAAGTAACTTGTAAAGAACAAGTATCGTGAAGAGTTGCAGTGACCACACCAACTACGTAGGACAAAAGAGCAAACTGCCCAGACTTAAGACTACCAGTTCTTCATGTTTTCACCTGGATTTGCACTCATATAATAATTTGCTCAGGTAGATGAATGTACAACCTTCCAATCCAAGGCCATACATCATCAGAATAGATGTTTCATGTAATATAAGAAACCTGAGCTCCAGGGTGCCTGGGTGGCTCAGTTGGTTAAGCGACTGCCTTTGGCTTAGGTCATGATCTCAGAGTCCCAGGATCGAGTCCCTCATCAGTCTCCCAGCTCTGCAGGGGTCTGCTTCTCCCTGTGACCTTCTCCTCTCTTATGGTCTCTCTCTTGCTCTCTGTCAAATGAAAAAATAAAATCTAAGAAAGAAAGAAGGAAGGAAGGAAGGAAACCCAAGCCCTGAGAGCTGGAGTAACTGGACTTAGGACTGTCCTGGAGCTGGTGGGGTTGGCATGAGCCCTGAGCCCAAAGCCCTGGGTAGGGGCCTGGTTGGGACTCTTGTATCACGCCCTACCTGCTCATCAGCACCCAGATCCACAAAGAAGTGGGCCTCAACCTAGTGGGTGCTGAGCCCTCAGTTCCAGAGCTGATGTGGCATCTGGGGGGCCTCAAAGAGAAGTGTGTTGGGAAACAACTTTTGAGTACTTCATCAGTGACCTTCCCCACATGATCCTGGACAAGCTGGAATGTGAAGGTTTCCATGTGCTGAGCATGACAGTGGTGAGCCAGATGCTGGTGTGGGGTGTGCACAAGGACTGACTCTCTCACACTGAGGAGTAGACGGGGCACTCTTTTCTCGTGTGATTCCCAATCATGAGTGTCTGTTCACTCACTGTCTAGCCCCTCACTTCCCAAATCATCATTTTCCTTTCCCTGCACCACTGGGCAGTGAATGGCCTTTTCTGAAACCTGCCTCAGCCTGTGGGAGAGGGCAGGGCCCTTGCCCTGGGACTTCTAGCTGCCCCTTCATCTTCAGGCCTGGCCAAGGGACTTAGAGGAGGTTATAATCTCTGGGCAGGCTAAGGTGCTCCCAAGAGCCAGGCTGTCCTAGGCCAGGAGCTGGGAGCATATAGCCCCAGGTTTCGGTGGGAAGGTCCTGCAGACCTAGTCCAGGCCAACAAAGAGCTATAATAAGTGGCTGCTCAAAAAAAAAAAAAAAAAAAAAAAAAGAGGGGTGCCTGGGTGGCCAGTTGGTTAAAGCCTCTGCCTTCAGCTTGGGTCATGATCCCAGGATTCTGGGATCAAGCCCCGCATCGGGCTCTCTGCTTGGTGGGGAGCCTGCTTCCTCCTCTCTCTCTCTCTCTCTCTGCCTACTTGTGATCTCTGTCTGTCAAATGAATAAATAAAATCTTTAAAAAAAAAAAGAAAGAAAGAAAGAAAGGAAAAGGAATAAAGAAACCCCAGCCTTGAATGGTTAAATGGCTGCATACAATTTGTCAAAATTCACAAAGTACTCTCAAGATTTGTACTTCATCGGCGCCTGGGTGGCTCAATGGGTTAAGCCACTGCCTTCGGCTCAGGTCATGATCTCAGGGTCCTGGGATCGAGTCCCACATCGGGCTCTCTGCTCAGCAGGGAGCCTGCTTCCTCCTCTCTCTCTCTCTGCCTGCCTCTCTGCCTACTTGTGATCTCTGTCATATAAATAAAATTAAAAAAAAAAAAGATTTGTACTTCATTGTATGCTCATTACACTGTGCTTCAATAAAGTATTATTAACAACATCAAAAAGCTTAGCCTTTGTGAAGAAAGAATGAGTCAAAGAATCGCCATTTGGGGTTTATTGGGTAGGTGGTTCAGAGAAAACTAGTGTTTTGAGAAGACAACACGGTGTAGACTTTCTGCAAAAACTTGCTCTTTGGAAACCATCACTACAGCATGTGCTTTTGGTTAAGCATTCCACGGCTGAAACGCAACTCTGTGCTGAGATGCCGAGAAGATGAGGCAAAATCTTGGCCAAGGTCAAACTCTGCTGATGGTTTGAAAGGGGGACGGCAGCCAACTGCTCTGCACTTGTATAACATTTAAAAAAAGAAAAACTAACCCCAAGCCATCTTCTGTCCCTTTTTGGAGCCAACATTAGTCCTGCTCATTGCATCCAAGAACTCAGAGGAAGTTGCATGTATGTTGCTACAGCTCAGACCTACCCAACCTTCAGGGCCCATACATACCTACTTTAATTAAAAAAAAACTAAGCTAGCTTGCTGGGACTCTAGTTGGCTCTATGGGATATGATGGGAGATGTCAGAATTTTAGATGAAGTTAGGGTTCATCCATCAGAGGCAAAGAAATATACTTGAACCTCCCTTTTGGCTATCTGGTTACTTTTTCTGGAACTAAACTGCAACAAAATGACCCTAATTTGATAGAAAATGGGGGCTCATGTCTGTATCTGGGTAACTATTATAAAAAGAGCTGCAAGCTTAGCATATTTGGTCCAAATATGTGCTACACAAAGAAAAGCCAATACACCAACACCCTCTTTTGGACTGAACGAAGCACAAAAAGGAACAGGGAAACATATTTTTTGTCAGGTTATAGGGAACAGATATAGATACACAGAAATGTCTTTCAGCAGTTTATAGAATATAAACTATATTTTATGCATGTCTGTCTTATAGATGCCAAAGGTAAGAGGGACAAAGTCCAAGGCCAGTCAGGGTTATACAAGATGCAGGCCCAAGAAACTTCTCAGTCTCCCTGTGAGGTGATCATGTCTTAGGACTTATGGATGGGTAACAATGTGTTAACACTGGATCCCTCAAATTTTCTTAGGCAGTCATGACAACATAAAAAAAGAGAGAATATTTTTAACTCATTGGTTTAATGTTTTCCTTTTAAAGTACCTAATTCTATTCAGTCCTCTATAGTATAGTCTTAATTTCTCCTATCCTTAAAATGAGAAACACTCATTCCTTTTTTCTCAATATCTTCCCATCTACAATACTTGGCAAACTTGCCTCATTTCCATTTTGTGCTTATCTCGTTAAACCTTACAGCACAAGCAATGCAACTGAAGATACAAATTTCTCTTCTTTCTTTATTGCTGAATAGTGAACTGTGAGTTCCTAAGGCCACAGACAGCACACCTCTGGTGAGAAGTATATTTTGACCTCAGGTGGAGCACCAGATGGAGGAACCAGGCTTCTCTCTAGTCAGTGAGGCCAGGAGGACATGGTGTGGCATCCTGCTTCCCTCATTCCCCCCCTTTCCGTGCATAGTCTCCATTCCCAGAGCTGGGAGCGGGATGAGGGTGTGCAACGATGAAGCAGAAGGTACACAGCTTCCAAGAGAAAGTGCCACATAAACAGTGGGATGTATTGCCGAATGCTACAGCTAGGAGGGTCCTTACCGCACATCTAATCTTAACTTCTAACTTTACTGGTAAAGAAAGGAGCCCAGAAAAGTTAAGTGATTAGTCCAAAGATACACAGGTAATGGCCAGAACCAAAACCTAGGTCACCAGCCTGTTCCTCTGATCCTTTAACACACAATAGAACTGAGTACAGGGAAAAGCAAAATAGAACATTAAGTCCATGGCTACAACCCCATCAACCCATGAACCAAATAAACATATCTCTTTTAAAACTACCCATATCTTAATCTCCCATTTCTTTTCAGCTGTTAGCTTACTAAGCTCAAATGTTTGATTCTTATCCAGGACTTAATAGATACCCTGGTGGCCTGGAGAGTCAGAATCCCAACTCTGCCCCAGCATGTTGAAGCCTGAAAAGGGAGATCTTTGGGAAGCAGGAGTACAGTAAAAGTAGCCTCTCCTACTCAGGAATATTCTGGACCACACATCATGCTTATATTAATGCTGACTCCAAACTCAGCAGCTTTTGGAGCTTATGCAGGCAGAAATGGCAACAGACTACCCACTTAGCAAGAGGAAAATGCAAGAATTAATAACAAATAAGGAAGCTAGAAGGAGGGTAAATGCTTTGGATTCAGTCTGGAAGGCAGGGAAATTACTTCCATTCAGAGCAGAAAATGACCTTTTAAGGCAGTGTATACTACATCTGAAGAGGATGCAACACAGGATGTGTGAAGCAGGTCCTTTGATATTCCCTATTCCTGTGCAAAGGAAGTCAATTCCTGATTATCCCTCAAATGATGACCCATTTGGTCTAGTTACCCACAGTATCTAGGGACCTCCAACAAGAGTGGGCTATATAGAAAGACCTCGTTAGATGGAAATACTAGTCTAATGTACTTCCCACTTTCCCAGATAACATGCTGGCATTCAAGCGAGGGCCTTGGTGCCTCAAGCAAAAGGCGGGGGATGGGGGGTGACTAAAGCATCTCCTAGCAGGCTGGTAGGATAGGTAATTGGAACAAGCAAGCTGCCGGCTGCAGGTAAACCCCAGACCATCACTGGATATGAAACTGCTCCAGGACTGGGGACAAGAAGAAGGCTTCAGCATGAGGAGGTAACTTGGTGAATAGCTAAAGTTTATCACTGAATTCCAAAGCAAAAATATTCTGGGGACTATGTATTATATTTACATTATTCAGATCAAGAGTTCATCACAGCAATGTCATTCTTACACCCTCTTTCAGCTTATCTCACCCAAGAAAAACTGATGCCCACTGTATTCCTGAAAGATCAGGCATTCTAAAAATGGCCACTTAGCAACAGAAAAGACAAAAGATCAAGAAGGACTCTTAAAATATGTAATAATTAGTAAACTAGCAAACCAAGAAACTGTCTTCTTTAACAGTAAAAAGTGATAGCATGATGATGAGACATGATGAAGGGAAAAAAAAAAGAAGGAAACGATCAACAAATGAATGAAAAACTCAAGAGAAGTAAGGTAAACTGAGAATTCAGATTATACTCAAATGTTAGGGCCCCACACTAACAGGTAAGAAAGGAAGCTAAATAAAAGCTCTTTCTGCCTGCTGGGCTCCTAAGAGTCTAAAATGAGGGATTAAAATGGCTTTATTTCAACAGAACACATTTTGTCATCTGATCTCCATCCGTGACATGGATAAGAATAAGTAACTTATGGTTGCACTCTTAAAAAGCAACAAATCCCTGAACATTGTGCCTTGTTCACTTTAGGATGGCAAATCACTGCTGTGTATCAAACACACAAAAAAGACCTGTCTGTAACTTTTATTTTAAGTTTTTATTTTAAAATAGTGTTTCCAAAAAACACTGACTACAAGGGGAAATGAGTCAATAAAGGATGGGAGATAAAGGGGAAGCAGAGAGAAGACTCTAAGCCTAGAAACACAATGATCCGGGTACATTCGGAGGCCCTTGCCATGACCCTGTCCTCTCACTACTGTTCACGTGGAGGCTCAGTAAATGTACCGGGACACGAGCTAAAGGGTTAGAAGCATTCCCTTGATATATGCTCCTAAAAGGTGGTATCAATCGGTACTCACTCCAGAAATGTGAGACCTCCTCTGCCCCATCCAATCGCTAGAATTCTATCCTAAATAAATTATCAAAGATATAGTCAAAGATTAATACAAAAGACAGTTCAACACAGTATCACTGACATTAACAAAGGATCTGAAACAACCAAAATTTCAACAGTGTGGGAATGGACAACTGAAGTATGGAAGAGAAACTAGGAATCTACTTTCAAAGATGAGGGGCACAGGAAATTAATTATTTGTGGTACCACGTTAAGTGAGGAGTAAAAAAGGATGACACAGTCTATATATACATGACTCTGAATTCCGTTTGTATTTCACGCATTTTTAAATAGTGAAGGAAATTTGTGGACATCCCAGCAAAGGTTAGCTCTTTTCTAGATGGAGGGAAGATGGATGATTTTTTACTCCTTCTTTAGACTCATTTCTCATGAACATACACTGCAATAAATACTTCTTTTATAATATGCCTGCCCTAAAATATCTCATTCAAGGTCACCACTGTCAGTCTTCAGGAAAGGGTGCTAAGGGCTGACTCAAGAGAATGAAGAGTCAAATCCACACAGTAACTTCTGAGAAGGGTGAGAAATCTTGTGTGCCAGTCTAGCCTCCTTTTCTACGGTGCCTGTTGGCTCTGGTGGCCCACAGCTCTGCTGGAGAATCCATTCCTTCTTCCTACAGCAACCACCGCCCCTAAATAACCTCATGTTTCTCCTCTCTTAGCATGAGGATCACAAGGAATGAAAATGAAAGCACCCTACTCCCAGTTTCAGAGGAAGTTTTTCTGGTAACCCTATTCAAATGGCCCCAAATCAGCTACACGGATTTGGAAACATAAGTCATCAGCTGTGTTCAGGAACCATCTATAAAAGCCCTATTTCTCAAGACTGACTATAACACAGGATCTGTGAGTGCCACCTTGTGGCAAGCCTGACCACTCTAACGACCACCCGTCACGCCCCATGGTTCACCCCTGGACTCCGGAGCATGGGGTCCAGCCACTGAGCACATGGCCCACAATGACCTACCCCACTGAACATACGGTCCTGGAAGAGGCTGGTATTGTTCATCTTCAAGGATCTCTAGTTTAGAGCCCAAAAATGCCTGTTTGGGGGCAAGAGGGTACAAAGCGGCGGACAAACAACACGCACACCCGTTGGCGGACGCTCAGCTGATGGGCTGAAGCCGCGCTGTGTGTGGTACGTCGTGGCGCACGCCGTGCGTGGTACGTCCGTGTGCGAGGTACGTCCATGTGCACGCTGTGCGTGGTGTACCTGTATGCGTGCCATGCTTCTGCCCACAGCAGGGACGCCAGGGGTGAATATCTCCTCCCCCAAGAATATTTACTGATTTTGCAAATCCGAGAAGAAAAAAAGTTTTACATTTACAGTCAGTGAGCTTTGTGCTTAGAAGTTTTATTTATGAGTGTTAGAGCAACCGTCACCAACTTGGGCACAATTTCAAAACAGCTCCTGTTGGATTCTGGCCATAAAATCACTAAGTTTGTTACGATCTTGTCAAGTAAAAACTTTAGAAAAACTGCTAATCACTAATAATTTATGCTCAAAGTGGTAGCTTCACATAAAAAGATGAAAAACCACTGTTCTGAACATCTAAGTATATGAATTAATCTCAGAGTCCCACGCACGAGAGCAGGTGGAGAAATCCTCCCAACGCAACCCGACCAAAGGACTCCAAGAGAGAACTGAGTGTTGAAAAGAGGTCAGTATTACAAATCGGAAGGAACACAGAACACGGAAGGGACGTGACACTGATTCTGAGAGTAGAGAATCTTCCTCTCAGAAGGAGATTCAGCTAGAAAACCTTGCAGTTCTGGACAGGAGGGTTGCAATGAATAGACAACAAACAGCATGAAAGGGAAAGCAAAGCAAATATCAAAGTTCTCTTGAGAGATGATGCTCCTACCTCTTTCTGCCCCACCCAGTTAGAAGGCCTATTTCCAGAAAAGAATTTCCTCCAGTGTTAGGGTGGAAGCATATGGCAGGAAGTCGCTGCTTTGGTCCTGGCTGTGTAAAGGGGAGCATCCTCAAGTATGGAAATAAACCGAAGTGACCTAGATGGGATGGATCTCAACCAGGTGAGATGTGGGAGAGCATGAAGTTAAGGAATTTATAATTATGAGCTTGAACTGGGGAAATGAATCTGACTCCTGTTCACCCCTCCAACCTCTGCAAGAATTTCTCCTGTCCTAACCCAATGGGATTAAAATACTTGACTGCCCCTGTTTGAGAAAAAAACAACATACCGGGCAGGGAAGAAATGTATTAAAAACCTGAGCGTCTTGACAAGTCACTTCAGGGGAGAATCCTTCATCTGCTGTCTGTGCACAGGAAGCAAAAGAAGGAAAGTAAAATAAAGGCCAAGGCCCTTTTGTCCACAAAAAATAAGAGGGAAGCAAAAGGAATTCTCACTCTGCCCAAGTAAAATCCAAAACCGTAAGCTCCCCTTGAAGCAACAGCCCGCCTCCACCAGAAGCATCCTGGGATTGGCGTGGGTTAGCATTCCAAGTTGTGACACTAGGCTCTGACAATTAATGACACAGGAAGAGGTGACTTTCCCACCTTGGCTCAGCTTCCCAGCCATCCTGGGAGGAGAGCAGCTCTCAGGACAGCTTGATGGGAAGGTCTTCCCCGTATTTCCGGAGCAGCTTCTGATGGTTGTGGTCCACTGACCACTGCTGGGGCAGGTGCTTGGGCTGCATGGAGTCCAGGAAATGCTGACGCCAGCGGCTCTCCAGCTGCATGAGGGAGCGCAGCCCGCCCTGGCTGTGGCACTGCACCACCTTCAGCCCATGAGGAATGTAGTTTTCGTTAGAAATCCTGGCAAGACACAAAGCACAAGGGTCTAAGGAAGACAAGCACAGGACTGTGTCACAGACGGCTCCAAATGCTGTGGGCCAGGGGGCTGCCACAATGTTAGATCAGGAGGTTGCTGGACTTCTAAAGGTTGATTATTTTAATGCTTTTTAAAAATTTTTATTTATTTGAGAGAGAGCACGTGAGCACGTGCAGGGTGTGGGTGGCAGAGGCAAAGGGAAAAGCAGATTCCCCGCTGATTGGAGCTCAATCCCAGGACCCTGGGGTTATAATCTGAGACAAAGGCAGATGCTTAACTGAGCCACCCTGGTGCCCCCTACTTTAATGTTTTTAAAGCATCTTTCCTACATCTGCCACTTTAAGAAGTCATTTGGACATACTGCACACAATCTGACAGAAGATATTTGGGGATTCTGAGCTATATTTGTGGGAGGCCACTGCCGGAAGCTCAGCCCCCACTACAGGAGCCGCACTGTCTGGCTGACAATGAGTGAAGAACGTTGGTTTTTTATTTACTCCGGGGTTACTCAGGTACCAGCTTGTCCTTCTCAACCATACTCAGTATTTATATGGCGCTGCTATATCACCCTGCGTGTTCTTATGTTTCAAACGCTGGAATACATACATGTAAAAATGCAAGGTGGGACATTTCTTTAGTGCCTCCTTTCTCACAGGAAGACTGCCAAACCGTACAGCACAGGCAGTAGTCAGTGGTGTTATAATAGCATTCTAAGGTGACAGATGGGAGCGCCACTTGTGGTGGGCATAGCATAACACATAAACTTGTCGAATCACTGTTGTACACCTGAAACTAATATAACACTGTGCATCATGTGTCACAATGTTGTGTCAGCTACACTTCAACTTTTAAAAAATTGAAATTAAAAAAAGATGGGGGCGCCTGGTTGACTCAGTCAGTAGGGCATGTGACTCTTGATCACATGGTCATGAAATCGAGCTCCACGTTGGGCTGAGAGATTACTTAAAAAAAAAATCAACAAATAAAAATCTTGGGGCACATGGCTGGCTCAGTCAGTAGAAATGCAGCTCTTAATCTTGGGGTTGTAAGTTCAGACCCCATGTTGGGTGTAGAGATTGATACTCAAAGTCTTTGGAAAAAAAAAAAAAAAAGCCAAACCATATCCACGAGAGATGTGTTTTGGTCCCATGAAATACTCAGTTGTGCAGCCGGTGCTGTTTAATGGGAAGATAAATCCTTGCCCTCTTCCTAACTAAGCAGAGAAGCCTTAGAAGTCCTCGGATGTCCTGCAAACAGTGCTTTCACCTCCTGTGAGTAACAACTACTTTTCCGGAGAAAGTCCCTACTCCATGGACTCAGTTCCCCTCCTTGCATTCATACCCCACTCTCATTCCTCCCTCCCAACACTCCCTCCCTCATTCCAGCAGTACCAGTGCCCTCCAGAAATCTGCAGCCACCTTACTGCTTAGCTGACAAGTGTCCCTAACTTGCCTATCTTCCCCCAACCAGCTTCTTCTCAGTTCCAGACAGCCAAGTCCAGCATCCCTCTATCCTAGTCAGCAAGGTGATTGGTTAGAAAGGTCTGTGACTGAAAGGGGAAGTTTAGTTGTATTAGCAAATACATCTGGGAATTGGTTGGAGGAACCATTCTCATTGGACCTTGGCAAGTTACTTAACTTTAACCTCAGGGTAGCTAACATAAAAAATAACATCTATGCTACAACCTCACAAAATAGTTAGGAAGAATCAAAATAGGACAAAACTCATTAGTACTGTTTTCTAACTTCGAAATATTTAACAAATGCAAGATATAATGCTAGCAGTTACCAGTAAGAAATCTAAATCCTATTTCAAATGGTTGTTAGAAGAACCGATTAAGACAATTTATAGAGGGACGCCTGGGTGGCGCAGTTGGTTGGACGACTGCCTTCGGCTCAGGGCGTGATCCTGGAGTCCCGGGATCGAGTCCCACATCAGGCTCCCAGCTCCATGGGGAGTCTGCTTTGCTCTCTGACCTTCTCCTCGCTCATGCTCTCTCTCACACTCTCTCTCTCTCAAATAAATAAATAAAATCTTTAAAAAAAAAAAAGACAATTTATAGAAAGTTTATTAGCTTGGGTAAATAGAGCAGGATAACTTGGGATGCCTGGGTGGCTCACTCAGTTAAGCATCCACCTTCAGCTCATGTCCTGATCTCAGGGTCCTGGGATCAAGTCCCACATCGGGTTCCCTGCTAGGTGGGGAGCCTGCTTCTCTCTCCCTCTGCCAGTTGCTCCCCCTGCTTGTGCTCTCTCCCTCTGACAAATAAATAAAATATTTAAAAATATATTTAAATAGATTAAGACACCTACAACCATTTGATAAGTGTTTGCTGCGATCTTTAAGATTCCGGGGTAATGAAACTGAAGTACAGCCGAGCAGCATCACTCTCACGGTTTTGGGAACTTATCAGTGCAATTCTTTCGGGCTCTAGTACTCCTGGAAAAGTGGTAACAGGAAGCAAAACTGGAGCAGGGGGCCCAGAGTTTCTTTCACCTCAGCCCTGTACCCATTCATTTGTCAGGGCCATCGGCTTCTCAGTTAGGAACACTGAATTAAGTCATGAGTTCAACTCATGGGGAGGGAGAGGAAGCAAAGGAAGGAAGGAAAAAAGAGAATAGTATGAATGGTAAGACCAATTCTGGCCTGTTCTATTCGGTGGGCCAGTACCCTGAATGCAGATGAGACAGCAAACATGAATCCATTGGTGTCAGTTCCCAAAGACCTGGATGAGGTAAGGGACAGAAAGCCATGTACATTGTACTCAAAAGCAACTTCAGAGACTTGGGGTTATTTTTTGAGTATTATTTTCATCTCCTCTGCTGACTTCAGGATTGACTTCTGCACAGAATCTCTAAGGCAGAGCTCCACTGCATTTGAACTCATCTGCTCATCATGAAAATGGCTGGACAGAGATGACCCTGAAGGGTCAAGGACAGAAGGCAAGTCTCCTATGGAAAGGAAACTCTCACACCGATTCTTCTATCCCAGCCCCATGGTATTTTAAGCCATTAGATACTCAATGGGGTAACAGGAGGCTATGCTCTGCGCCTAAACAGCTCTTGGCCCCTGCCTGGCCGGCATCCCCGCTAAGCAGGTGGCGCTAGTGCCCCCAGGATGTCCCCCAATCCCTTCCCCGACCGGGAACTGTACACTGTACCTTGTCTCCAGGCTGGCGGCCTCCTGAAGCATCTCCTCCGTGACTGTGTCTGTGTGGTAAAACTCTCTGAGCGCCTGCAGCAGTTCCGCCTTTCGGTGAGCGGGCAGGCTCTCCGCGTTGAGCAGGGCCCTGGCCCCAGACCGTACCTGGCGGCGCTCAGGATCTTCCAGCAGGCGCAGACCCTCCTCAGAGCCGATGGGGGCCTGGAACTCCCTGGCCAGCTGCTGCTTCAGGTGGTTGTCATAGTAGTTAGAGACGGCGTGGCAGGAGGTACAGAGCAGCAGCACATCGTGGGAGTTGTGGTCTTTCATCTCAATGGGGAAGTGCTTCCGGTACTCGTGCGGAATCACGTTCTTCCTGCCAAGCCCACCCAGAAGCAGCGCTTGTTAGCATCGGACACAGAACGCAGGTGGAGCTAGCAGGCAGGCTGCTGGGATCCTCCTCTGGGCGTAAACAGGACCGAGGAGCCTCATGCACCTCAACCCAACAGAGACTACATAAAGGCAAAACTGCCTCTTCCACTCTTGGCCTACCTACCTACCTGAGCCTTGGTTTCCTCTCCTCAAGGAGCAAGTTCATACCACGTGATAGCAAGAGGCAGCAGAGGGCCAAGGCAGAGGGAGGCTAACAACAACCTTTGCAAACACTGTGCTCCCAGAGAGGAAAAGTATCAGAGAAATGAAAAAAAATTCTAAAGACCTTCAACATCTGCAAAATAACTCTCAAAGCATGTAGCAGGTCCCTCTACTCCTGAAATTTTAGAAGCCTGGTGACTTAAAAAAAAAATTTTTCTCATCTGAGGAACCCCTTACTCAAACTATTTCCAGGCTCATCAAGGCCCATTGTTAATTTCTAAGGAAAACTGAGCTCTCAGGAAAAACTCTTGGCACACAACTATTTGTCTCATTTTGTAAGAGGAGAGTAGGAGAGTGAGTTACTCTACTGAAGGCAGGGAGTAGAGCCAACGTATGCCTTCAGGTCATCCAAAAACAGGCATTCTTCATTTTACTGCACTTTACAGATACTGCATTTTTTACAAACTGAAAGTCTGTGGCAACTCTGCATCGGGCGAGTCTATTGGCCTCATTTTTTTTTTTTTTTAAGATTTTATTTATTTTATTTGACAGATAGAGATCACAAGTAAGCAGAGAGGCAGGCAGAGAGAGAGGGAAGCAGGCTCCCTGCTGAGCGGAGAGCCCGATGTGGGGCTCGATCCCAGGACCTGGGATCATGACCTGAGCCGAAGGCAGAGGCTTTAACCCACTGAGCCACCCAGGCGCCCCTTGGCCTCATTTTTTTTCCCCCAACAGCATTTGTTCACTTTGTGTCTCTGTGTCACACTTTGGTACCTTTTCCTTATTATTATATTTTTGTGTGGATGTGTGATCACTGTCCTAGGAGTCACTATAGTAACTGATTTGGGAGGCCATGAATCACGCCCACATAAGACCGAGCACTCAATAGATACACGTGTGTGTTCTCACTGCCTCACCAACCGGCCATTCCCGTGTCTCTCTTACTCTCCTCCGGCCTCCTTATTCCTTGAGATGAAATAATATTGCTCTCAGGCCAATCAATAACCTACTACAATGGCCTCTAAGTGCTCACATGGAAGGAAGAGTGGCATGTCTCCCACTTCAAATCAAAAGCTAGAAATGATTAGGTTTAGTGAGGAAGGCATGTCAAAAGCCAAGACAGACCAAAAGCTAGGCCTCCTGCTCCAGTTAGCCAAGTTGTGAGTGCACAGGAAAAGTTCTCCAAGGAAATTAAAAGTGCTGCTCCAGCAAACATGTAAATGCTGTGCAAACAAAACAGCCTTACTGCTGGTATAGAGAAGGGTTCGTGGTCTGGACAGAAGATCACACTGGCCATACAGTTATCTTAAGCCAAAGCCTAATCCAAGCCAAGCCCGAACTCTCTTCAATTCTGTGAAGTCTGAGACAGGTGAGGAAGCTGCAGAAGAAAATTCTGAAGCTAGCTGGGGTTGGTTCAAGAAGTTTAAGGAAAGAAACTATCTCCATAAACATCAAAGTACAAGATGAAGCCCTAAGTGCTGATGGAGAAGCTCCAGCGAATTATGCAGAAGATCCAGCTAAGATCATTAATGAAGGTGGCTACATGTAGGAGCAGATTTTCACTGTGGATGAAACAGCCTTCTCTTGCAAGAAGATGCCATCTAGGATTTTCATAGCTAAAGAGAAGTCAAGGGGCGCCTGGGTGGCTCAGTGGGTTAAAGCTTCTGCCTTTGGCTCTGGTCATGATCTCAGGGTCCTGGGATTGAGCCCTGCATCAGGCTCTCTGCTCAGCATGGAGTCTGTTTTCTCCTTTCTCTCTGCCTCCTTGTGATCTCTGTCTGTCAAATAAATAAATAAAATCTTTAAAAAAAAAAAAGAGAGAGAGAGCAAGTCAATGCCTGGTTTCAAAACTTCAAAAGCCAGACTGACTCTCTTGCTTGGGACTAATGCATCTGATGACTTTAAATTGAACCCAGTGCTCATGGACCACTCCCAAAATCCCAGAGCCCTTCAGAATTGTGCTAAATCTACTCCACTTGTGCTCTCTAGATGGATGACAGCATATCTGTTTACAGCATGGTTTACTGAATATTTTAAGCCTACTGTTGGGACTACTAATCAGGAAAAAAAATTCCTTTTCAAGTATTACTGCTTGGGGCACCTGCATGCCTCAGTCAGTTGAGTGTCTACCTTTGGCTGAGGTCATGATTCCAGGGTTGTGGGACTGAGCCCCACATAGACCCCCTGCTGTAGAGAGCTGACTTGTCCCTCTCCCTGTGGCCCCCAGCCCCTGCTCATGCTCTGTGCTTTCTCTCTCCCTCCCTCTCTCAAATAAATAAATAAAATCTTTTTAAAGTAAAATAAAACATTACTGCTCATTGAGAGTGTATCTGGTTACCCAAGAACTCTGATAGAGATGTACAATGAAATTAATGATCTTTTCAGGTCTGCTAACACAACATCCATTCTGCAGCCCATTGATCAAAGAGTAATTTTGATTTTTAAGCCTTATTATTTAAGAAATACTTTTCATAAGGGCTATAGCTACCATAAATAGAGATGCCTCTAATGGATCTTGGCAAAGCAAACTGAAAACCTTCTGGAAAGGATTCACCATTCTAGAGGCCATTAAGAATATTCATGATTCATGGGAAGAGGTGAAGATACCAACTTTAATTAACAGGAGTCTCTAGCCCTTATGGAGGGCTTTGAGGGGTTTAAGACTTTGGTGGAGGATGTAACTACAGATGTGGTGGAAATAGCAAAAGAACTGGGAGTCTGCAGGTAGGAGTGAATTACTGCAACTGTTTCATCCCACAATAAAACTTACAAGGATGAGGAGTTGCTTCTTGTTGAATGAGCAAAGAAAGAGGTTTCTTGAGATGTGAAGACTATTGAAATGACAACAATGGGATTTAAAATATTACATAAACTTAGTTGACTAGACAGTGGTAAAATGTGAGGACTCTCCATTTAGGAAGAAGTTCTGCTGTGGGCAAAATGCTATCAAACAACATCACATGCTACAGGGAAATCCTTCAAGAAGGAGAGGTTCATCAATACAGCAAACTTCACTGTTAACTTATTTTAAGAAACTGCCACAGTCACCACCCTGATCAGTCAGCAGCCATCAGCACCATGGCAATAACCTCCTCCAGCAAAAAGATTACAACTCTCTAAAAGCTCAGATGAGGTTAGCATTTCTTAGCAATAGAGTATTTTTATTAATTAATTAATTAATTTTATTAATTAAATAAATTTTAATTTATTTTTTAAAAAAATAATCTCTATACCCAACATGGGGCTCGAAGTCATGACCCAAGATCAAAAGTCACATCCTCTACTGGCTGAGGCAGCCAGGCACCCCAGCAGTGAAGTTTTTTGTTTTGTTTTGTTTTGTTTTATATAGAGAGTGTGAGGAGGGGGGAAGGGGTAGAGGTAGAGGGAGAGAGAGAGAAGCTCAAGCATGCTCCATGCTCAGCACAGAGCCTGATGTAGGGCTGGATCTCATGACCTTGAGATCATGACCTGAGCCAAAATCAAGAGTCAGATGCTTAACCAACTGAGACAGTCAGGCGCCCAGCAATAAAGTATTCCTTTTTTTTTTTTTAATGTATTTTTTTTTAATTTATTTGAGAGAGACACAGAGATAGCAAGTGGGGAAGAGAGGGAGAAGCAGGCTCCCTGCTGAGGAAGGAGCCTGACATGGGCCTTGATCCCAGGACCCTGGGATCATGACCTGAGCCAAAGGCAGATGCTTAACCGACTGAGCCACCTAGGCATCCAGCAATAAAGTATTCTTAAATGAAAGTATATACATTGTTTTTTTAGACATAACATTACTGCACAACTAACAGTCCAGAGTATAATATAAACAATTTTTATATGCACTGGGAAAGCCAGAAAATTCATTTGACTCACATTTTTTTTTTAAAGATTTTATTTATAGGGTGCCTGGATGGCTCGGTTGTTAAGCATCTGCTTTCAGCTCAGGTCACAATCCCAGGGTCCTGGGATCAAGCCCCGCCTCCGGCTTCTTGCTCAGCAGGAAGCCTGCTTCTCCCTCTCCCACTTCCCTTACTTGTGTTCCTGCTCTTGCTGTGTCCATCTCTGTCAAATAAATAAATAACATTAAATAAAATAAAGATTTTATTTATTTATTTTTTTGGGAAAAAGACAGAGCATGAGTGGATAGGAGTAGAGGGAGAGAGAGAATCTTAAGGAGGCTCCATACCCAGCATGGACCCCAATGCGGCTTGATCTCATCACCTTGAGATCATGTCCCGAGCTGAAGTCAAGAGTTGGCCATTTAATTGACTGAGCCACGCAGGTACCCCTAAAGATTTTACTTTTAATTAATCTCAACACCCACCATGGGCCATGAACTTACAACCCCAAGATCAAGAGTTGCACACTCCACCGACTAAGCCAGCCAGGCACCCCTGACTCATTCACTTTATTGCGGTATTTGCTTTACTATGGTGGGCTGGAACCAGACCCACAATATTGTACTCCATGAACAGTATCAAGGCTCAGAAAGTTGTGAGCCACTCATGGGAGGATTATAAGGACACATAGAAAAAGGCAGCTTCTGAAGGACACAGGTCTCCAATCTTTCATGAGCAAAGGGAAACCACTTTCTTTATAGCAAACTGTTACGGAGAAAAGTGTTGCATTCTTGAAACCAAGAATGGGACCCAAGACAGGCAGGAGAGCATGAAAACAGGACCATACAGATGGCAGAAGTTCTCAGGAGAACTGAGATGACCCCTATGGACACGTCTCTCAGCTGAAATTGGCAGATTCAACCAAGACCCCTGAGGGCTCCACATGTGGCTACAAAGGCAACTTCCATCAGAGGCAGACAATCTGGGTAGCTGAACCCCACACTCACCGAATGTACGAATCTTTCTTGCCACAGACTACACACAGGTTCTCTTTAACCATCAGGTAATAGTCTCCTGGAGATTCAGGTCTTCCTGCGGGTTCAAACTGCAGCTTGACCACAAAAGGCTCCTCACTCACCAGCTCTGAGAGAAAAGATAAGAGACCAGCATTTGCCCAACCGTCCCTCAGGAAAGAAGCCCCACCTGAAATGTTCTCTGCAGTGTCCTGGCAGAGAGTACGGTTTCTGGGTTTTGAATAGCCATGTCCCACTTGTCTCAAGGTCGTTCTGCCTTCTTCTGTTCCTCCCTGCCCCTTGTCTCTCTGTCTCTCTCCTCGCTCCTGCCAATACCCACATGCACCTAAATGCAAATGCAAGGACAGGTGAGTCTCACACCTCCAATGCCTTTGTCCAGGTACCACTGAGCTTTCCTTCGGTCACAAGTGCAGAGAGGCTGTCCGTCAGGAGCATGGAGGAAGCAGTTATCATACAGAGGGGATTTTCTGCAGGGAAAGGAGAGATTAATAAAACTGGAAACTACCTATGGATCAAGGTAGCTTGATCTATGTTGTCTTCTGAGTGACTGCTATTCTCAACACTAGGGTCCAGTATTATATTTATGGAAAAAAAACTAACGGGGCAAAAAGTCTTGATTGTTCCTCCATCTTCATGGGGCTAGGAACTAAAAGTGAATTCGTTTAGCTAGTTTTTATATTTATGGAACAAGGAGTGAGTTGGGTAGTATATATACAACAGCTCTGTTGTGAAAGCGAACAGGAACAGAGCACCAAGAACACTGCTCTACAGAGTAATCATTGGGTTAAACAAAGTAAATTAAAATTAAAGAACTTCAAGCTAAAGTAATGAGGGCCACATGGGTTTATTTCTGGCTCATACGCAATACTGGCTCCAATTTAATCATCCAATTCCTAAAGGCACTCTGCTACAGGGACCAAACTTCCACTCCAAAGCACTTATTAGTCATCTTTCCGCAACAGAGGCGTTAAGTTGTACAGAAAAACTCTCACTGGTTAGAGAATAATATTGGCTTAGAGCTGGATGCCTTTCTAAATAATCAAATACCAAATGAACAGGAAATCAGATGATGCATTTCTCCTGAAATGTATGAGGCAATTCATGCTATTCATTTTCGCAGCTATCCTGAGCAAGCAAGGAGTAATAATTATACCCTCATTTATAACTGGAGAAGTTATAGGGCTCAAATCATACCAGGATCAGCAACAAAGCTAGGTTAAGCTCTCCTTATGGGCACTCAATTCTAAAAATTAGAAAGTAAAAGAAGGGGAAAAGGAGGAAAACACATAAATAGACCAAAGGTTATCTCTAAATGTCCTTGAAGGAAGGGGAAAAAAAAATTAACCCCTGGGGGGAAAAATTAACCCCTCGAGCACCTGTCGTCCTACCACACAATCTTCTCCCCAGACCTAAGATGAGGCATCATGCCTTTTGCTGGAGGCTGGGCCTCTGCATCTCTCTCTACCGGACAGAGAACAACTCAGTTACCTGGCCGAATAGCCCACCCCCAGGGGCTTTCTTTTATGCTTTCTGGGGTCTTTCCCTTGGTGGTTGCCTGGCGTCATTCCATCTGTCTTAGACTTCTTATTTCTTGGCTTCTGCTGAGTTTCTGCTGCTTCCCCATTAACCTCTTCCCCCAGTCGGCTGAGTCCTTTGCTTCGGAATGGGATGTCTACCATATCCTGGCAATTTTCCAAGACCTTTCTCCAACCCACATGGTCATCGTTTTCGTCTACAGTTGAATTCCTAGAGAAAGGGTATCCAAGAAGATGGAGAAAGAGAGCCACTGAAATCTGGGCATCCCTGGCAGCATAAATCACCTGAAGAGAAAAGTCAGAGATCAGTGGAATCTGGAAGGCACACCAGAGAGAGCAATTTCCAAGTCAGTTACAAAGACACCGACAACTTTCAGGATTCTAATTCAAGATGTACAATACCCGAAGCACTGTGTACTTCTTAAAAACCTTTTATGATGAAATATTTTGCACTATATGAAAGTAAGCTGAATAGTATCATGAATCTTCATGTTTCTTGTCTATGTTATAACGTATTCTAGTTAACTTATTTTAGCTAAAGTTAACTTATTTTAGCTAAAATAATGACTTACTTTGAATATTCAAAAATCCTAACCTACACAAACCAGTGAAGTTTGTTTCTCTTTGTTACCAAACCTGATGGACAGACTTTTCTCAAGTTTGGTAATTTGAGAAAAGGGCAGTCCTCACAATTGTGACAAGTCCATGAAATTCACTTTGGAGGTGGCCATCATCTAGACCACCTGAAAACAAGATTCACTGAGAGGTCTGTGCAATTGCCAATCAGAAACAACCTGCCATACCTATTAATAAGATATGGAAAACAAACAGGTTTCAAGCATGGGCCTCAAGTCAAAAGTCACAAGGGCTCATTTCTGAAATGAATAAATTTCAGATTATATGGTATAATCTACCATAACAATAACGGTAAGTCACTCTCCCAAACAACTTGACAGGACAGCTGGTCATAAATAAAAGTAGCCAAGACTATCATTAAGAGCTTTTCCCAAAAAAGGGAGTAAAGACTTTAAAATTCCTTTAATTTACCTTTAGTAACCAAGCCTGGTAAATAATACTATTAGGAAGGATTTATTATGCTTTTAGAATAAAACAGGTTTGGATAAAATTTTCCATCTAGACTCAATAATCTATAATCTACCACCCAGCTGTCTCCCACTGGAAAAAACTGTGTTTGAATGTGAAGAGTTTAAAGTGTTTTCTAAGGGCACCTGGATGGCTCAGTCAGTTAAACGTCTGCCTTCAGCTCAGGTCATGATCCCAGGGTCCTGGGATCGAGCCCCACATTGGGCTTCCTGCTCAGCGGGAACATGCCTCTCCTCCTGCTCATTCTCTCTCTCTCACTCTCTCTCTCAAATAAATAAATTTTTCTTTTAAAGTGCTCTTTTAACAAACTGTTTTCAAATGATAAGGAAACCAAGGCACTTTCAACAGATGCTGATAAGACAACTGGATGACCACATGTGAAAGAATGAAGTTGGACCCCCTACCTTATATCACACACAAAAATGAACTCAAAATGGGTCATAAACCTGAATGTAAGAGCTAAAACCTAAGACTCGTAAATGAAAACATAGGAGTAAATGTTCATCACCTTGGGGTAGGCAATGATTTCTTGGATATAACACCAAAAGCGTAAGTGATAAGCAAAAAAATAGATTAACTGGGCATCATCAAAATTAAAATCTTTTTTGCTTCAAATGATGATCTCAGTCAAATAAGTGAAAAGACCACCTGAAGAATGGGAGGAAATATTTACACATTATATACCTAATAAAGGACAAGCGTTCAAAATATATGAAGAACTCTCAGAAGTCAACAATATAAAAACAACTCTATTAAAATATGAGCAAAAGGGGTGCCTGGGTGGCTCAGTCTTTAGGTGTCTGCCTTCGGCTCAGGTCATGATGCTGGGGTCCTGGGATCAAGCCCCACATTAGGCTCCCTGCTCAGCAGGCAGCCTGCTACTCCCTCTCCCACTTCCCCTGTTTGTGTTCCCTCTCTCGCTGTGTCTCTGTCAAATAAATAAAATCTTTAAAAACAAAATAAAACATGAGCAAAGGATCTGAATAGATGTTTCTCCAAAGAAAATACATAAATAGTCAACAAGCACATGAAAAGATGTTCAGCATCATTAGCCACTAGGGAAACGTAAATCAAAACCACAATCAAATACAATTTCATACTTACTAGGATGGCTCTAATCAAAAAGATAGACAATAACAAGAGTTGGTAAGGATGTGGAAAATTTGAACCTTCATATATTATTGGTAAGAATATAAAATGATGCAGCTACTTTGCAAAACAGTCTGGCAGTTCCTTAAACAGTTAAACATAAAGGTTATGACTCAGCAATTCCATTCCTAGGTATATATCCAAGATAAGTAAAAACATATGACATATGTCCACATAAAATTTTATACACAAATATTCATAGTGGCATTTTTCATAACAGCCAAAAAATGAAGGCCATCCAAATCTCCACCAATTGATGAATGGATAAATAAAATGTAGTATATCCATACAATGAACTATTGCATAGCAATAAAAAGAAATGAACTACCAATAAATGTTATAACATGAACGAACCACAAAAACATGCAAAATTAAGAAGCTAATCACAAAAGACCATATATTGTATGGTTCCATTTATATGAAATGTCCAAAATAGGCAAATCTATAAAGACAAAATGTAGATTAGTGATTGCCCAGTGTTAAGGTGTTGTGGCAGGGGATGGGATGTGACTGTAGGATGGGGAGTGACTGTTAATCACTACAGAGTTTCTTTTTTGGGGGTAAAAATGTTCTAAAATTAGATAGTGGTGATGATTGCACAACTCTATAAAAATACTAAAATCCATTGATTTGTACACTTTTTTTTTATTTTTAAGTGGGCTCCATGTCCAACATGAGGTTTGAACTCAGGACCCTGAGATGAAGAGTCACATGCTCTACGGACTGGGCCAGCCAGGTACCCTGATCTCTGTACTTTAAATGTCTGAATGTTATTGTACGTAAGTGATACCTCAATAAACTGCTAAAAGAAAGACACCAACCAACCAAGGCACAAAGAAGTGACTTACTCCTAGTCACAGAAAGTCAGAAATAGCTGCAGAAAACAAATTCAGAGAATTTGACTCCCAAAACTCTCTTACAGGATAATGTTAACCTGAAGATACCAGCTAAATCTTTCCAATAACAACATTTTGGAAGGATGAACAAGTGGTGACCAACTCAGCAAACAAGAGAAGGCTAAAATCTAGGCCTATGGGGGTGGTAAGCCAAAAATCCAGAATCAAGTCAATTTGAGCCACAGAGAATGGCAAAGCATTAGGAATGGGAAGCACCAGGTGCTTCTGTGAAAGTAAGTACAAGCAGGGGTGAAAACAAGAAGATAAGGTGAAAGCTTCCATAAAGAACACTTAGGACTCTAGACCCTCTCCTTTATACCCCAGGGGTGGCAATGACTCCTTCCTAACCCCAGAAGAGCAAAAGTTTAAGTCATATAATGGCTGGCTCACAGAGGATCTGGATCTAGTAACACCAGGCCTGGCACAGGGTTGGGGCAAAGTGTCACCTGGAAAAAGGATTATGGGAAAGTGTACATATGGCTTGGTGAAACTACCAACACCTTTCCCCACTCAGCAACCAGAATATAAGCAGAGGGGCTTATACCTCTTGGGCAGAAGACTAGATGATTCATCTCTGGAGAAACTGAGTAGCCTGAGGAAAAAAGAGTTTCAGTTACTGACATGTGACTGTAATCTACAGGTATTGATAATAACGCCCAGTGGTCAAAAGCCCTGGCTCTATTTGCTACGTTCTCAACCCATTTCTGAAAATCCAAATTTAAACATGATTTCTTGTATTTTCTAAAATCTCATTAAGCATTATGCTTAAAATTACAATGAAATAAACAATAAACATTATTGAAATAAAGAATGAACAGGGGCACCAGGATGGCTCAGTAGGAAGAACGTGCAATCCTTGATCTTGGGATTGCGAGTTCGAGTCGCATGCCGGGTATAGAGGTTACTAAAGAAAATAAATAAACTTTAAAAATTAAAAAAAAAAAAAAAAAGAATGAGTAAGAGTCTTTAGGAATTCTGAATTCTCACAATAATAAGGATCACAAATCTGGCTTTAAGATTGGTAGCAATTACCATTTCCTCCCCAACTTTTTATTTTAAGAGTTTTCAAACCCACAGAAAAAGTTAAAAAAAGCATAATGCCAACTGACATTCACAATCGTCAATATTTGCTTTATCACTTTATAATATGGACACCACACACTTTTTTTTTGCCTGAACACATTTCAAAATTAAGTTGCAGCGATTATGATCCTTCATCTCTAAATGCGTCAGCGTGTACTTCTTAAGAACAAGGACATTCTTCTACATGACCTCATGATTACCACACCCAAGAGCTTTAAAAGTGACAAAGTACAATGACACACAGTTCTATTCGAATGTCTCCAATTGTTCCACACATGTCTTTTCAGATGGTGCAAGATTCTGGATTTTTAGTAAACTTCTAGAACTGCACAACCCATCACCACAAGCAATGTTAGAAAAACTTCCATCACCTCAAAAAGAAACCTAATACCCTGTAGCAGTCATCCTCAATGTCTCTCAGCCCTAGGCAACCATTAATTTATGTTGTCTCTATAGATTTATATATTCTGAACATTTCATAAAAATAGAATCTGATGTGAAATTTTCCAACTGGCTTTTTTTTCACTTAGCATAATGTTCCCAAGATGCATCCATGCATGTACCATGTGTCCTTTGTATTTCTGAAAAATACTCCATTGTAAGGCTATACCATATTTTACTTATTCATTCAATAGTTGATGAGCCCAATCAACTTTTTAAGGTGTCTCTAAATATGAATGGACAGCCAAGGATCTAAACATTTAAGAAAAATATTTCATGTGAAAGACAAAGACCAAATCAAACATTTCAAATAAGGAACTCAGAGGAATATGAAGAAATACAGGAAGAAGAAAACCTGAGAAATCTTTAATACTCAAAGATAACAGAAGATACTGTCTCTCTTATACAAAAGCAAACTTATTTTAAAAGCAAATATTCAGAGGAGACCAAGAATCTCATGTAACTTACAATTATGAAAGGAATAATTAAAAATTCAATAGAAATGTTAGAAGACAAACTTGGGGAAATTTCCTAGAAGGTAAAACAAAAAACACAAAGAGAGAAAATATTTTTCCTAGGAAATCAGAGAATCAATTCAAGGGGGTCCAACATCTAAATAATATGAGTTCTAAAAACAAAAGGGAGGGAAATTTTCATAGAAATATTACGAGAATAATTCTCTTAACTGAAAGATAGATTGAAAGGGTCCACTGGCTTCTAATACTAAAATGGAAGATAGCCCACACTAATGTATACCATCATGAATTTTAAGAACTAAGAATAAAGTGAAGATTCTCCAGAAAGAAAAACAAATGACATACTCAGTATCAATATTGGAAGCTCTAAGACAGGGAACATTACCTTTGAAGTTCTGAAGGAAAATGATTTTCACCCTAAATAGCCGTACTCAGCAAAAATATCAGTTCACAGACAGGCAAGCCAATATCTTTTCGGACATGGAGGGTGTCACAAATGAACTTCCTATGCTCCCTCTCTTAATGTACTAAAAGACAAGGAAGGGAAAAGACATAGAATTTGCAAGACAGAGGATCTACTCCAGAAGAGAGGTGATAGGACTCCCTAGGCTGATGGTGAATGCAGATTCCAGGGTCCAAGCTGGGCAGCAGCTCTGGAAGCAGGATGACGAAGGACTCTGTCTGGAAGGGAGGGCTCCAAGGGAAAACAAAAGGAGTAAGTCACCTCACGTGTCTGAACCGGCCAAGAAAAGATACAGGGTTCCATTAAAGAGTCTGGGCTTGAAACAGTTAATAGGTAGATAGAAAACAAAGCAAACAGCTTTTTGGCCACCAATCTGCTTTGTGTGGCTCTTGCCATGTTTTCTCACAAGACTTTCAGAAATAAGTGATTCCCAGCCAAGAAACAAAAGCAGAATCATCCCATTCCCCAGAAGATTTGGGTGAAAACTGGTATTAAAATCAGATACAACTCCAATAGGAGGCCCTGCCCCCCACTCACCTGAGTGCTCCCTCTTTCTCTCTCTCCAATAAATAAATAAATCTTTAAAGAGGAACCAGACTGGGTCTAGAAGGCGTCACGCATCATGAGGTGGCACACCTAGTTGGCTCCACATATTTAATTAAGTTGCATGAAGACCATGTGTTCTGTCCTGTCATGGCCGACAAACATGTTTTAGCAGGGAAATGATTTTTCTCTGTTATTATGCCTCTGCACCAGTAGGCTGGTTCAGTAATAAATGTGAGAGCTTTCAGCTCTACTGCTACTGGGCTTCTGATTTGTGAAGTACTGAATTCCCCCTCCTGTCACACATAGCACTGTCCTACAGAACTTTCTGCAGTGACAGAAATACACCCTTGACAACCAAGTATGTAAAATGTGGCTAGGGGGTGCCTGGGTGGCTCAGTTCCTTAAGTCTGCCTTAGGCTCAGGTTATGATCTCAGGAGTCTTGGGATCAGGGTCCCCAGTGAGCGGGGTATCTCCTTGTCCCTTGCCCTTCCCCCTACTTGTGCTCTTTCTCAAATAAATAAATAAATTTTTAAAAAAGAAAGCAAACAAAAGTACAAATTATTGCTCACAAGAAAACAAAAGGCTATATAAGAAAAAAACTGTAGCTTCCTATGTGGCTCAGCTATAAATAATATCAATATAAGTAGATACTAATCTGATAAAAATGATGATTTACCTATATTAGGAAGATATGGAAGGGAAAAAGTATTTGTCTGGGGACAGAGGAATTACAAGAGTACTAAATCATGTCTTCCATTGTAAGAAGTCAAAAGATAATATGAAAAATAATAAAGAGTAATATATGCATGTAATTTAAAAATATAATGGTAATTACCAGGAAGAAATGAAATTGGTTACCATTGAGTGGGAGGAAGACAGAGAACCTCTAACTGTTTCTTATAATAAGTCTTATAATACTCTGGTTTTCTAATTATGCATTTGTGTTCATAATAAAAAATTACATTTTCTGAAATGCCTGGCATATAGTAACTGCTCAGAAATATAAAACACAATAGGGATTCTTACTCTGTTACTTAAGTACCATTTATATACCACAGACCAGTTATCTTCAGTGAGTCTCTGCTCAGGTATTTCCACCCAACACTTATATTTGAAGATTACAATTACAAGAACAACTATACTTCACAAGCAATGGCTCTTCCGTTCTTCAACTACTCTGACAAGAAGTACCTGGTCCTCAGTAAGATTCTCGGCATCCCAGTTGCTGCAACGAAGCAGGAGGGACTTGTCAAGCGGAAAGTTCAAAACTGTCTCAGCAAGTGATTTCAGGCTTAGCCCATTACAGAGCAAATTGTTTCTGCAAGAAATAAGTAAGTTGTGTATCAAAAATGGGCAAAAGAAGAACAGGCAAATCAAAAAAGACATTTAAATGGCCAATATGGGGTGCCTGGGTGGCTCAGTGGGTTAAGCCTCTGATCATGATCTGGTCATGATCTCAGGGTCCTGGGATCGTGCCCGACATCCGGCTCTCTGCTCAGCGGGGATTCTGCTTCCCCCACCCTCCTCTCTCTCTCTGCCTGTCTCTCTGCCTACTTGTGATCTCTGCAAATAAATAGATATAAATCTTTAAAAATATATATATATATAAAAAGAAGGAAATAAATGGCCAATACACAGATAGACGGCAGACACTCAAACTCACTAGACATCAAACAAAATAAAATAAAAATTATAAATAATTTGTTTATCAGCCTGCAGATTTAAAAAAACAACTACATCTACTATTGTTGGAGCATGAAGAATCAGTCTAATCTAAAATTCATGAATTGTCCATTTTTACAAGCTTTACAGAAAATAATTTAACAATAAAGAGCTTTCAAAATTTTGAACATGAAAATTCTCTGATTCACGAATTCCACTTCTAGGAATTTATCCTATGGACAACTGTGCATAAGATGATCTTCACTGCGGCGCCATTTATATAGGAGCAAAGAATTGGAAACAACCTAAATGTCCATCAACAAAAGGCTAGTTAAATCTCTCTGCAATTAAATTCCATACAGCTGGGCGCCTGGGTGGCTCAGTGGGTTAAGCCGCGGCCTTCGGCTCAGGTCATGATCTCAGGATCCTGGGATGGAGTCCCGCATCAGGCTCTCTGCTCGGCAGGGAGCCTGCTTCCCTTCCTCTCTCTCTGCCTGCCTCTCTGCTTACTTGTGCTCTCTCTCTGTCAAATGAATAAATAAAATCTTAAAAAAAAAAAATTCCATACAGCTATTAAAAATAAGGAAGTGGATGGGGGCGCCTGGGTGGCAGAGTCAGTTAAGCATCTGACTGCTGGATTTGGCTCGGGTCGTGATCTCATGAGTCGGGCAGTCCACATGCTGATTCTCTCCCTCTGCCCCTGCCTCCCCACTCACCTGAGTGCTCCCTCTTTCTCTCTCTCCAATAAATAAATAAATCTTTAAAAAAAATAAGGATGTAGATCTATACTGATATGAAAAGATATCCACGACCGTTAAGTAAAAAGAGACTGTGGGAGAAAACATACGTTGTGGTCCCTTTATGTTAATATATATACCACATTCCAGATGTATGTGTGTGAGTCTAGGTATGAGAGAGACAAAGCACAGAGATAACTAGAAAGATATCAATCATATGTTCATGATATTATCTCTGGGTATGGGACTTATGGTGATTATCTATCTTCTTTACATGTTTCTATATTTGCATTGGCTAGTATTCATGTAATTACTTTTCAAATTTGAAAAAATGGTAATGGCATTTTCATTGAACAGGTGAAGGTACAAAACAACCTAAATAATCTTTCTGTCCTTCAAATATTTTCTGATTAAAATAGCTGCAGGGTTACAGAAAAAATTAATCTGTCCAAGGTTTGGAGATTCCAAACAAGAAATAAATGTGAAATTAGGAACACATTGGTCTACACAAGTGGCGCTAACTTCCTGGCTACCAAGTGAAAGACTAGAAGTTTTAAAGCAGGAGGCTTGGAGGTGGGGTTACGGTAAGCAGGACTCCCTCAGGAACCGTAGGAAATGAAATCATTATAATGATGAAGAAAAGGAAGTCTTTTTCTACAAAAACCAGCAGTAATTGATGGATTTCATTATCCCCAAAAGGCAACACTGACTAAAAAGTAGAAACAGGTCCAGACATACTTAGGGAAAAATACATAATGTCCTGGTTCGATTAAGTGAAAATTAAGGCTTTGGGAGACATAAAATCTCTTTTGTTTTGTTGGAAACTATAAAAGTAATGAATGCTTATTATTAAAAGTGCAGACAACAGAAAAGCATCACAGGTGGAAAGTAAAAGCCTATTACCCCATAATTCCACTCCTTGGGAATACTGACTCTTACAGTAGGCTGTGGCCGCTCCAGACCTTTTCTATGCACAGACAGACAGATGGTTAAGGAGGAGGAGATAACATGTTTTTTGGCATTTGTTCTGTTTTTTGCTCTACAACTTGCTTTATTACTTAATATATCAGAGACCTCCATCCATGATGATAAGTATAAATGTACTTATTTCATTCCTCTTAATAGCTGTGTAATTTTTCAAACATGGCTATTCCATAATTCTTGATATCATTACCCCCGGGGAAGGACAGTACTTAATTTTCAAGCTACTTTATTCCATTTAGGTCATTAGTCCTTTTTTAAACGTCATCTATGGAAAGGTTGTGCATTTCTTGAGGATTAGTTAAAGACAAGAGGCCATCTTTGCCATTTCAAATTTTCACTAGGAAAGATTCCAAAGTCATATACAACAATCTCTACAGTAAATCGTCTCTGATTAACATTTAACACAAAAGATAAAGAGTGAGAGCTGAACACAGCAGTACACTGCACTGTCTCTGTGGGACACACTCAAAGTGCTTCACATAGTTTAACTCTTGAGATCCTCACACCAATCCTGGGAGGTGAGAACCTAATTATTGCCGCAGAAGGAAGTGAGGAACAGCCCTGCACAGCCCACTCCAGAGTCAACTCTTAGCTCCTATACCCACCGCCTCTAACAGCAGAGGGACAGGGGACACCTCTGGGGAAGCAGTGCCTTGGGAGGGTGGGGCAGAGGGAGGCCTGGCGAGAGGTGGCTGCTCGGGTGATGCTCCAAATACTTTCACAGATTTAAAATCTTTTACAGTAAGTATGTCGATGTACTTCTTGAAAACTTGATGCCTACAACAGTTGTATTTACATAAGCCAAACTACTCAGCTAAAATAAAATTCCATTTTATACTAAAAAAATGACAAGATGAGATTTTAATCAGGCCTTCTCTTACTTTATCAAATCCTCCGAACTTTCAGTGTCTGGCATTTGAGGCAGGGAGAGAGGCTACCTCACACCACTTTATTAAAATGAGGACACCCACCCACGCACACACTCAAGCATATGAAGGTCATTGCCAATCCCTGAAAAACAAGTTAGAATAGAATTTCCATAAGAATAGAATTATTAGTCTGCCACTGCTTTTAGCCTAAAGCAGGGTTTGCAAACTCCAGTGTCTATCTGGAGGAGTTGGGGTTACAATGGATGGCAGAGGTGAGGACTGTGGCGATTAAACAGAGCATGGGAATCTAAGGAGGCCAACCTCTCCCCAGCAACCATTTCCATCTAGAACCCCTGACCTCGCTTTGTCAAATCATCTGATTTTTCAAAAGCCCCAAATACAGACTTTTACATTAAATCTTCTGGATTTAAACCAGAAATTCCCAAAAATATCATGGCAGGGGGAGGGGATACGGAAAAAGCAAAAGCAAGGGGAACCTGGGTGGCTCAGTGAGTTGGGTGGTTGCCTTTGGCTCAGGTCATGAGCCCAGGGTCCTGGGATCAAGCCCCATATCGGGCTTCCTGCTCAGCCTGGCTTCCCTCTCCCCTCTGCCTGCTGCTCTGCCTACTTGTGATCTCTCTGTCTCTGTCAAATTAATTAATTAATTAATTTTTTAAAAAAAGAAGCAAAAGCAAAACATGAAGCCCTGTTTTAGCCACTGGTGCAATCAGTTTTCCAACCTGTAGCTCATGGAGACACCTTATCCATGTTTCCCCTACAAAGACCAATCCTAGGTAACTAAAGTTTCCTCAGAAGTTGGAATATTCCCTCACAAATTCATATGTATCTCAGAAGCCTCTAGGTTTCTAAAACACTCTGGATGCTTCCTTACTATTCTCAGTACTCCAGACATCTTGCTAAGACACTCGCCCTGCGGCTCCAGGAACCCCAGCGTTCATACGGACCCTACCTCTGCCTCACAGCTAGGTACCGGAGGTCCAGACACCCCTTAACCACGGGGCCGTAGTCCTGCAGGAGCTTGCTGGCGTCTTCTGAACATCCGACTCCAACTTTTAAAATAGTGCCATCTGCCAAAATGTCCAACAAAGTTTTCGGTAGTGTTTTTCCTCCACGGATCAGCTTTGGCAAGCGAACCAAGACACAGAAGCCGCTTGGGGAGGCCATTTGAAGGAGTGACAGAGGACTGGCTTTGCCTTCCGAATTCACCTGCAACAGAAGAAAACAGGGCTACAGGTCATGCCTACCACAGCAGCAAGTACAACATGAAACTGGCAAAAAAAAAAAAAACCAGTCTAAGAGGGACATCCTTAACTTCCCAAAGAAAGTGGCTGGCCGAATTTTGGTTCAGATCCAAGGTTGAGCCTATGCTAGCAAATGCAATGGACTCTGTGAAGGTGTAGCCTAAACAAAGGGACCCCAGCGTGAGCCTGAAATGTGAGCAGCTGTAAAGACTGACACAGAGGACGGCTGGTGGAGTCACGGGAAACGTGCTGGTTTTAAAAAGTCTAAGTGAGGGATGCCTGGGTGGCTCAGTTGGTTAAGCAGCTGCCTTCGGCTCAGGTCATGATCCCAGCGTCCTGGGATCGAGTCCCACGTCGGGCTCCTTGCTCAGCAGGGAGCCTGCTTCTCCCTCTGCCTCTGCCTGCCTCTCTGCCCGTGCTCACTCTCTCTGACAAATAAATAAATAAAATCTGAAAAAAAAGTCTAAGTGAGAGCGGCGACTGGGTGGCTCAGTGGGTGAAAGCCTCTGCCTTCAGCCCGGGTCATGGTCCCGGGGTCCTGGGATCAAGTGTGTCAGGCTCTCTGCTCGGCAGGGAGCCTGCTTCCCTTCCTCTCTCTCTCTGCCTGCCTCTCTGCCTACCTGTGGTCTCTGTCTGTCAAATAAATAAATAAAATCTTAAAAAAAAAAGTCTAAGTGAGGCCTGCCTGCGTGGCTCAGTGGTTGAATTTGTGCCTTCCACTCAGGTCCTGATCCCAGGGTGCTGGGATCCAGCCCCTGCTGAGTGGAAAGCCTGCTTCTCCTTCTTCCTCCCCACCCCCTGCTTGTGCTCCCTCTCTCTGTCAAAAAGATAAATAAAATCTTTAATAAACAAACAAATAAATAAATAAAAGTCTAAGTGAAAAAAGGCTAAAGAGTGGAAAATGACAAACACATCCTTTTCATTATCACATGCTACACATTTACCTTGTTACTGATTCAAGATCCAATTTTTGAAAAGAGGTAGAAAATACAGTACTACAAGTAAGTGGCACCTGCCAATATAACAAATCCTGGTAGCACAAAAGTGCTTTCTCAGCATTTTATGATCACAAATGGTGTTCAGGAAGGGGGAAAAAAGGTATATTGAGCATAAGCTAGGATCCTTCTCTCTTAAAGAGATGAAAATCACTTTATGTATTAATTGATCTAGTTTTAATCTTTTTGAGGTAATAGATAAGTCAGAGGGAAAAAAGCTGAAAATTAAGAAATTATTCCCAGAAAAATTTACATGCAAAGTTCCCATTAACGCAAGATCCTCTAAAGCTAGCCACAGAACCCAGGTTAAACATCCAAGAAATCCCACCCTTCTCATTTTGGGGGAGAAGAAATTTAGGACCTACAGGTGAAGCAGTTTGCCCACACACGTAGGGATACTGACAAAGTTAGGACTAGAACCCAAATTCCCCCATCCAGAAGGGCAGTTCTCAACCAAGATTCATTTGCATCCCCTCCCTTACCCCATGGACATCTGGCAGAGTCTGGAGAAATTTTGGGTTGTCATAAGCTGGGGGACGGGGTGCATAAGTATCTAGCAGGTAGAGGGCAGACTGCTGTCAAACATCCTACAATGCGTGGGACAGCCGCTCACGACAACCAACAGCCTGCCCCAGCTCTCCACAGCGGGGAACGCCACCCGGGGCACTGTGGTGCTCTCACTCACGTGCCAACTGCGCCAGGCCCTGCGCCACACGCCACTGCGGCAGGAAGGCATGCAAGTGACGGAATGTGACGGAGGGATTCTAGCCTTACTGGTAGAGTACAATACACACCAGCTCACACCCTCAGAAATGACACAGTAAATACCAAAGGAGTGGTTCAAACAAAGTGTTACAAGTAATCTGAGGGAGATAGTTCATTATTGAGGTGACCAAGACCACAGAGAGGAAACGGTCAAGATCACAGTGCTGCTGTGAGAAACAAAACTCAGAGGGACCTCATCTTTGACTTCTACTTCACGAAATAAAACCATGGTTTGACTCATGGAAGGTTTAGGGTTTCCCTTCTCAGGTAATGCTTTAACAGTGAAGTGAGGGCTATTTCCAGATCCTCAAATAAAAGCATGATTTTATTTTTATTTATTTTATTTTATTTTTTATTTTATTTGATTTCTATTGTGTCTATTTCTTAGGGTTTAGTCAAGGCCAAAAAAGACCTACAAGAAACTTGACTACTGGTTCCTGTTCTTTCTCTCTCTTTTTTTTTTTTCCTTTTTAAAGATGTATTTATTTGAGAGACACAGAGAGAGAGTGGGGTGGGGGGAAGGGGCAGAGGAAGCAGGAGAGAAAGAAGCAAACTCCACATGTGGAGCCCAACACGGGACTCGATCTCACGACCTGAACCTAAATCAAGAGTCTGATGCTTAACCTACTGAGCCACCCAGGTGTCCCTCCTGGTTCCTGTTATATAACAATTCATCTAGATGTGGTCAAACTGCCTTTTTATTAGTGAATAATTGCATTCCTCCACATACTAGCTCTCTCCAAGAAAAAGCCACACATCTCTACTTCTGATATTCAGCACTGCTAACTGGACATAACACTCACTGCAAATTCCCAAGGCTGGATATCTGTACATCTTTTCAGTCAGGTTGCATTGTCTAAAATACATTAAGTAACTAGGTAGATAAGTTGTTTTTTTAATATTGTTTCTGGATTATGTTTAAGATCTAACATATCATATAAAGTTTTCCCACTAAGAATTCAAACGTTTACGATTCCAATAGGTACCCAATTTATACAGAATGTCTAAGTAGAAGAAGAATGTTTTTAGCAGAATCAATTTAGCTTAAAGAATAAGATATCTAGGGACGCCTGGGTGGCTCAGTTGGTTAAGCAGCTGCCTTTGGCTCAGGTCATGATCCCAGCGTCCTGGGATCGAGTCCCACATCGGGCTCCTTGCTCAGCAGGGAGCCTGCTTCTCCCTCTGCCTCTGCCTGCCATTCTGTCTGCCTGTGCTTGCTCTCTCTCCCTCTCCCTCTGACAAATAAATAAATAAAATCTAAAAAAAAAAAAAAAAAAAAAAGAATAAGATATCTAGGGCACCTGAGTGGCTCAGTGGATTAAGCCTCTGCCTTTGGCTCAGGTTATGATCTCAGGGTCTGGGATCGAGTCCCGCATCAGGCTCTCTGCTCAGCAGGGAGTCTGCTTCCTCCTCTCTCTCTCTGTCTGTCTCTCTGCCTATTTGTGATCTCTCTCTAGTCAAATAAATAAAATCTTAAAAAAAAAAAGATATCTAATCTAGTCTTCATTTCTCATTATTTCCCCCTTTTGCTTCCTATGATCTTTTTGCCTTGACATCACTTTCTACTCATGGAAAACAGTGGAAGTCTTGGTTTACCAAAGCTATGTTTAATAACAAAAACAAAAGAAATACACTTAAATTTCATTAACATTATTTAATCCAATGGTCTCTGAATTTTTAAAATATTTATTTATTTTAGAGAGAAAGTGCATGCATGCAAGTGGGGAGGAAGGGCACAGGGAGAGAGAGAATCACAAGCAGACTCCCCACTGAGCATGGAGCCTGACATGGGGCTCAATCCCAGGACCCTGAGATCATGACCTGGGTCAAAATCAAGAGTTGGACGCTTAATTTTTTTTTTTTTTTAAGATTAGTCAACTCATAAAAAAATGCTTGGGACATATAAAACATATATAAATACATTTATTTATTTATTTATTTGGCAGAGAGAGATCACAAATAGGCAGAGAGACAGGCAGAGAGAGAGGGGTAAGCAGGCTCCCTACTGAGCAAAGAGCCCAATGTGGGGCTCGATCCCAGGACCCTGGGGTCATGACCTGAGCCAAAGGCAAAGGCTTTAACCCACTAAGCTACCCAGCTGTTCCCTATAAATACATATTTATACATTATAAACTCGTAGTACTATAATAACATGTTATAGACATTATGAAATATATACAAAAGTAAAAACTTTTAATGAATGATGCCATCAAGAATTTTAGACAAAATTTCTAATGCTTTTTATGTATTTCAGTGATTCACTTAGAGAGCACTGATTTAGAGAGTCTCCTTTCTGAGGGCCAGTGGATAATCCATTTTGGCTTCAGGATGTCCAGAGCTGATAAAACTTTTTCTAAAGCGCACACTTCTTTAAATGATCCCACGATGGCAGCAGAGAGTAAAGAATGATTTGGGACCATCTTCTGGGCTTTGAACAGATTAATAAGCATCCTTAGTCCACAGAGTTTATGTATCATTTAAATTTAGACCATGCCTTTGAGACAAGAACGAGTTTGTCCTTTTCAAGTGACAGAATAAAGGCTTAATGAGACTGTCAAGTAATAATTAGAATATGAGGGGGAAAAAACAAAACAGGAAGATCGGAAGAGGACAGGACACAAATCAGAGATGCTGAGAGAAGCCAGAGCATGTAAGTCCTTAAGTACAGATAAGTAATTAAGACATGTTGGTTCTATTCAGAGCAATGAAAGGATTTTAAGCAGAGGACTGACATGGTCTGATTTCATTTTTAAAAGTTCATTTTGCTTACTATCTGGAGGCGGGATTATACGTGTACAGGGGTCCAAGGAGGGAGGCTGGTCAGGAGGGTTCTACAAAGATCCAGATGAGAGTCATTTGAGGTTTGGGCTAGGGGGAAGCAGAGGAGATGTAGAGAACTAGAGGGAGCCAACATCTTTTTTGGATAGCACTAAAGAGTATTACTGGAAAGGGGCTGATGATAAGGAGAAGGAAGCCGACCTCCAGTAGGCCTGAAGCCTGGGCCTGCAGAATAATGCTCTTCAAAAATGACCTTCACCACCTCATTCAATCTTTGTTGCACTAGTTATTTGCACCTGTTGACAAGGACATCTGTAGCAAGAGACTCTAGAAAAAAATCAGGCAGGAGACAGGGGCCAGAAAGATATTTAACATCTCTATCCCCACCTTCCTAAGAGAAAGACATATTTTAGCTTCAAAACACGGCAGAAACCTCATTTTCTATAAGTGATTTATGCACAATTGTACATTACCATGGGTAACTCGGGAGAGTCTGGAAACCCATACTTCTACCCCTAGCTGGTAGCATGCTTGTTATTTCCTATTTCTGCAACCACTTCTCCGAATTTCTATATATTTTGCTATTGAGGAATCCCAGCATACCACAACTGCCTGTTCGTGTCTGACTTTTTTTTTCTTTTTCAAGATTTTATTTAGTTATTTGAGAAAGAGAGAGGGAGAACTAGAGAGAGCAAGACAGTACCAGCAGGGTGGGGGTGCAGAGAGAGAGGGGAAGAAGCAAGATCCCCGCTGAGCAGGAAGCCCCACTCAGGACTCTATCTCAGGACCCTGGAATCATGACCTGAGCTGAAGGCTGATGTTTAACTGGCCAAGCCACCCATGTGCCCCATGTGTCTGACTTTCAATCCTATCATTTCTGTTCGTTAGCCCTTAGGGGGTTGGATGTTTCTCTGATTTTCATCTTAAAGGTAGAGAAGACCAAGGATAATACAGATTTGGGAAGAAAACTCAAGACTTCTTTTAGGAACATGTTAAGTTTGAGATGACTATTAGACAACGAAGGGAAGATGTCAAGTAGGAAAGTGGATATAAAAGGCTGGAGTTCTAATTTTGAGAGTCATCAGCATATCAATGATATTTAAAGCTATAAAACAGGCAGCAACCTCTTCGACCACAGCCGCAGCAACATCTTCCTAGAAACATCGCCAAAGGCAAGGGAAGCAAGGGCAAAAATGAACTATTGGGATTTTATCAAGATCAAAAGCTTTTGCACAGCAAAGGAAACAGTTAACAAAACCAAAAGACAACTAACAGAATGGGAGAAGATATTTGCAAACGATGTATCAGATAAAGGGCTAGTGTCCAAAATCTATAAAGAGCTTAGCAAACTCAAAAAAAAAAAAAAAAGAGCTTAGCAAACTCAATACCCAAAGAATAACTAATCCAATCAAGAAATGGGCAGAGGACATGAACAGACATTTCTGCAAAGAAGACATCCAGATGGCCAACAGACACATAAAAAAGTGCTCCAATCACTTGGCATCAGGGAAATACAAATTAAAACCACAATGAGATATTACCTCACACCAGTCAGAATGGCTAAAATTAACAAGTCAGGAAATGACAGATGCTGGCAAGGATGTGGAGAAAGGAGAACCCTCCTACACTGCTGGTGGGAATGCAAGCTGGTGCAACCACTCTGGAAAACAGCATGAAGCTTCCTCAAAATGTTGAAAATAGAGCTACTCTATGACCCAGCAATTGCACTACTGGGTATTTACCCTGAAGATACAAATGTAGTGATCCGAAGGGGCACGTGTACTCGAATGTTTATAGCAGCAATGTCCACAATAGCCAAACTATGGAAAGAACCTAGATGTCCATCAACAGATGAATGGATAAAGAAGATGTGGTATATATACACAATGGAATACTATGCAGCCATCAAAAAATTGAAATCTTGCCATTTGCGATGGCGTGATGGAACTAGAGGGTATCATGCTTAGCGAAATAAGTCAAGCAGAGAAAGACAACTATCATATGATCTCCCTGATATGAGGAAGTAGAGATGCAACGGGGGGGGGGGGGGTTAAGGGGGTAGGAGAAGAATAAATGAAACAAGATGGGATTGGGAGGGAGACAAACCATAAGTGACTCTTAATCTCACAAAACAAACAGGGTTGCTGGGGGGAGGGGGGTTAGAAGAAGGGGGGCGGAGTTATGGACACTGGGGAGGGTATGTGCTATGGTGAGTGCTGTGAAGTGTGTAAACCTGGTAATTCACATACCTGTACCCCGGAGGATAAAAATATATTATATGTTTATAAAAAATAAAAAATTAAAAAGAAAAAAAAAGCTATAAAACAGATGAGATCACTTAAGAGAAGAATACAGAGAGGACATAAATTAGTGGTCCATGGACACATCCACTACTGATCCACAGACATGTTTAATATTATTATTATTATTATTTTGGTCTTCACATATTTAAAAACTTGCACCAAAATTTAAAAATTAATAAAGTTCACATTTTTAAAAAATCTATATTCAAAGTTTCCTTTTTTTTTTTTTTAAAGATTTTATTTATTTATTTGACAGAGAGAGATCATAAGCAGGCAGAGAGGCAGGCAGAGAGAGAGAGAGAAGGAAGCAGGCTCCCCGCTGAGCAGAAAGCCCGATGCGGGGCTCGATTCCAGGACCCTGAGATCATGAGGGCATGATCTCAGGGTCATGGCAGCAGCTTAACCCACTGAGACACCCAGGTGCCCCTCAAAGTTTCTCTTTGAAGAACTGGGCAACCTGGCAACCCTTGGCTTGACCTGTATAACCACTTCCTCATTTCTATAAGGCATGAACTCCTTAGTTCATGCCTTCTCAGCACTGAAGCCAACTGTCATTTTCCAATTACCACTGATGTATACCACTTTTTTTTTTTAAGATTTTATTTATTCACTTGAGAGAATGTGAGTGCATAAATGGGGAGAGGGTCAGAGGGAGAGGCTGACTCCTCTGAGCGCAGAGCCTCCCCCTCACCCCACTTGAGATCATGGCCTGAGCCAAAGTCAGACCCTTAAATTAAGCCACCTAGGTACCCCACCACTGTTTTTCTAATAGAAAGAAATATTTCTAAGGATCCATGTCTCTATTAAAACTAGGAAAATAAAAGATCATAGAGGTCTTGTATTTAAAGAAAAAAAGGAGGGAGCATATTTCTTTATGAAATTTAAGAGTATCTCTGTATGCTCAAAAATGTGAACAATCACTCCACATCTTCATTTACATTTCCCATCTGGAACTTGTAGGCATATGAGTTTGCAATCCCTGGGCTAGATAGAGAAGAGACCAAGTCTGAGCTGCCTCATCATTCAGATGCGAGGTAAAAGGGAAATTAGAAGATGAAAAAGAGGAAAGAACAGAATGATAGGAGGCAGGAGAGTGTGAAGACATGAGAACCAAGAAGAATATCTTACATAGAAACCGTGCAGATGCTTTTTGAGAGCTAGAATAACACGAGTCCACATAAGTATCTGCTGGCGTAGAAAACAAGAACTCTGTCAATTTGATCAGTTTCAGTAGGGTAGTCTAGGAGGAGGTCAGATTGAAGTAGTCTGAAGAATTAATGGAGGATAGCAAATTATACCCAAGCGAGTAGAAGAAAAAAAAGAGAGCAGACATCAGTGAAACAGAACACAAACATAAAGAAGATCAACAAAAAAGTGAGAAGTTGGTTCTCTTGAAAGACTAATAAAATTGATGAACCCAAAGGAGTAATCAAGAAAAAGAGAGAAGCACAAGTGATGTCAAGAATGAAAAGGGAGGGGGCCTGGGTGGCTGAGTGGGTTAAAGCCTCTGCCTTCATCTCGGGTCATGATCCCAGGATCCTGGGATCGAGCCCCGCATCGGGCTCTCTACTCGGCAGGGAGCCTGCTTCCCTTACTCTCTCTCTCTGCCTGCCTCTCTGCCTGCTTGTGATCTCTGTCTGTCAAAAAAAAAAAAAAAAAAAAAAAAAGAATGAAAAGGGAGCCATCCCTACATATCCTTCAGATTGGGGAGAAAAACTGTCTGAAGATATTATAAACAATTTTATGCCCATAATTTTAAAATCTGAAAGCAGCTTTAGAGGAAAAATATAATTTACCAAAACAGACAAGGGCAACTGGCTGGTTCAGTCAGAAGAGCATGCCACTCTTGATCTCGGGGTCAGGAGCTCCAGCCCCACACTGGGTGTAGAGATCACTTACTTATAACTAAGTAACTTTTTTTTTAAAGGCATGAAGAAACAGGAAATCTAAATAGCTCCAAAAGCATTAAAAAAATGATATCCATAATTCAAATACTTCCCTAAGCAAACAAAAACAAAAAAACTCCAGATGGCTTCCCCAACAGATTCTAACCAAATATTTAAGGAAAAAAGAATGGCGATCTTATACAAACTCTTTCAGAGAATGCAAAAATAAATAAATAAATAAATAAAATAAAAAAGGAAAGCCTTAACCTGTTGTATGAGATCAGCATGACTTTTTTATCAAAAGGGGACATGTCATTTCTAGAAAAAATAAATTATAAGCCAGTATCACTCATGAACATAGTTTTTAAAAAATCCTCTCAAAAGCATTAGCAAAATGAATTCAGCAATGTATGAAAAGAATAAGACATCATGACCCAGTTGAATTTACTCCAGAAATAAAAAAAATCAATGTATTTCACCACCACCACAGAATAAAGGTGAAAAACTACACAGTCATCTCAAGATGCAGAAAAGGGCACCTGGGTAGCTCAGCTGGTTAAGAGTCAGACTCTTGATCTCAGCTCAGGTCATGAGCTCTGAGTCATGACATCGAGACCCACATTGGGCTCTACACTGAGCAGGTATCCTGCTTGAAGATTCCCTCTCTCTCCCTTTGCCCCTACCCTTAAAGATTGTTTTAAAAAATAATAAAAAAGGAAATGCAGAAAAAGCCCTTGATAAAATTCAATAACTATTCATAATAATAATAAATAAAAACCTCCTAAAAAAACAAGAATAGAATGTAGTGTATGTAATCTGGTAAAGGGATCTATAAGCCAAACTATAGCAGATATCATATTCAATATGAAAATGTTGCAAACTGCCACTTTGAGATAAGGAATGAGTCAAGGATGCCCACTATCACCACTTCTCCTAAATATTACACTGTGATCCTAGTCATGGTAAAACAGGAGAGAAAACAAAAAGCTTAAGAACTGGAAAGAAATAAAGTCATTTCTCAAATGATATAACAGTGTACACAGAAATCCAAAAGACACTACAAGTGAGTAATTTGAATTAATGAGTTTAATAAGGTCCCTTAATAAAAGAGACATACATAAAAATCAACTGCATTTCTTTATACCAGAAACACACAAAATTTTAAAAAGATTTCATTTACAATAGAATTTTTAAAATCACAGAAAACTATAAATAGATTTTTAGGAGAAATTAAAGTCTAAATAAATATTCTTAGATTAGAAAACTCAGTATTATAAGAAGTTACTCCCCACAAAATGATCTATTGATGCAATACAATTTCAATCAAAATATCAAGAAAAATTTTTTGTAGAAACTGAAAAGCAGAAATAAATAAAATAAATAAGGAAATGTAAAGGACCAAGTCTAAGATATTCTGGAAAAAGAACAAGATGACAGGGGCGCCTGTGTGGCTCAGTGAGTTAAAGCCTCTACCTTCGGCTCAGGTCATGACCCAGCCCCGCATCAGGCTCTCTGCTCTGCCGGGAGCCTGCTTCCTCCTCTCTCCCTCTGCCTGCCTCTCTGCCTACTTGTGGTCTCTGTCTGTCAAATAAATAAATAAAATCTTTTTTTAAAAAAAAAAAAAAGCACAAGATGGCAGGAGTCATGATAAAACAATAGTAACTAAGATAGTTTGTGATCATAAGTGCAAGAATAGAAAAACAGACTCCTGGAGAGCCCAGAAACAGATCTTATAATCAGACACTTGTTTTATGGCAAAGTGGCATTGCTGAGCAGTGAAGAAAGGTTTATCTTTTCAATTAATGGTGCTAGAACAACTGGATATTCATATGGGGAAAAAATGAAACCTGACTCCACCTCACAGCCTACACACACACACGCACATGCATATGCACACATACACACAGAAACACATATCAATTCCGTGACCCATAAATCTAATTGTGTAAGGTTAAAACCACAAATCTCTAAGAAAATAATTTAGATATCTTTATGACTATGAGTAGGATAAGACTTCTTCTATACCATACAGAGCTTCTGATTATCAAAAGATAACATTAAAAGAATGTACAGATGGGGCACCTGGATGGCTCAGTCAGTAGAGCATGCGACGCTTGATCTTGGGGTTGTGAGTTTGAGCCCCATGTTAGGTGTAGAGATTACCTAAAAATAAAATCTTAAAAAAAAATAATGTAAAGTAAATTCACAGAATGGGAGAAAACATTTAAGGTATACATTTAACTCAAAAAGGATTCATAGCCAGAATATATAAAAAATGCCTTTAAATCAGTAAGAAAAAGACAATATATAAATATTATCTTGGGGCGCCTCAGGATCTCAGGATCGGGCTCTATGCTCAGCGGGAAGCCTGCTTCCCTCTCTCTCTCTGCCTGCCTCTCTGTCTACTTGTGATCTCTCTCTGTCAAATAAATAAATAAATCTTTAAAAATAAATAAATAAATATTGTCTTTATATATAAATATATAAAAATATATATTTATATATAAATATATTTTTAAAATATGTAATATATAATATATATTATAAAAATATATTTAAAATGCCTTTAAGTCAGTAAGAAAAAGACAATTCAAAGAAAAAGGGACAAGAGACTTGAACAGGCACTCCATGAAAGAAGATACCTAAATGATGAATAAAATGTAAAATGATGCTCAATCAAAAAATAAAATAAAATAAAAACTTTAAAAAATTTTTTTTAAGTTTTTATTTATTTATTCATGAGAGAAAGAGAGAGAGAGAGACACAGAGGCAGAAGGAGAAGCAGGCTCCCCAAGGAGCAAGAAACCTGATATGGGGCTTGATCCTAGGACCTGGGATCATGACCTGAGCCGAAGGCAGATGCCTAACCATCTGAGCCACCCAGGTGCCCCAGTAAATAAAAACTTTTTTAGCACAGTGAAGGAAACAATCAACAAAACTAAAAAACAATCTACTGAAGGGAGAAGATACTGGTAAATGACATATCTGCTAAAGGGTTAGTGTGCAAAATATATAAAGAACTTATAAAACTCAAAGCCATAAAAATGAGTAATCCAATTAAAAAATGGGCAGAAGACATGAATATATATTTTTCCCAAGAAGACATCCAGATGGCCAACAGACACATGAAAGGATGATCAACATCACTCATCATCAGGGAAATGTAAATCAAAACTACAATGAGATACCACCTTAAACCTGTCAGAATGGCTAAAATCAACAACACCAGAAACAAAAGGTATTGGTGAGGGGGTGGAGAAAAGGGAACCTTCTTGCACTGTGGATGGGAATGCAAACTGGTGTAGCCACTCTGGAAAACAGTATTGATGTCCCTCAAAAAGTTAAAAATAGGGGGCGCCTGGGTGGCTCAGTGGGTTAAGCCTCTGCCTTTGCCTCAGGTCATGATCCCAGGCTCCTGGGATTGAGCCCCACATCAGGCTCCCTGCAGGGAGCCGGCTTCTCCTCTCTGCCTGCCTCACTGCCTGCCTCTCTGCCTACTTGTGATCTCTCTGTCAAATAAATAAACAAACAAAAAAGTTAAAAATAGAACTACCCTATAATCCAGCAATTACAGTACTCAAAGAAGAGAAAAATACTAATCCAAAGGGATACATGCACCCCAATGTTTAAGCAGCATTATCTACAATAGCCAAATTATGGAAACAGGCCAAGGGTCCACTGACTGATGAATGGATAAACAAAGATGTGGTGTATATATATATATGTGTATATATATATGTACACACACACAAAGGAATATTACTCAGCCATAAGAAAGAATGAAGTCTTGCCATTTGCAACATTTATGGAGCTAAGCAAAATTAGTCGCAGAAAGACAATTACCATATGATTTCACTCATATATGGAATTTAAGAAACAACACAAAGGGGAAAAAAAAAGACAGAGAGAGGCAAACCAAGATACAAACTCTCACCTATTCAGAATCAGATAGTTACTGGGCAGGGGGAGGTGGGTTGGGGACAGGTTAAATAGGTTATAAGGATTAACAAGTGCACTTGTGATGCACACCAGGTGTTGTATGGAAGTGTTAAATCACTGCATTATACTCCTAAAACTAATATTACACTGTATGTTAACTAACTGAAATTTAAATAAAAACTCCAAAAAATTTTTTTAAAAAAGAAAGAAAATCCAAGATGGTGTAATTAAATAAATATATTGGATTTTTAAAAATCTTTTTTTTTTTAAAAAGATTTTATTTATTTGCCAGACAGAGATCCCAAGTAGGCAGAGAGGCAGGTGGGGGGGGGCGGGGGGAGCAGGCCCCCCTGCTGAGCAGAGAGCCGGATGTGGGGCTGAATCCCAGGACCCTGGGATTATGACTTGAGCCCAAGGCAGAGGTTTTAACCCGCTGAGCCACTCAGGTGCCCCTAAAAAACCTTTTTAAAAAGATGCTTAACTTCACTAATAATCAGGAATGTGAAAATTATAAACCACAATGAACTATTACTACACACCCATGGACATGGTTAATATTTAGTACTGACAGTACTAAAAAATAAATAAAAATTAAAAATAAACAAAAATCTGACTACCAATTTTTTTTTTTTTAAAGATTTTATTTATTTATTTGACAGACAGAGATCACAAGTAGGCAGAGAGGCAGGCAGAGAGGAAGGGAAGCAGCAGAGAGCCCGATGCGGGGCTCAATCCCAAGACTCTGGGATCATGACCTGAGCCAGATGCAGAGGCTTTAACCCACTGAGCCACCCAGGCGCCCCCCAAATGTTGATAAGATATATGACAAAGACAACTTTCATATAGTCTTGGTGGGAGGATGAATCAGTAGAACTACTACCTTTTTTTTTTTTTTTTAAGATTTTATTTATTTATTTGACAAAGAGAGAGAAAGAGAGACAGCGAGAGAGGGAACACAAGCAGGGGTAGTGGGAGAGGGAGAAGTAGGCTTCCCGCTGAGCAGGGAGCCCAATGCAAGGCTCGGTCCCAAGATACGACCCGACCCGAGCCAAAGGCAGATGCTTAATGACTCAGCCACCCAGGCGCTCCTGTAGAAGCATTTCTGAAAACAACTGCAACAATGGTTACACTCATATAATACTGATTGGAGGATACATTTAGTGAAAACCACTTTGGCAAACAGCTTGGCATTATCCATATAGGTAAAACATAATACACAATTCTACAATCCAGGACTCCACTCATAGATACATATGCCCAATAGTAATGAGTGCGTATGTTCACTGTGACAGTGCTCCAAATCACAAACAACTCAAATATCCATCAATATTAGAATAGATGAGTAAATCGTGGCATTTTTATACAACAGATTACTATATGGCAGAGAACCACAGTCACACACATCATAGGCAAATCTCACAAACATAATGTTGAGCAAAAGAAGATGGGCACAAAAGAAGATGCACTTGACTGTTTCATATATATTAAATTTAAAAACCAGGCACATCCAAATTAGAGTGCTTAGGGATGCATGTCTGAGTAATAAAAGCATAACAAAAAAAAAAGAATGTGAACACTGTGAAATCAGAATAATGACAACCCTTGGGGGATAATGATTACAAGGGGTCATAAGGGGATCTCCTGGGGTACTAGCAATCTTCTATTTCCTGACCTAGTTTCTAGTTACACAGCTGTTCTCCTCAGATAAATCATTTAGCTATTTTTGTTTCAGGCATTTTTCTTGATATGTTTTATTTCACAAAAAAAGGTTAAGAAAAAAAAGACTTAAGGGGCAAGTTAAACAGACGAGAAAAAACTAAATAAAGCAAAAAGGGGACTATAAAAGAGACCTAAAGAAATTGTGCAGAATGAATCCAGAGGGATGACAATTATGTTAACTATAAAAGAGAGAGGTGCCTGGCTGGCTCAGTGGGTTAAGCGTCTGCCTTCGGCTCGGGTCGAGATCCCAGGGTCCTACAATCGAGCCCCGCATCAGGCTCCCTGCTCAGCACAGAGTCTGCTTGGGATTCTCTCTCTCCCTCTGCTCCTTCCCCATTTCTACAAAAAAGAAAGAAAGAAAAAAGAAAAGGTAGGGGGCGCCTGGGTGGCTCAGTGGGTTAAGCCGCTGCCTTCAGCTCAGGTCATGATCTCAGGGTCCTGGGATCGAGTCCCGCATCGGGCTCTCTGCTCAGCAGGGAGCCTGCTTCCTCCTCTCTCTCTGCCTGCCTCTCTGCCTACTTGTGACCTCTCTCTGTCAAATAAATAAAATCTTTAAAAAAAAAAAAAGAAAAGGTAGAACAGGGAATGACTGACTCTTCCTAAAGCTTTTCTGTGGCCTCAAGTGGAAAAGCAATCACAGCTGAGGGAGATGTGGCCTCCAGCAAGAGCTCAGTACTTACCCAAAGCCAAAAGGAAGTAGGTTTAGGATTACTTGCCACTTTCACTTATCCCTGCCTCTGCTACAGTCACGAAACAACTGCTGTCACTAACTACTCCGCTCAGACTAACCTGCTGCTGCACGGATGCTTCCATTTAGTTAGAAAATCAAGGTGTTGGGCAAGAGTGAATTTTCCTCATCTACTAAAGCTCACTGTTCAGCAATGGTTTCATCTGTTATTGTTGGTGTAAATATTTCTAAAATGATATAGTTTCTTATATAGAATACACCAAAAGTATCCAATCCTTCCCTGGTTGCCCAAGGTCATTGGTAGAAACAACTACTATTATCGCTGATACAACAAAATATCCTCCAGTAGCCAAGGTATGAGGTCTTGTGTGACCATGAAGCCTTGCCCACGCTGCCACGTGTCCCCTTGGTCATCACTGCACTGGTGCCTGCTAGGCCTCCCACCATGCTCTGACCTGATTTTGTGGCAGCTCTTCTGCTTAGGGCCTCTGCTGATTCCATGTCCTGGCGCTAGGCCATATCCTAGATATCCCAGAGAAATACAGCAGAGAATCTTGGCAAGGCATTCTACTGAATTAGTCAGAAATGATAACTATGATTTATTTATACTTTTATAATATCTTCTGTTTCAAGGAGATTAAAACTCACTCTGCGAATCAGAACAACAGAGGAACAGATGCCTTGTACGATCTTCATCCCAACTATGTCACAACTCTCCCATAGGAAGAGCTACTAGAAAAATTAACCAGATGTGGGGTGCCTGCGTGGCTCAGTCAACTAAGTGCCCAACTCGATTTCAGCTCAGGTCATGATCTCAGGGTTTTGAGATCAAGCCCCATGTGCACTTGGCATGAGTCTGCTTGGGATCTACTTCTCCCTCGCTCTCTGCCCCTCCCCCCACTCCCACACTCTCTAAATAAATAAATAAAATCTAGAAAGAAAGAAAAAAAGATGGAGTGTCTGTGTGGCTCAGTGGGTGAAAGCCTCTGCCTTTGGCTCAGGTCATGATCCCAGGGTCCTGGGATTGAGCCTGGCTGCACTGGGCTCTCTGCTCAGAGGGGAGTCCGCTTCCCTTCCTCTCTCTCTGCCTGCCTCTCTGCCTACTTGTGATCTTTGTCTGTCAAATAAATAAGTAAAATCTTAAAAAAAAAAAAAAAAAAGAGGGAAAGAAAGAAAGATCGATTAACCAGATGGTTAAGAAAGCCCAGGGCTCAAATGGTTACTTTTATGCCTCCTTTCCTAGCTATAAAGTAAAGGTAACAATAGTATCTTTCTACATAGGATTACTGCATTAATTAAAGAAGACATGCAAACAAAACAGCAAAGTACCTGGCTGAGAGTAAACAGTATTTCAAATTTTAACTGTTATCTCTTTAAATGCTCCTTTGTGTAATAATTCCCCTTTAAGCAGACTTCCTTAACTATCTTCTCCATGGCATCCTTACAAAAATACTATTAAAAATATTAATAGTAGCTAATATTTAATGAGCACTGATTACATGTGAAAATCATGCTGAACCCCTCATAAGGCTTGACAATATGAACCTTTGAAAAGCCCGGGGAGGGAGATGCCATTACTTCCCTATTGGACAAAAGTTCATTGAAACTCTGAGAGCTTAAGAAGCTTGTCCAAGTTCAAAGAACAGTAAGTGTTCAAAATGGAGCTCATGCAGATTTGTCTCACTCTAGAACCCATGACTATGAGCACCCCTCTATCCTAAGAAGAGAAGCAGCTTCTCCTGCTAAATTCTATTTGTGAGCTAGCTGAGAACAAGCTAATTCTCCTTTAATCTTATCTCGACGTGACAATTCAGTTACCTAGTTAGAAAAGCAGAAAAGTTTTACATGTTTTGTTTCTGCTGTTCAACTTACCCACTCACAGTCAATTCCAAGCACTGGACAATCTTGTAACTCACTCCTAAGTAAGGGCTCAATTTGATCCCACTCCTCCTCCTGGGACACGGTGACCACCTTCGCTCCGAGGATCCTTTCCTCCCACCAGGCTCGGGGGGCACTGGAACACTGCTGGTCCTCTTCCGGGGAGGGTGACTCCCCCCTGCTGGGTGCTTGCTGCGGCTGCTGCTGCTGCCCGGTGTGGGTGTCAAGGCTCACTTTACTCCTCCGCCTCCGGATGCCTTTCCACAGGACAAACCCCCCAACGGCCACACCGACGAGGGTGGTCACTGTCAAAGCCATTAAGTATCTAGACATCTTCAACTTTTTTTTTGCTGTTTAGGAAAGCATATCACTAATCCCACAATCTGCAAAACAAGTGGCAACAATATATTTACATACAGGCTTTAAACCCAGATGGAAATATGTTTTCCCCTAAAAAGTGTTCTACGTATAATCTATGTGTCCACAAACTAACACAAAATGCTACAAATTTCCATGTGGAGTGATATTTATTTTTCTCACTTTTGTACATTCTGTACTCCATCTATCGCTATCTTCATTCCCACCGGAGAAAACCCCCCCTGCCCTCTACCAGCTGCCCAGCACTCACTTAATCCTGTGACAACAGGGCGTCTGAACATAGACACACTTGTACAGAATTTGAAAAATCATGGGCGCCTGGGTGGCCCAGCCAGTTAAGTGGCTGCCTTTAGCTCAGGTCATGATTCCAGGGCCCTGAGATCAAATCCCACATCACACTCCTTACTCAGCAGGGAGCCTGCTTCTCCTTCTCCCTCTGCCTGCCCCTCCCCCTGCTTGTGCTCTAATAAAAAAAAAAATCAAACCTTAAAAAAAAAAAAAGAAAAATCAAATTAATTATAATCCTACTACCCTTAGGTGGTCACTGCGATCAGTTTGATGTTCTAGTATTTCATACAATTAAAAAAAAATTAAGAATGGCAGATGGCTTTAGTTAGGGGAACCCCACACAACAATCTCTCTTCCATTTTTCTTATCACACATTGTTTTCTCCATCTATCTTTTGTTTTCCTATTTTTGATGCAGAAATGGATATATAGTACTATTTCTGTACTACTTAAATAACAGCAGAAAATATGTAACAATAAAGAATAAGCAGCCCTTGGCCTTAGTCACGGAGAGCAATCATGGGACAGACACCATTCAGCACAAAGTGACTGATCTTGTTTGGGAAGCAGGCCCAGTATGATCTAGATAACTCTATTATTCAAGAGAAGTCAGATATCTAAATTTTATGCAAAATGTCACTATTTTTAAGTGTCAGCAACAAATTTACAGTTTTTAAAACACTGTACCAGCCAAACAAAAACACTCTGGGCTCTGTGCCACCCATCTGTGGGCTCTGGCCTAAAATCTCTAATGCCCAAAGACACAGCGTTCTGCTAGACCCTGCCTACGCTTATCTACGGCTGAGAGTTTCCCATTAAATGTGTACTATTTTTATCATTTTTCAAAGCTTCAGTAACAACTGTTTTTTAAAATAATTCAGTATTTATAACAACCCTGGGCTATGGTCATACCTACAGAAATATTTGGCATTGGAGATGAAAAATGAAATCACAACAATTATTACACTGCTAATGAAAACAAAGAAACGGCTGTGTTGTTTTAAAAAGATTTACTTTATTGCAGAAACTGTGCTAAGTATTCATGCGTACTTTCTCCAGTACTTTTATTGAAGGCTTAATGAGATTTAAAAATTTGCGCAAACTTCTAGTTAAAATCTGAGAAGACTTTAGGGCGCCTGGGTGGCTCAGTGGGTTAAGCCGCTGCCTTCGGCTCAGGTCATGATCTCAGGGTCCTGGGATCGGGTCCCACATCGGGCTCTCTGCTCTGCAGGGAGCCTGCTTCCTCCTCTCTCTCTCTCTCTGCCTGCCTCTCTGCCTACTTGTGATCTCTCTCTGTCAAATAAATAAATAAAATCTTTAAAAAAAAAAAAAATCTGAGAAGACTTTAAAAAAAAAAAAAAACCCTTCCTTTACCCCTGGAAACAATACAAAATGCTGGAGAAAACATTTATCTTTTTAATATATATTAAATAATACATATTATTATATATAAATATATATTTATTACATATTATTATATTTTTTATATATATATATATATATATAAAATACAGAGTTAAACTCAAAAAGAAGAAAGGGAAATCATCAGGTATCAGAAATGGAAGCGGGTGGGAGATACAGATGGGCAGAGACCACATCTCATACCAGCCCATGACCAAAAGTCTAGGCCACAAACTCAGGGCACAGCTGAGACCCAGGAGAGTACTACCTTGTCCATGAACAAGAACTGAAAGCGCTCACCCACCACCGTCCAGCAAGCCACCTGCCCAAGGCTGGGAGTATGAACAGAGCTCCTCATGGGAAGGCAGATGCTCAAGCCTGTACTGTGAAGCAGTCCAGGGCCCAAGTTCACATTAACCTCACGAAAGAAAACCCTAAGCCAAGAAACTAAAACTAAAATGGTTAGAATTGGTGCATTCTGTTGGAATGCATGTTTGTGTGTGTGTTTCTAACACACAGGAAACAAAAAGGACCTCCACAAAACATCAGTCTCAGGAAGAGCAATCATAAATGAATAATAAAAAAAAAAATTAAAAACCCTAAAGCCAATTAAAAAACAGTCCACAGAAGAACCAAACAAAAATACGCGTTATCTGAGATCTGAAAGGAACTTTAAAATAATAACACTCAAAGGGCCGCCTGGGTGGCTCAGTGGGTTAAGCCTCTGCCTTTGGCTCAGGTGGTGATCCCAGGGTCTTGGGATTGAGCCCCCTGCATGGCATTGGGCTCTCTGCTCAGCTGGGAACCTGCTTAATCCTCTCTCTCTCTCTCTGCCTGCCTCTCTACCTGTGATCTCTGTCAAGTAAATACATAAAATCTTTTAAAAAAAACAAATAAATAAAATAATAACACTCAGGGAAATTAAGGAAAATAATCTAAATCATCAACAGGAAACAACAAAAAAATAGAAATTCTAGATAATTGTTAAAAATTTTTAAAAGTCCAGTAATCAATAGACAGGTTAAATAGATCAGACAGTGAGATGAGAGTGTTAAGGAACTGAGGCTAAATCTGAGAAACTCACTCAGAATGTAGCACAGAAAAATACAGAAAACAGCAGAGACATGAAGGCTAGATTGAGAAACTCAACATCCATGTAATGAAGAGTGGGAAGATGGAGGTCATCAGGTTTAGTACAATTCTCTGAGTCCCAAGCTGGATAAAATTAAATCTATCCACAAAAAGACTTACTTAAGAATGTTCGTAACAGCTTTATTCATAAGAATAAAGATACATGCATGAATCTTAAATAACATTAGGCTGAGTGAAAGAAGCCAGATACAAAAGAGATACTGTATGGTTCTATTTACATAAAGTTCTAGAACAACTAAAATTAATCTATAGTAGAAAAAGATTTGAACAGTAGCTGCCTTGGGGTGGAGGGAGGGCAGTTACAGGGAAGATAGATTTAAGCTGAGCACTGAGTATCAAAAAAAGAGCCAGTCATGAAAATCTAGGGAAGAGCATTTCAGGCAAGAGGGAACTTCCTAGAATTGCATGTAATATCCCAAGTTTTGATGGGAGCTTGGCTTACGGGTATGCACATTTGTCAAAACTCAGCAATATTAAAAAAAAAATCAGCAATATTTCTGATGTTTTCCTGTTGTCCTAATGAATAACTGTTGGTTCATTCACTGTCTTTCCCACTAGACTGTAAACTCCATGAAAACAGGGACTTTACTTGTCTCCTTCGACACAACATATGTCCCCAGTAACTATCACAGAGCTCATAACAATAAATACTCATCAAATGAATAAAATTCAATCCAAGATGTTACATTTTATGAAAAATGTCTCTATTTTAACCATCCAATTATAAAAATTTGTTTATTCCAATGGAAAAAGTATTCTTCCCCTTACTGAGCCTTGATGCTAATAAGAAAAAAACAATATGGTTCAATGCTGGGCCAGAAATGAGAAAAACCAAATTTTGCATTATGAACTGAAAGTCTATGTCCCTCTAAAATTCATACGTTGAAATCCTCTCCCCCAATGTGATGGTGTTAGGAGGGGGAGCCTCTGGAAGGTGATTAGGGTTGGGTGAGGCCATGAGGGTGGAGCCCCCATGATGGGATTCATGCCCTTATAAAAGCTTGCCTCTCTCTGATCTCTGCCACATGAGGCTACAGTGAGAAGTCAGAGGTCTGCCTTTTGGAAGAGGGCCCTCACCAGGCCCTAACCAGGCTGGCATCCTGGACTTCCTGCCTCCAAATTGGGAGAAATCCATCTCTGTTTTTTATGATTCACCCACTCTGTGGCATTCTACTTTAGCAGTCCAAACAAATGAAGATACCTCTCTAAGGGCTTGCTCTGGGATCCAAAGCTTTCAATGCTTCACCACTTTCCATGACTAAAAACAATTTGCCATTTTAATTTTTTTTTTTAATTGTACATAGTAGGGGTGCCTCGGTGGCTCAGTCAGTTAAGTGACTGCCCTTGGCTTGGGTCATGATCCCAAGGTCCTGGAATGAAGCCCTGCCTCAGGCTCCTTGCTCAACGGGGAGTCAGCTTCTTCTCCCTGTCCCTCTGCTGCTCCCTTTGCTTATGCACTCTCTCTAATAAATAAATAAAATCTTTTTTAAAAAATAAAATGAATTAGGGGTGCCTGGGTGGCTCAGTGGGTTAAAACCTCTGCCTTCGGCTCAGGTCGTGATCCCAGGGTCCCGGGATCGAGCCCCGCACGGGAGCCTGCTTCCTCCTCTCTTTCTGCCTGCCTCTCTGCCTACTTGTGATCTCTGTCTGTCAAATAAATAAATAAAATCTTAAAAAAAAATTAAATAAAGTGAATTAAATTGTACCAGTAATTGAACATCAAACTGAAAATAGTGATTACCTAATGGTAGTAGGATTATAATTTTGAGTTTTCAAATTCTATCCAAGTATGTGTATCTCTTGATAATTAGAAAAGCACTTTTAAAATTGATGCTTTTTATTGATATGCAACATAAATATCCCACTTAAGACATGATTATATTCCTGAAATAAATCACATTTTTAAAAAAGATTTTATTTTTATTATTTATTTGACAGAAAGAGAGAGAGAGAGAGATCACAAGTAGGCAGAGAAGCAGGCAGAGAGGGAAGGGAAAGCAGGCTCCCCAACGAGCAGAGAACCTGATGTGGGGCTCCATCCCACGATCTTGAAATCATGACCTGAGTTGAAGGCAAAGGCCTAACCCACTGAGCCACCAAGTAAACAAGTATGTTCAGCTCTTCAGGGAGCAGCCTAAGGTAGAGGATAAGGACAAGGGCCCTAGTGTCAAACAGCCTGGGCTCAAATCCAGCCCCTGTCACTTGCTAGCAACGTAACTTGGGCAATTCACTGAACTTCTCCAAGTCTCTGTTTCCTCATTGGTAAAATGGGAAAGATAGACCCCGTATACTCCTGTGAGTCTTAAAAAGTAAGGTGATCGGGTGCCTGGGTGGCTCAGTGGGTTAAGCCTCCGCCTTCGGCTCAGGTCATAGTCTCAGGGTCCTCGGATCTAGCCCCGCGTCCGGCTCCCTGCTCACCAGGGAGCCTGCTTTCCCCTCTCTCTCTGCCTGCCTCTCTGCCTACTTGTGATCTCTGTCAAATAAATAAATAAACATCTTTTAAAAAAATAAATTAAAAAAAAAAGTAAGGTGATCAATACACTTGATTTAGCATACCGACCAGCACATTAGGGTTCCATAAATGTCAGCTCTTACTGCTATTGGGCACTATAAACCACAGAACTCCTAATTAAAGCAAAACAAAGAATCACAGAGTAAAAATGCAAGAGCCAAATTCAGCTCCTGCACAAGTTAAGAATCCTTGCTGTGTAATCCTGACAGAGCATGACTTGGTCTCTAATACTTTTAGGAACAGAGTTCATTACTTTAAAAGTCAGTTTTTGTTGAAAAGTCCTTGCATTCTGCAAAAGTTCCCTACTTAGAAATCGCTCTCAAAGAAAAGAAGAAGGAGAAAGAAAGAAGGAAAGAAAGAAAGAAATTGCTCTCATTTTAGGTGTTGTTTGTTTGTTTGTTTGTTTTGGAGAGAGAAAATTTTAAGCAGGCTCCACACCCAGCGTGGAGGTGGACAGGGACTCAATCTCACAATCCCGAGATCAAGACTGGAGCGGAAATCAAGAGTTGGGCACTTAACTGACTGGGCCACCCAGTCGCCCCAGAAATGGCTCTCTTCGATGTCTTTGATGGTCAGTCTGGCCCTGAAATGACAACAATATTTCCTCCTTCTTGAGAGCCTGTAAGATATGTAAAGACAACTTTTTTGGCTTCCCTTAGAGCACTCTTCTTTTTTTTTTTTTTTTTTTTAAAGATTTTATTTATTTATTTGACAGAGAGAGATTACAAGTAGGCAGAGAGGCAGGCAGAGAGAGAGAGGAGGAAGCAGGCTCCCTGCAGAGCAGAGAGCCCGATGCGGGACTCGATCCCAGGACCCTGAGATCATGACCTGAGCCGAAGGCAGCGGCTTAACCCACTGAGCCACCCAGGCGCCCTAGAGCACTCTTCTTAACCCAAGCAGCCTTCCTGTGACCTAGGAGGGTCGCCCTTGTAGCCAGGTCCTTCTAAAAGCCTCTAATTTTGTCAATGTATCTCTTAAAATGTGGCACTCAAGTCAGTATTCAGTACTTGACACAGGGTCCGATTGGTGTAGACGACACTGCTACTACTTCTTCCTAATATCTGGACCCCAGAGTTTATTAATGCAGCATGAAATGACTTGTTTTTGAGTAGAAGAGAAACCCAACGGTGGATCATATAAAGCTTGTGGTCAATTGAAATTCACTAATACCAAATCGAGTCCCCCATTTTATATACTTATAATGTATATTTTGCACTTAAATCTAAAGCTTTACATTTCTTTCTTTTAAATTTGTTTGTTTCAGCCAAATGTTTCATCCTTTGAAACCAATCTGCATCTTGATTGTGCATTCCCTCTCAACTTAGAAATCATTTTGCAGAGATAAGTGAATTTTTGTTTTCAAAGAAAATTACATCTTCTCACATGTGTTTTAATTCATATTTTACATTTATGTTTGCATCTCATACTATCTCCATATTTCATAACATTAAAATAAGGTGACACTAAAGTAGAAAACGCTTAAAAAACAAAATATTATTGATTTGCTTCCACTGAGAAGGGCTCCCTCAGATATGGAGTTCCCAGGCATATGGTAAGTTTCTGACATACTCTTTGTCACCTGTGGCCTATGTAAGAGAAAGGCCTCACAGGGAACCAGAAGGGGCAAGCAGGGTACCTCCACATGAGGGACTGTTTGGCAACATTCAAAACACATATTAATTCATTCTTACATGGAGAAGTTTTGTGTGGGTATTTTTCTAGCCAAAGGGTTCGTTCAGCAAACATGTAGGTAGCACTTTCAATAAGCCAGCCACTATGTCAGACTCCAGGTAAAGAGTTAAAAGGCACAATCTGCTCTCAAAAATTCGGGATTCAGGAAAGGAGAAACACCTGTAGTGAACAGGTTGCAGGGGAGGGAGAGAACACAGTGGGAGCCAGGGTTTGGCAAAGAGAAAGGGACCTGGGTATTGCTAACAGAAACGCTCCAGGACAGAGTGTGGGGGAGGCTGATGCTGGGGTCAAAAACTGAGCGCGAGACGTCCAGGTGTGCAGGCAGCTAGGAGAAAGGCACACCAGGCAGAGGGAACAGCACGTACAAGATACAAAAGGTAGGGAACACCACAGTACAGGTGAGAAAGTTCAAGCAAATGTAATGTGTACTCTAAGTGTAAAATATAGAACTTCGCAGACTTAGTATGAAAAAATGTGAAAGTATCTTATTGATCATTTCCATATTGATTTTTAAGGTGGACTTTTTTTATTTTAGTAAAATATACAAAACACAAAATCTACCATTTTAACCATTTTTAATTGTATGATTCAGTCAAGCAGATACCCCACTGAGTGCAGAGCCTGAGATGGGGCTCCATCTCACAACCCTGAGATCATGGCCTGAGCCGAAATCAAGAGTTGCACACTTAACCGACTGAGCTACCTACATTACCCCTCTTTAGATTTTTAATTACTAGAAATCTGTATTTATGGGGCTCACATTATATTTCGATTGGACACTGCTGAGCTAGAGCATAGTGGGCATACAAGAAAATAGAGACAGATAGTGCTGGAATCAGCAGATCTAGAGCGAGGCATGACGGGCCTAATGGACAGTCAATAAGACTTATAAGGGAAGTGCCAGCCTCAGACTCAGATTTCAAAGAACACCATGGTGGCTGTGTGAGGGCAAGAGGAATGGAAGACTCAAAATAATAGAGCCTGGAAGGGAAGGAGATCCAAATGAAGGCAGAAGAAGGCAGAATGAAAAAGAATCATGGGGTGGGTGGGGGTGGGTGGGGCAGGGAAGGTCACCTGGCTGGCTTGGTCACTAGAGCACAGGACTCCCTGGATCATGAGATTTCAACGTTGGGTGTAGCTCTTCGTTATAAAAAGAAAAAGAAGAAGAAAAAAAGAACCACAGTTCCTAACAGAATGACTGCACTGGAATCACCTGGATAAGTAAACAAGTCATAACTTTCACAACTTATCATTTTGAAAGTTTGATGAATATATGAAATCAAGAGCTTTCCAAAACCATTATAAAAACATGAAGAAAAGCCCACTCATAACAGCAACATACATTTTTTAAAAACCACACACAACTACCACATACACACACACACAGCTAGGTATAAACTCAACAAGAGATGTGCAAGATTGATATGAAGAAAAATAGAAAAGTTTACTGGAGACACAGAAGACTGGAAGAGCAGAGAGAGATGATCACAGCTGTCAGAGTATAGAGCATGTGTAAGGTACCGTCCATTAGATACAATCATGTATACAGTACTCAATCCTTTCAATAACCTTCTGCAATAGGTACTATAATTATTCTATTTTTTTAATAAAGAGATTGTTTTACAGAAATGGTCAAAATAACATATAAATGTAACGCAAACTTAATTTTAAAAAACTTTCTAAAAAATGAATTGACCATCAAGAGAATGAAAAGACAATCCCCAGGATGGGAGAAAATATTTCCAAAGCATAGATCTGCTAAGAGCATGTATGTAGAATATATAAAGAACTCTTACAATTCAATAATAAAAAAGACAAACTGCTTGAAAACAGTCAAGGATCTGAACAGACATTTCTTCAAAGAAGATATACCTATGGCCAATAAGCACATGAAAAGCTATTAGGGAAATACAGATCAAAATGACAATGAGATACCACTTCATACCTACTAGGAAGGCTCTAATTTAAAAAACAAAACAAAACAGAGGGCCTGAGTGGCTCAGGGGGTTAAGCCTCTGCCTTTGGCTCAGGCATATCTCAGGGTCCTGGGCTAGAGTCCCGCATGGAGCTCTCTGCATGGGGCTCTCTGCTGGGCGGGAAGCCTGCTTCCTCCTCTCTCTCTCTCTGCCTGCCTCTCTGCCGGCTTGTGATCTCTCTCATTCTGTCAAATAAATAAATAAAACCTTTTTTTAAATTTTATAAAAAAAAAAGATAATGAGTGCTAGCAATAATTAGGAGAAATTATAACTCTCACATATTGCTGGTGGGATCGTTAAATGGTGCAGCCGCTTTGAAAAACACTCTGGGGGTGCCTGGGTGGCTCAGTGGGTTAAGCCTCTGCCTCTGGCTCAGGTCATGATCTCAGGGTCCTGGGATCCAGCCCTGCATCGGGCTCTCTGCTCAGCAGGGAGCCTGTTTCCTCCTCTCTCTGCCTGCTTCTCTGCCTACTTGTGATCTCCATCTGTCAAATAAATAAATAAAATCTTAAAAAAAAAAAAAAGAAAGAAAGAAAAACACTCTGGCAGTTCCTCAAATGATTAAACATAGGGTTGCCATATGACCCAGCAATTCCACTGCTAAGTATATACCCAAGAGGAATGAAAACATGTCCAAACAAAAGTTCACAGTCCCATTATTCATAATAGTCAAAAAATGGAAATAATGTATATGTCCTTCAGCTGACAAGTGCATACATAAAATGTACTATATTCATAAGGTTATGGGTTGAACTGGGTCCTCAAAAAAAGAGATTTTGAAGTCCTAATCCTTGGTACCTGTGAACATGACCTTATAGAAAATTAGGTCTTTGCACACATAATCAAGTTAAAATGAGGTCATTTTAAGTAATGCGGGACTGTAATCCAAGAGAAATGGTGTCCTTCCATGAAGGAAAAAGACACAGAAACAGGCTCCAAGAGACAGAATAATGGCATCAAGACAGACCATCAGGGAAGAAGGCTCTCTGAAGACAGAGGCAGAGGCTAGAGTTTTGGCATATGCCAAGGATTGCCAGTAATCACTAGAAGCTAAGAGGCAAGAAAGGATTCTCCTGTAGAGCCATCAGAGATGGAAAAGCCCTGCTGACACCTTGATTTTGGACTTTATCACCTCCAGAACAGGGAGAGAATACACTGCTGTTATTTTAAGCCACCCAGTTTGTGTTACTTTGTTACCCTAGCCCTAGGAAACAAATACAATGTAGGATGGAATTCTGTTCAGCAGTAAAAAAAAAAAAAAAGAAAAGGATGAGTACTGATACATTCAACAACATGGATGAAACCTAAAAACATTATGCTGAGTGAAAGAAACCTGTCACAAAATATCACAAATTGTATGATTGCATTTATATAAAAGATTTGGATCTATAAAGGCAGAAAGATTTGGGGCTACCTAGGGCTTGGGTACTGGGGAATGGGATGGGGAATGACTGCTAACTGGCATGGGTTTCTTTTTGGGGTGATGAAAATGTTCTAAAATTAGATTGTGGTAATGGCAGCACAACTGTGAATACACTAAAAAAAACCACTGAATTGTACACTTTAAACATCGAGTTATGTAAACTGCATCTCCATAAAGCCACTTAAAAAAACTACTTGCCAAGCTAATTCTAAAAATCTGGAAAAGAAACTAAGATTAGCCCCAAAATAGTTTTTTTTTTTTTTAAAGATTTTATTTGTCAGAGAGAGAGAGAGCACAAGCAGGGGGAGCAGTAGGCAGAGCAAGCAGAGGGAGAAGCAGGCTCTCTCCTGAGCAAGGAGCCCCATGCGGGACTCCATCCCAGGACCCTGGGATTGTGATTGAGCGGAAGGCAGCAGCCTAACTGACTGAGCCACCCAGGCGTCCCCCAAAATAGTTTTTAAATGAGTATGTGAGCTGAAAAAATATACAATTTTTAATAAAGTAATGACAGTAATAATCATAAGGGAGAATTTGTCCTACTAAATATAAAATAGAACACATATTTAACATAAGATATTGTGGTATTGGTCCAGGAAAACAGAAAATTAGGCCACAGAATAGAGGAGTCCAGAAACTGATTGTGTGTGTGTGAAAGTAGTAAATGATAAATGTGGCATTTCAGATTAATGCATCAAGAATGTATTTAATATTCAGAGTGGCACTATTGGGAAAACAGTAACTATGCACACACCATTCACTCACACACTCACATATCCAGAGGAACTGACGAAAAACTCAAACATGTAAGAATTCACAGGAAAAGATAGTCATAAGAGAGAACCCTGTTGTGCCTTAGGGTATAACAGGGTTTTTCCACAACAGCACTACTGACTTTTTAGTCCAGAAAAATTCTCCGTTGTAGAGGGCTTTCCTATGCATTGTAGGATGTTTAGCAGCATCCCTGGTTCCCACCCAGTAGATGCCTGTCATTCCACAACCCCAGTTAGACAACCAAAAAAATGTCTCCTCACATTGCCAAACAGCCCTTGAAGGGCAAAATATCTCGCACTAGAGAACCACTCAGGGAGGGAATGACAGTCACAAAATACAAAATACATAGAGTAAAAAACTGATACATTTAAATATAAAATTTAAAACTATGGTTTGACAAAGATGCCATGTAGTTAAAAGACAAGCACCAACTTTATTTAAAAAGCACTAAGTTGGGACTAAATACTTAAAACAAATATAAATGACCAAAAATTAATATCCAGAATACATAAAAGACTACTACATATTAAAAAACAGCCCAATTAAAAGAAGACATTTCTCAAGAGGAAATACCAACAGCCAACAATCATGAAAAGATGCCCAATCTCACTAGTAACTAGGGAAATGCAAATTAAAACACTAATCAGCATCATTTTTCACTCATCAGACTGGCGAAAATGAAAAAGATTAACAGCATCAAATGTTTAAAAGAGCTAGGGAAATAGACATTATTATACATTGTGGGTGGGCAGTTTGCCATTAAATGTCCACACCGTCCCGCCCATCAGTTCAAACTGCAGGTTTGAAATGTCCACATGGGCACACAGACACATGTGGAAGGATGTTCTCTGCCACGCTGTGTCTAACTGTAAGCAATCTATGGAATCTCACATACTATGAAATCTTAATAAACCGTGGAATTTACAGAGCAAGTAGAAGGAATAAGGCTGATCTCACATACATATGAACAAAGAAAAAGTTCCAAGACCCATTTTTAAGTATAAAAAGTCAAGCTGCTGAATAGGTGCAATATGCCATATTTGTAAAATACGTATTAGTAGAAATTTAACATGAAATCTTACATCTTACATACATGTAACTTATGTGAATACTTGTCAATAAATGTTAAGAAAGAGAAATAGAAAAACACATCCTAAACTGGTAACAGGTCTTACTTTAGGGCTAACAGAGTAAAGATGGAGATGGAGAGAGATCAAACAGAATCCATTTTGTTTAATTTCTTTTTCTTTTTTTGTTTTTTGTTTTTTATTTGATAGACAGGAATCACAAGCAGGCAGAGGCAGGCAGAGACAGGAGGGGAAGCAGGCTCCTCGCTGAGCAGAGAGCCTGATGCGGTCTCGATCCCAGGACGCTGGGATCATGACCTGAGCCGAAGGCAGAGGTTTTAACCCACTGAGCCACGCAGGCGCCCCATTTTGTTTAAATTTCTTACATGATTTTTTTTTAAATGTATGCATGAACGACGCCTAAATTAAATATAAAGGATAGGGCGCCTGTGTGGCTCAGTGAGTTTGGCGTTTGCCTAGGCTCCAGTTATGATTCCAGGGTCCTGGGATTGAGCCCTGTTCAATTCCTCTGCGGTTCCCCCTGCTTCCGCTCTCACTCTCTCTCAAATAAATAAATAAATTTTAAAAATTAAATATAAAAGAATACATTTTTAGAACCAGCTCAGCCTGACCAAAACGAATCATTATTTCCTATTAAGCCGCTTTTCTCCCATACTTCCTAATTCTGATAATTAACAAAATATTCCCATGCAGTTCCTTCTATCCACGTAATAGAACTAAAAAAAAATAAATAAATACGGTATGGGGCGCCTAGCTGACTCAGTCCGTGCAGCACGCTACTCTCGATCTCGGGGTTGTGAGCTGGAGCTCCACATTGGGTATAGGCATCACTTTAAATAAATAAATAAATAAATAAAACAAAAAACAATAAACTTAAAAAATGGTATAAATAATGTAGTGTTCTCAAGGAGCGGGTATCTGAGAGAGTTTGCGCCCCATCAGTGTATCAAAAGCTCAGGAAGGGTCGGGTGCCCTTCTATGTTAATGGACAAGGATCAATTTCGTAGGCATCTCTAGGGTCTCGGGTCTCCATCCCAGGGATGCGGAAAGAGAAAGAGCCGGCTCCCAGCAAGGCCCGGAGCAGCGGGTGTGGTCTGGGAGGAAAGGGGTGGTAACACTGCGGGCGGGAGCAGGTCCCCACGAATGGAGGGGAGGGAACCGTAACTGCGGCCGCGTGCAGCACGCAGCGCCCGAGGAGTTGCCAGGTGCTGTGGGCGGTGCCTCTTTTTGAGCTGACGGGGTCTAGAGGCCACGAAGGTTTGGTAGGTGCTCCTAGAGACAGACGAAGGGGAGCGCGTGTGGGCGGCCGGGCCGGGGCGAGAGCCCTCGTCGCACACCTGGGTGCTGAACCGCCGTGGGGGTGGGGGGCGAGGAGGCCGCGCCCGAGGAGGGGAACAAGGGCTGGGCCAAGTCGCTCGGGGACGGCGGGGTCCCCGCAATAAGTCGCCCCCACACACATTGACATCTCCAGCTCCACACCGCTTCTCCTCAATCCGCACTGGGATCCCCCTCCTTCCCTCGCACAAGGCGGGTGAAAGGCCCCGCGGATCCCTTGTTCTCACTTACCTGCGACCCGGGACCTAAGCCGAACACCTGCGGCACCTCACGCTGAAGAACTGGAACCCTCCTCGGCCACCTGCGCGCACCCACCCGGATCCACTAGGGCCGAAACCACTTCCGGTCCTGCGACAGACTAAGAGGACGTAAACCCAGCCGGGGTGTACAGATGAGCGACGCCATGTTGTACGGAAGCTGCTGGGGCAGCTGCGCCCTCCCCAGTTTCTTCATTGCTGAACAAAGGATCTGTTAAGATTGGGAAGGCTTAACGTCGCTTCAGAAAAGGGGTGTTTTGTTTTTGTTTCTGGGGTGGTATTTTTATTTGTCTTGGTTTTGGTCTTAACAGAAGAAGCCTCTGGAATAATCACAAATGCAATATAGAACATCTAATTGTTATTACTAATTAGCTCAAGTCATGTTACTCTCCTGCACTGATTATCTTAACTGTTAAATGACAAAGGTAAATGGGAGAGACACTTGTTTAAATATTATATTCCTGATTAGCAGTGCATTTTGTACTATTGCCATTGTAATAATTATGCCATCTTTTATAACAATAACCACAATACCTTATGTTTATATTTAAAAATCATTCATTCAACTAGCCTTTATCAGCAACTATTATATGTCAAGAGGCTAATGTGTGCGATGTATTGTTTCTCTGTCAATAGAAAGTGTAACAGAAGGAGAAAAGAGATGAGCGTAAAGAATATAAGGTATAGTAATAGCTGCCGTTTGTTGACTATGTACACACCACGCGCTGGGAAATTATTTTATGTATTTTATCTCATTTAATCCTCAAAACAAACTACTGAAGCAGTACTATTAGCAGTGACATTTTCCATAAAATGGAGAAAGGTTAAATAAATTCTCAAAGTAGTAGCAAGGAAGCATTAGAGCTGAAAATCAAACCTCAGTTTATCTTCTTGCAAAGCTTATTGCTCTCATTCTCTGTATTATACTGCCTCCTGTACAGGAAAAGAGGTTCTAAGTTCCATTAGGTAAGTACCCATATAGCAGAAATTTATGGCAGATGTAGAGGATTAGCCCCCTGTATTTTAATACTCCATCCTGAAACATCTTAAAAAAAAAAAAAAAAAGTGAAAAGGAAATGCAAATTAAAAGCACAATAAGGGTGCCTGGGTGGCTCATTGGTTTGGTGTCTGCCTTTGGCTCAGGTCATGGCCCCGGAGTCCTGGGCGCCTGCTTCTCCCTCTCCCACTAACCCTGCTTGTGTTCCCTGTCTCGCTCTCTTTCTCTCTCTCTGTAAAATGAATAAATAAAATCTTTAAAAAATAATAAAATAGAGTCGCCTGGGTGGCTCAGTGGGTTAAAACCTCTGCCTTTGGCTCAGGTCATGATCTCATGGGCCTCTGCCCACGTGGGGGAAAGCTCAGTGGGGAGCCTGCTTCCTCCGCTCTCTCTCTGCCTGCCTCTCTGCCTATATGTGATCTCTCTCTGTCAAATAAATAAATAAATATCTTAAAATAATAATAATAATAAAATAAAACCACAATGAGATGCTTTTATATACCAACCAGAAAGGCTAAAATGAAAGGGACAGAATACCCAAGTATTGACAAGGATGTGGAGCACGCAGAACTTTCATAGGCTGCTGAGGGAATATAAACTGGTACAGTCACCTTGTTAAACTGCTTGGCACTATCAATAAAGCTGAATATAGGTATAGAATATGTCCCAACAGTTTCAGTCCAAGGTATATGCCCAACAGAAATATGCACATATGTTCACTGAAAGGACCAACACAAAAAAAGCCCGTACCTACAATTGGCAATAGCCTTAACCTGGAAACTACCCAAATACTATGCTGTTAGTCAATGTGGGGTAATGACTCTGGAAGAGAACATGGAGAGGCTCATGAAGTGCTGATAATGGTCTATTTCTTCATCTGAGCGCTGGTTTACATGTGTAAACCAGGTTGCATATTTGTGGACACTTTCCTAAATGTATGTATATTTCAATAAGACTTTTTTTTTAAGATTTTGTTTATGTATTTGATAGAGAGTACACAAGTGGCAGAGCACTGGGAGAGGGAGAAGCAGGCTCTCTGATCTGCAGGAAGCCTGATGTGGGCTCTATCCCAGGACCTGGGATCGTGACTTGAGCCGAAGGCAGCTGCTTAACCAACTGAGCCACCCAGGCACCCCAAAACTTTTTTTTTAATGAAAGTAAAGGAGTGAAAAGTTTATAAAACCCAAAAAAGCAAAAGAATAATAATGGAGATAACAGCAGACAAATCTCAGTATAATTTTATAAGACAAATTTGATTAGAACGACAGAATATTGACATTTGAGGTATCCCATTGAGAAAGAACAGAATACAGGACACCAACATATGCCACTTTGGCATGTGGATTATTCTGAGCTAAAGGCAATTAAGAACCAGCAGATTCAAGAAAATCTTTACCTCTCCCTTAACTACCTAAAAGAATTCAGAATGGGGGTCTGGCCCAGAGAGCAAGCTATTACCAGAGATAACTTTTAATAACTTTTAATATGTGGCATGGCAAAGATCTAATTCCCAAATATCTGTTCTTCTTCTTGTCCTGAATTACCCTCCTCCCATTTGAAGCCCCAAGCCCCTACTTAATCTTTAGCTTAGGATGGCATATAAGCCTCAATTGCCTGGCTTGTCCTTGGGTCTCATTCTTATAGGGCTTTCATGTGTACATAATTAAATTTGTTTTCTCCTCTTCCATCAGTCTTATGTCAATTTAACTAATAGACCAGCAGAAAAATATAGACGGGTAGAGGAAAAATATTTCCTCCCTCACACCATGATAAACTGTCTGGGTCCATAAGCAATCACCCTAAATTAAAGGTCCAATCCAACAAGCCCCATCTGGGTATAAAGAATTCCCAGTGAGCTTTTTAGCACCTCACTCTTTGTCTTTGTCTATTTAGGCTATTATGACAAAATACCATTGAGTAGGTGGCTTATAAACTACAAAAATTGATTTCTCATAGTTTTGGAGGCTGGGAAGTCCAGGATGAAAGTGCTGGCAGATTTATTGGCTGGTAAGTGTGTGCCATCTACTTTATAGACCACTGTCTTTTCATTGTGTCCGCACTTTTCATTGTGTCCAATGGATAAGGAGCTCTTTCATTAATGCCTTTTATAAGGCATTAATCTCATTCATGAAGATCTACTTTCATGACCTAATCACCTCCCAAAGCCCCTACCTCTTGATACCATTATACTGGGGGTTAGTTTTCAGTTTATGAATTTTGAGAAGACACAAAACAGTCAATAACACCTACATAGGTAATGATATCCAAGAATCCCTAGCCATTACAAGAATATCTCCAACACCATTAATTAACTTTTTTTTTTTTTTAAAGAGAGTGAGCATGTGCACAAGGGGGGAAAGGCTGAGGGAGAGAGAGAAAGAATCTTAAGCAGGCTCCACGCTCAACACAGAGCCCAATCCAGGGCTTAATCTCACAACCTTGAGATCGTGACCTCAGTTGAAATCAAGAATCATGCTTAATCAACTGAGCCACCCAGGCACCCCATTAATTAACATTTCCTAAGGAATTAAGGTATAGAACTCTGCACCTAGCATTTTAAGAACACAAATACTTTTCAAAACAAGGAAAATTTAAGAAAATTAATTTTGATTTAGGCCATTGAGCAACTTCCTACAAATTGTAAAAAATTGCTGTCACACAGATCTCATTCTCTGGTTGTATTACAATTAAGTTACAAGTCAATAAAAAATGATTATTTTTAAAACTATATTTAGAGATTTAAAAAACATATTTTTAAAAAAGATTTTATTTGGGGTGCCTGGGTGGCTCAGTGGGTTAAAGCCTCTGCCTGCAGCTCAGGTCTTGATCTCAGGGTCCTGAGATGGAGCCCCACATCAGGCTCTCTGCTCAGCAGGGAGTCTGCTTCCTCCTCTCTCTCTGCCTGCCTCTCTGCCTACTTGTGATCTCTGTCTGTCAAATAAATAAATAAATAAACTCTTAAAAATTTTTTTTAAAAAAAGAGCTCCTTTTAAAAAGGAGCAGAGAGAGAGGGACAAGCAGACTCCCCACTGAGTGGGGAGCCCCACACAGGGCTTGATCAATCTCAGGACTCTGACATCATGACCTGAGCCGAAGTCAGACCCTCAACTGACTGAGCCACTCAGGTGCTCCTGGAGATTTAAAAACATCTTTTTTTTTTTTCAAGATTTTATTTATTTGAGAGAGACAGCCAGAGAGGGAACATGAGCAGGGGGAATGGAAAAAGGGGAAGCAGGCTTTGCACCGAGTAGAGAGCCTGATGTGGGGCTCTATCCCAAGACCCTGGGATCATGACCTGAGCCAAAGGCAGATGCTTAATGACTGAGCCACCCAAGTGCCCCTAAAAAACATCTTAATAATAGAAAGATCAAAGAAGAAATCCCAATGCAAAGTTATATTTGATTTGAGAGGTAATAAAAATACTACATAGGAAGTTTATAGGATACAGGTAAAATAATAACCTTATATGCATTTACAGTAGAAAATAAGACTAAAAACTAAATATATGTGATCGGGATACCTGGGTGGCTCAGTTGGTTAAGTGGCTGCCTTCAGCTCAGGTCATGATCCCAGCGTCCTGGGATTGAGTCCCACATCTGGCTCCTTGCTCGGCAGGGAGCCTGCTTCTCCCTCTGCCTCTGCCTACCACTCTGTCTGCCTGTGCGTGCTCTCTCTCTCTCTAACGAATAAGTAAATTTAAAAATAATCTTTAAATAAATAAATAAATATATGTGATCATCCTAATACATTATGAGATACAAACAAAAATATAAATCCAAAACTGTAAAAAGAAGAACATAAAGATTAAGAAAGAGAAAAAGATACAGTACAGATGGCCAAAAAACTGAAATTAAGTCTTTGGAAAGACCAATAAAGAAAACAAGTTTCTATGAGATTGATACAGATAAAAGAGAAGTAGCAACAAATAAATATATTAGGACTAGAAAGGGGAATTATAACAAAATATGCAGAAATTTGAGAAACTAGAAAACATGATGAAAAACTTCTGCCAAAAAAAAAAAAAAAGGATTCCTATGCAGAATGTACAATGAACTTTTGAAACTCAACACCCAATTAAAAAGTGAGCAAAAGACCTGAATAGACATCTCACTGAAGTAGGTATAGGCTAGGGGTGTCTAGGTGGCTCAGTGAATTAAGCCTCTGCCTTTTGCTCAGTTCATGATCTCAGGGTTCTGGGATCGAGCCCCACATCAGGCTCTCTGCTCAAGAAGAAGAAGAAGATGATGTTATAGGCTATCCAAATAAGCATATGAAAAGATGTTCAGGGATGCCTGCGTGACTCAGTCAGTTAAGGGGCTGTCCTGGGCTCAGATCATTATCTCAGGGTCCTGGGATGGAGTCCCGCATTGGGCTCCTTGCTCATCGGGGAACCTGTTTTTCTCTCTCTGCCTACAACTCTCCCTGTTTGTGCACTCTCTCTCTCTGACACATAAATAAACAAAAATCTATTTAAGGGGCGCCTCGTTGGCTCAGTGGGTTAAGCCTCTGCCTTCGGCCCAGGTCATGATCTCAAGGTCCTGGGATTGAGCCCCACACCGGGCTCTCTGCTCAGCAGCGAGCCTGCTTTGCCCTCTCTCTATGCCTGCCTCTCTGCCTACTTGTGATCTCTCTCTCTGTGTCAAACAAATAAATGAAATCTTTTTAAAAAAATCTATTTTTAAAAAAAGCCTACACACAAATGTTTATAGAAGCTTTATTCATAAATTGAAAGCAACCAAGATGTTCTTTAATATGTGAATATATAATCAAACTGTGGCACATCCATACAATGGGGTATATTTCAGCAATAGAAAGAAATGAACTATCAAACCATTAAAGGACATAGAGAAATCTTAAATGCATATTGCTAAGTGAAAGAAGCCATTCTGAGAAGAGTACATACTGTATGTTTCCAACTACATGACGTTCTGGAAAAGGCAATGGTAAAAGAATCAGTGGCTCAGTCGGTTAAGTGTCTGACTCTTCATTTTGGCTCAGCTCATGACCAGGTCCTGGGATCAAGCCCTGAATCAAGCTCTGCATTGAGCACTGAGTGTGGGGCCTGTTTGAGATTTTCTCTCTCCCTCTCCCTATGCCCCTACACCCACCCTTTGCATGCTCTTTCTCTTGATAGAGAGGAAGGAAAGAAGGAAGGAAGGAAGCAAGGAAGGAAGGAAGGAGGGAAAACAAAGCTCAGTGCTTGCTAGGAGCTCCTGGGGAGGAAAGGAGGGATGCACAGGTGGAGTACAGAGGATTTTTTAGGGCAGTGAACTTATTCTCCGTGACACTGTAATGGAGGCATGACATTATGCATGGAGCAAAACCCATAGAATTGTGCAACACAAAGAGAAAACCCTAAAATAAACTATGCCCTTTAGTTGGTAATAATGTATCGATATTGGTTCATCAATTTTAACAAATGTACCACACCAGTGCAAGATTTAATAGTAGGAAAAACTGTATGTGTATTGGGATGGGGAAAGTAGCATACAGGAGCTTTCTTTACTTTCTGTTCAAATTTTCTATAAACCTAAAACTGCTCTACAATGAAAGTCCATTCATTTTAAAATATTGTGCCATGAACTGCTTGCTTTGTCTAAAAATGCTTTATTCATTTATTCATTGATTTTGAGGACAACTTAATGTCAAACACTGGGATGTCATATACAGGAAATTTAAGAATTATGGCAGGAAGTGTTAGTGTGTTAGTGACTTACCCTTCTGCCCTCTGCTTAGGGACATTTTTCAGATACATTCAAAATTGCACTTAAAAAATACGTTTAGGGGCGCCTGGGTGGCTCAGTGGGTTAAAGCCTCTGCCTTCGGCTCAGGTCATGATCCCAGGGTCCTGGGATTGAGCCCTGCATCGGACTCTCTGCTCAGCAGGGAGTCAGCTTCCTCCTCTCTCTCTGCCTCCTTGTGATCTCTCTCTCTCTCTCTCTCTGTCAAATAAATAAATATCTAAAAAAAAAAAGTCCTACTGTACCAATAAACATTAAAAAATACATTTAAATTGTATTCATTCAAAGGTTGTTTGTTTGTTTGTTTGTGGGGTGGTTTTTTGTTGTTGTCGTTCTCCATTGGTAATAGGTATGGTCATCTGATTAAGTTCTAGCCACAGAGGTATAAAGAAAAGCTTTTGCACTGGACTCTCAGTGTTTCTTTAAAGGGGGGCAGACAACTGCCACAACCCCTTTTTTTGCCTGTTTGTTGTTACCCTCCCATTATTTCTTGCTAAGACTAGGACTTGATGACTGGAGCTCCCCACAGCTCTCCACCACAGCAGCACTTTGTGAAGATGGAAGCCAGATGCCTAGGAAGGGAGAGTGGAGAGACAGAAGCCTAGATCCTTGATGCCTTCCTTCTGTGGTTACCATATCAACCCTCAACTACCAACCTCTGGACTTCTTTATAGAAAATAAACTAATTTTTAAGCCACCGTAGTCTTTGTTATCCACAGTGAAATCCAGTCCCTAACTGATACACGAAATGAAAGTTATTAATGATAATGCAGACTATACAAGTCTACTAAAAACTGTTGAGTACATGGGGCGCCTGGCTGGCTCAGTCAGTGGAGCATTCAGCTCTTGATTTTGGAGTTGTGAGTTCAAGCCCCATATTGGATGCAGAGATTACTTAAACCTAAAATATTAAAGGGGAACCTGGGTGGCTCAGTCAGTTAAGTGTCTGACTCTTGATTTCAGCTCGAGTTACCATCTCAGGATCATGAGACCGAGCCCCGCCTTGGGTTCTGTGCTCAGCGGGGCATCTGCTTAAGATTCTCTCTCGGCCTCTCCCCTCCTCCTCCCCCATAATGTGCGCACTCTCTCTCATTCTAAAATAAATAAGTTTAAAAAATAATTTTAAAAATATTAAAAATGAATGAACAAACAAGCAAATGAAAAGTGAAAACACTACTTTCCTGGCTTTATTTAGTGTCTTGAAGATAAAGGTCAAAGCTTAGGGGAACCACTAACTAGGCCTTTCCTGAAAGTTCTATTTCCTTCCCTCAAAATTCTATCCATCCATTCCGCCCACTGATCCTTTCTATAAACTCTTGTAACATTATTAGTTACCCTACAGATTGTAAACACTAGATTGCTATCCACTCAAGAAGCATATAAGCTAGCTAGAAAGAGAAAAAGATTATTTGTTAGCAAATGAGAAAAGATATCCTTTTTTGTCATTTAGAGAGATACAGAACTTTTCTCTCTCTCCTGAAAAGGGGAACAAAACGTCCTCTTGGAAAAAAAGAAACTCATGAAGATCCCTTAGAATGGTGGTGAGACTCTCCCTACCCTGGGACAAGTTCACCCAACAACACAGGTTGAAAGGCTGGTGAGTCAGCACTCCTTTTGTTTTGTAGTGAGTAGTAAGCACACTTGGGTGTTAAGCTGAATTTCTTTGCAAGGTAAAAGCATAAGAAATAAGAATATTCAGGAGACCAGTCAGAGATAAAGAGAGGAGTCAGCTCCAAACTACCTGGGAGAAAGGGAAAGATATCTCAGAGGAGAGACTTTTTCGGGGAGTAAGAAATGTTTAAAGTGTTTGGGGAGTTGAGTTGAGGTTCTTTGGTGTGGCATGTATACATGTAATGTAACCTCATCTTCTGTCTCTCATAGGCAAGGATCAATAAAGTCTATCATTCTCCAATGTTTTTGCTCCAGTAAATTCTTTGGAGGAATGTGAATACGTGTTTTTGTATCCATGTTTGCAAGAGAAAAAGCAAAGGTTATTTGCTAGCCTTCTGGAGCTGGAGGCTAAAGGGTAGATTGTCATCATTTAAGTCACAGAGCAAGAAGCACGAGAAGAGAACTCCAGTGAAAGATGATGGATTGAACCACACGTAACTCCACTTCCTACTGCAATCCCTCTTTAAAATGGGAAAAAACACAAAATTTCAAGGCAAAAAAGATATAGAAAAAGGCCACCAAAATGAGAGCCAACACAGCCAGGAGTCAGCCACCATCCCTCAGGTTTGGCAAAGACTCAAAGGCAGAAAGACGAGTGGGAAAGTTTTACAGTGAAAATGAGGACAGCTTCAGATAATGCTCTGACTGGCAGTCATCCTTGTGGGGAAGCTGGAGATGGGCTAACTAGAAGCCAGGCTTCTTACGTGATTGGTTTGGCTGTCTCAGTTTGGTCCTGCTTGGAAGTGGGAATGAAACGTAAGAAAGCTGACTCATCAACAAGTTCTAACCATTCTGGGCTGTTTGCCTCAGAGGCTGTGTTTTGGCTTCCCAGGCTGGTTGCGGTAGAAGTTATGGGTCAGCTTTCTATTGTCATACGTAGTTTGGCTAGTGTCTGTTTGGACAGTCAGTCTCTTAGAGAACAGGAGGTAAATCACTAACATTTTGGAAGTTGGAAGACAGAAAGAGAGTAGGAACTGACTTAGCAGACTCCTCATCTATCAAAAGTCAGGCCAGGAGCAAGCCTGGTTTGCCCTAGAGGACCACCAAAAGGCTCAAGACTTGGCAGCACCAGGTACTCAAGAAGCAGCAGTAAAGTTGGGACTAAGAGAAGAAGAATTGGTTAAAAAACAATTTCAACAGCAGTTAAACCACCATATTTCCTCCCTAAGCTGCCAAGGGATGCTCCTCTGGCCTCTGCAGAAGGCTTAGGATTGATTCCCTGGAAAGAATAAAGTAGAAGGTAGCTTGTCTAGTCAAGAATAGGGGAGCCATATGAAAAACACAAGAAATCAGTGAAAATTATTTACTTTCAAGACTTCCACCTTACTTTCCCCACATCAGCAACCAATGTTAAAGGCCAAGTGTTTGGGGGCACCTGGGTGGCTCAGCTGCCTTCAGGGTCCTGAGAGCCAGCCCAGCATCAGGCTCCTTGCTCCACAGGAAGCCTGCTTCTCCTTCTCCCACTCCCCTGCTTGTGTTCCCTCTCTTGCTGTGTCTCTCTCTGTCAAATAAATAAACAAAAATCTTAAAAAAAAAAGAAAAGAAAAAAAGAAAAGGCCAAGTGTTTAAGAAAAATTTTCAGGGGCACCTAGGTGGCTCAGTGGGTAAAGCGTCCCACTCTTGATTTAGGCTAAGGTCATTATCTCTACTCTCAGTGGGGCATCACTTGAGAGTCTCTCCCTCCCTTTGCCCCTTCCCTCCAAGCTCTCTCTCTTTAAATAAATGGATTTTTGGGGCGTCTGGGTGGCTTAGTGGGTTAAAGCCTCTGCCTTCGGCTCAGGTCATGATCTCAGGGTCCTGGGATCGAGCCCTACATCGGGCTCTCTGCTCAGCAAGGAGCCTGCTTCCCTCTCTTTCTCTCTGCCTGCCTCTCTGCCTACTTGTGATCCCTGTCTATCAAATAATAAAATAAAATAAAATAAAATAAATAGATTTTTGAAAAAAAAAATAAAAAAAACATTTCAGATAATTTTGTTATGAGCCTACATCAAAATTTCTTTACTCTCTTGCAACAAGGGAGAAGGCCTATAGTAGGACACTTCTAAGTGGACCAAAAGATTATCGAGAAGTGGAAAAGTGCATTGTCCTAAGCATACCCTTCCCACTTATCAGATTCTATAGGGTTGGTGTGTTTTATAGTCTTTGAGCACTTTTACTACACTGGAGAGATACAGGTTAATTTGTAGAAAACTAATAGTAAAGCAAACACCTATTGTTTTTAGATGTGCAAATAAATGCTCTTAGGGGAAGCTTCTATTGACAACCCTGCCCCTACAAGCCCTCAATAAGCCAGCTTTGTGTCTATTGAGAAAATTTATTTCAACAATTTTTAGAGATTGGTTGATTGATTGATTGATTGTAAAGAGGATGGGGAGGGGCCGAGGGAGAGGGAGAGAGAGTCTCAGGCAGACTCCAAGCGGAGTACAGAGCCCCACTCAGAGATCGAGCTCATGACACTGAGATCATAACCTGAGCTGAAACCAACAGTCCGACACCTAACAGACTGTGCCACCCACGTGCTCCATATGTCAACATTTCTGATGGGCTTAGATATTGGTTTAGTGTTTGGGTTTCCCTTTAAACTGACTGTAAAATCTTTTCCAATTCCCTCATTAATTAATGAGTTAAATTAAATTTATGAGGGGCACCTGGGTGGCTCAGTGGGTTAAAACCTCTGCCTTTCGCTCAGGTCGTGACCTCAAGGTCCTGGGATCAAGCCCCGCATCGGGCTCTCTGCTCAGCAGGAAGCCTGCTTCCCTTCCTCTCTCTCTGCCTACTTGTGATCTCTGTCTGTCAAATAAATAAATAAAAGAAAATCTTTAAATCTTTGACATGTATTTATTTTGTATCTGCAACTAAGTCATAATTTTCCTTTTTTTTTTTTTAAACCTATTAAGAAGTCCAATTCAAAGATTTACTTTTGCTAGAGATATTTGGGAGGAAAAGAGATTGATTGGAAAATCATTTTAGGGGCACCTGGCTTGGCTAAGTCAGTGGAGCGTGCAACTTTTGATCTCAGGGTTACAAGTTCAAGCCCCGTGTTGCGTGAAAAGATTACTTAAAAATAAAATCTTTTTAAAAAGAGAAAAATAAAATCATTTTAAATTAGATACAAAAAGGAAAAGAAAGTGTGGTGAAATCCACTACAATCTGAACTGAAAGGTGCGGGGGTGGATAACTGGCTTCTCAGAAGTTTTAATCCCTTCGGCTTTATCAGAATTTTGTGTAGGCATTTTATGAGAAGTTCTAATTCTTCCTAGAAGGTGGCTGCAATTACATCACTAAGATGAACGCAGAAGTGCATTTTGGTTCCAGTTTGGATTTTTTTTTTCTTTTACAGGTTAATGATTCACGAATCTCCAGTCCAAAGCTGTGTCTTTACTTACTCTCCGTGCTCTCAGAGTGCTGGGCCCTGAGGAGAGAAGACCTTGCTCCAAAATGTAAATCATACTAAGCATACTGTTCTGACTCTTGATCTCAGCTCAGGTCTTGATCCCAGGGTCTTGATTTCAAGTCCTGCGTTATGCTTCATGCTGGGCATGGAGCCTACCTTTTTTTTTTTTAAGATTTTATTTATCTATTTGACAGAGAGAGATCACAGGTAGGCAGAGAGGCAGGCAGAGAAAGAAGGAAGCAGGCTCCCCACAGAGCAGAAAGCCTGATGTGGGACTCGATCCCAGGACCCTGAGATCATGACGTGAGCCGAAGGCAGAGGCTTAACCCACTGAGCCACCCAGGTGCTCCAGCAATTTGGGTTTTTACATGCATTTTTATGTTTGTTTGTTTGTTTATTTATTTATTTATTTATATTTTTAAAATGTAGGCTCCATGAGGGGCGTCGGAGTGACTCAGTGGGTTAAAGGTCCTGATCTCAGGGTCCTGGAATCAAGCCCAAGTTGGGTTCTCTGCTCAGTAGGGAGCCTGCTTCCCATGCTTCCTCCTCTCTCTCTCTGCTTGCCTCTCTGCCTACTTGTGATCTCTCTGTCAAATAAATAAATAAATAAAATCTTAAAAAAAAAAAAAGCCCAAATTGCTCAAAATGAAATGTTATTCAGCTTTAAAAAAGAATGAGATTATAATACAGGGTACAACAGGAGTGAAAATTGCAGGTATTTTTTTTTTAAGATTTTATTTATTTATTTGTGAGAAAGAGAGAGGGCACAGGCAGACAGAGTAGCAGGTAGAGGCAGAGGGAGAAGCAGGATCCCTGCTGAGCAAGGAGCCCAATGTGGGACTCGATCCCAGGACACTGGGATCATGCCCAGAGCTGAAGGCAGCCACTTAACTGACTGAGCCACCCAGGTGTCCTGCAACTTGCAGGTATTTATGCTGACTGACATAAGCCAGACACAAAAGGACAAGTAATGCATGATTCCACTTACCTGAGGTTGCTAGAAGAGTCAAACTCACAGAGTCTGGAGTGGAATAGTGATGACCAGGGGTTTGGGGGGATGGGGGAATGGGAACTGTTTTTTTTTTTTAAATCAGATTCTGATAAAGAATCTGATAATCAGAGAGAATGCAGGCAGAGGGAGAAGCAGGATTCCTACAGAACAGGGATCCTGATGCCGGACTTGATCCCAGGGATCATGACCTGAGCCAAAGGCAGATGCTTAACTGACTGAGCCACCCAGGCACCCCAGGAAGTTACTGTTCATTGGGCACAGAGTTTCAGTTTGGGATGATGGAAAAAATCTGGAGATCAATGGTGGTGATAGTTGCAAAACAATGCAAATACACTTAATGTCACAGAACTATACATTTAAACATGCTTACAATGGTAACTTTTTTTTTTTTTTAAGATTTTATTTATTTGACAGACAGAGATCCAAGTAGGCAGAGAGGCAGGCAGAGAAGGGGTGGGGAGCAGGCTCCCTGGTGAGCAGAGAGCCCAATGTGGGGCTCTATCCCAGGATCCTGGGATCATGACCTGAGCTGAAAGCAGAGGCTTTAACCCACTGAGCCACGCAGATGCCCTACAATGGTAATTTTTATGGTAAATATGATAAATATGGTAAAATGGTAGATATATATATATTTGCAATTATTAAAATGATATATTTTATGTTTATTCTACTGCAATTCTTTTAAATTGCAGACCAGCGAGTCCAAAGACTACTTTGAATTATACTATATTAGACTCCAGGCTTCTCAATCTAAATTTATCAACCCCAGCAGATCTTTTCACATGCTACCAACTAGCTCCTTTCCAACTGCCCACTCCACATTTATTCTACCTCTTTCTCCACTAGTCATTCAGTTACTAATGCTAGAAATCTGTGAAACGTCCTAGACTCCTGCTTCTCCCTCATCCTTCTGTGTGTCAATGAGCACTGCTTGGCTAACTGGGCTGGTTGTGAAGAAACCGTTCCTCCCCCGCAAAGTCACCCACCTCTGCCCTCTTTTGTGGGGCTGAGGCTGGGTCTCTGCGCTTTCCATTTTCCCGTTCCCAGCCTGGCTCTCTGTCAGGTTCTGCCAATAGTGGGAGATCAGAGGCAGGAGGAAGGGAGAAGGGACGGCTCTTTCCTATTCGCTTCCTGTTTCTATCCGAGTCACCCAGGCAACAGTTCTTCGTGCCAGCAGCAGCAGCAGTTGGTTCCAGCTTTGAACTCCTTTCCATATTCCCAGAACTAGCCTCATCACGCTCCTCAGAGACACCGGTACCAACTAGGCAGCAACCCTCCCCAGAGGTCTAAGTCCCAACACTGTAGGGGCCCACAGAAGAGCTACTGAGGCTCCAGCCAATCCCAACCCTGACCCTTTATTTCCCCATCTACTTTTTGCAATTACTACTTCTTTGTTCTACTTTCTCTTTTCAATTCTTCAATGCCTGTGATATCTCAAAAAAAAAAAAAAATTTTTTTTAAAGTCTGGGATTTGTCCCATTTATTTATTGAAAGAGAGAGAGCACACAAGGTGGTGTGGTGAGGGGAGAGGGCATGGGGGTGGGCGAGAGTATCCCTAGCAGGCTCTACACCCATCGCAGAGCCAGATGTGGGGCTCAATCTCACAACCCTGAGATCATGACCTGAGACAAAATCAAGGGTCAGACATTTAATCGACTAAGTCACCCAGGAGCCCTCCAGGAACTCTTTATATAAATTTTCTTAGTTAAGATAACTGCTGGGTGCCTGGGTGGCTCAGTGGGTTAAGGCCTCTGCCTTCGGCTCAGGTCATGATCTCAGGGTCCTGGGATCGAGTTCTGCGTTAGACTCTCTGATCGGCAGGGAGCCTGCTTCCCCCTCTCTCTGCCTGCCTCTGCCTGCTTGTGATCTCTCCCCCCCCCATCTCTCTCTCTGTCAAATAAATAAAATCTTAAAAAAAAAAAAGATAACTGCTATCGTTTTTTTCTTTACTGAAGAATGACCAATAGAGAAAATGGTCCCGAGAGTGATTCTAGAAAATAAACTTTGAGATACAGGATTTGATTTGTTTATACCCTTAAACTCAAATGCAATGTAGAGCAAGTTGTCAATGAGAAATGGGATGTAGCGGCATCATAAGTGCTCAGCTTATCACTGTTAGTCATTTGTGTTGCAGTGTCCACTAAAGCAAATGCTTTGGAGCCACATATGACTATCTGACAGTAATGGTGATCGTGACGACTCTATGTTGGGAGTGGCTTCATTTGCACCCACCAAAGAGCTTATATAAGAAATGGAGAGTTCAAGTCACTAAACATTCAGTTCAAAGACAGAGAATGAAAGTTTCTATGGCAGCCCTAAAGAATCCCTTATTTTTTATACCTGCAAACTAATCTTGCTGACAATTGAACATAAAATTTAATTGTGATTTCAGAGTTACAACAGAAGTTGATTTTATAGCCTTGCCAGAACTCTCTGGTAAAAGATGGGGCATTGATGGGGAAGGGTATGACACTGAAACTGGAATGGTGACATCTGGGTTAACTCAAAGTTAAGATTCTAGACTGCCCAAACCTCTTTGAACCTCCAGAATCAGTGGAGACAACCTTCTATCCCTTACTTAAAATCCCTGTAACAAAATTATCAAAGAGATGTCTGTTTTCCTCAAGTTCCACTCCAACCACTATTTGTTACCCATAGATCAGGGTTTCTCAACATGTTGGGCTATGGAAAACTGTTGTGAGAAGATGTTGTGAGATACTTAGCATCATCTCTGACCTCTTAGCCACTAGTTTCAGTGACACCTCCCTAAGCCCAAGTTGGGACAACAAAAATTTTTTCAGACATTTCTAAATGTACCCTGGGAGGAAAAAAAAATCATCCCCATTAGAGGACCACTGCTCTAGATCCATAAGTAGGGTAAGAGCTCAACATGCTCCAAGTCTGACTGGGATGAAATGACTTGTTCTTATTATTGCATTATTTTCCTCATTTATATTTGCAGACTTGGAGAATATGTAAAAGAATGGATTCTTTTTTTTTTTCCCAGGAAGGCAATAAACAAGGAAGACAGAATCTAACACCAGATTTGGTTGAATTATTAACCAATTCAATTCAACTGATGAGCAATTTTACCAGAATTCTTGATTTAATGCACCAGCTTGGGCAGCTGTAAATGGCTGTAACAGTTGGTTGACTGAAGCTTTAAGTAATGGCCTACATTCAATGAAGTTGAGATGCAAAAACTTTCTGATATAATTTAGAAGGAATCCAAGGTCTTAAGGAGATAGAAACATTGGAGTAGATCTATCATATATGAATGGACACTCCCTCACCATTTCACCTAAGAAATCACAGAGGACACTCCATCCACTAAGGCATTGAGAAATATATTAGTGGATGGGCACCAGTATGCCTGTTACCTATGTGGTGGCCATTTCCTATAGACAGATCTGGTGAAGGAAGAAGTTATAGTTGAGATGGATTCCCTAATTCCAATGGAGATACAGGATCCTAGAGTAGCAGAGGTCAAAGACAAGTCAAGAGTCAAGAGACAATATGTGGACTTCCTTCCAAAGAGCATAGTATGGGGGTGCCTGGCTGACTCAGTCGGGGGAGCATGTGACTCTTGATCTCAGCATTGCGAGTTCAAGCCCCATGCTGGGTGTAGAGACTACTTAAAAATAAAATTTTTAAAACAACGACAACAAAGAATATAGTATGAAGAGAGGCTGGGGGGAAAGACTGACTTCACAGTATAGAAACCCGACAAGACTACCTCAGTCAGGTTATCAAGACTATCAGTCGTGTTGACACTACATGCCTGTCTAAATAAGCTAAGACTGCCATACCAAAATGTCGTAGACTGGATGGCTTTAAGAACTTTATTTCTCGTAGTTCTGGAGGCTGCTGAATCCAAGACCAAGGCACATGACAATTCTGTTTCTGTTGAGAGCTCTTTTCCTGGCTTGTAGTTGGTCGCTTTCTCAATGTGTTCTCATGTGATGGAGAGAGAGAGAGAGAGATATCTCTGGTGTTTCTTCTTACAATTCTATTAGATTAGGACCCTCAGCATTAATGCTTCACTTAATCTTCATTACCTCCTAAAGACCCTGTCTCCAAATACAGTCAAATTGAGACTTAGGGCTCAACATATGAATCTGTGGGTTTGAGGGAGGACGTAATTCAATCCATCACAATACCCGCTGATAAAATTTGATGAAAATGGCACCTCACCTCTGTGGTCTTTTTTCCCAAAACACATAAACCCAGTCTAATGAGATAAACATCAGAAAAATCCCAAATGAGTAACATTCTACAAAATACATAAGTAGTACTCTTTAAAACTGTTAAGGTCATCAAAAACAAGGAAAAGTCCCAGCCAAGAGGAACCTGAGAAGACAGGTCAACTTAATGTAAAGTGGTATCCCTGATGAGATATGGAAAACAGCAAGGATATTAGGTAAAAGTTAAGGTAATTGAAATAAAGTATGGACTTTAGTTAATAATAATGTAATGATATTAGTTCATTAATTATAATAAATATAACACAAAGATAAGATGTTAATACTGGGGGAAACTGGGTGTGGGATATATGGGAACTCTTTATTCTATCTTCACAGATTGTCTATAAATCTAAATTTAAATTTCCTCTAAAACAAAAACCTTATTGGGGTGCCTGGGTGGCACAGTTGGATAAGCATTTGACTCTTGATTCTTGGTTTCCACTCAAGTCATGATCTCAGGGTCATGAGATCCAGCCCCATGTCAGGCTCCAGGCTCAGCATGGAGTCTGCTTAAAGAACCTTTCCCTCTGCCTCTGCCCCTCCCTCCCATTCTCTCTCTCTTTCAAATAAATAAATAAATCTTTAAATAAAATAAAATAGGGGAACCTGGATGGCTCAGTGGCTCAAAGCCTCTGCCTTCAGGCTCAGGTCATAATCCCAGGGTCATGGGATCGAGCCTCGCCCGGCATCGGGCTCTCTGCTCAGCAGGGAGTCGGCTTCCCTCTCTCTCTGCCTGCTTGTGATCTCTCTTTGTCAAATAAATTAATTAAATAAATAAATAAGTAAAATAAAATGAAACGAAAAGCACATTTTTAAAAAGTAAAAATTTAAAAAACCAACGTGAGGGGTACCTGGGTGACTCAGTCAGTTAAGCGTCTGCCTTCATGATCTCAGGGTCCTGGGATCAAGCCTTGTGTTGGGCTCCCTGCTCAATGGGGAGCCTGCTTCTCCCTCTCCCTCTACCCCTTCACCTGCCTGTGCACTCTCTCTTAAATAAATAAATAAATAAATAAATAATTTTTTTAAAATGTGGGTACAATTATAATGATTATCAGAAATGAAGTGGTATTCAGAAAGCCCTGATATGCAAGAATCTTTGGCAGTGGGTGCTTGATCTTGTGTCTTAAGTTAAGTGGATAGCTTAATAAAATGTTACTGGAGTTATCCACTTATGATATGTCCTAGTAAGCTCCTGTGCTGGGCAAGACATAAACTCTGAACAAAATACACTGAAAAACAACTCCCTGAAGGCACTGGAGAGTGAACAAAAGCAGACTGATTCTGACAGGGAGTCAACACTTATGAGAAATAGCATGGGGTGAATTTTCTTTTAGTCTTTAACCTGAGGGTAGGCTCCAGCCAGTGCTACTTGGAATGCAAAAATACTGATAGAAAAATTCAGTCTTTGTGCCTGAACAAGAAGAGAGAGTTGGGGAACCACAGCTGCCAGACAATAAGAGGAGAATCCAACAAAGGATGGAACAAAAAAGAAGGAGCCAAGATGCCTGGGTTGGGCAGCTGCCTTCAGCTCAGGTCATGATCCCAGTGTTCTGGGATCGAGTCCCGCATCAGGCTCCTTGCTCCATGGGGAAGCTGCTTCTCCCTCTGCCTCTGTCTGCTGCTCTGCCTGCCTGTGCTCTCTCTCTCTCACTCTAACAAATAAATAAATAAAATGTAAAAAAGAGAGAGAGAGAGAGAGGGAGCCACTAAATTTGTGATGAGCACTGCTCAGCTTCTAGTGAACCCCTGAAGCACATATGCTCAGCGCAGTCTGCAATCAGCCCAGTCAAAGGGAAAACAACTGAACTGAGGTTTGGGCTGCAGCTCAGAGACAGCATTTGGAGTCTGAGTCCATCCAAATGAATGGCATGCTGAAAGAGAGAACAACAACAAAATAGATCCTCTTCAGAAAAGAACAGAATCCACTCTCCACAACAAACAATTCAAAACTACTTGACATATGAAGAAACAAGACTATGTATCACATCTTCTCAAGAGAAATGACAAGCAACAGACATGGACACCAAGATGACACAGCTGCTGCAATTAGCAAAGATTTTAAAGCTGATACTAAACTATATTTGATAATATAAAGGAAAAATGCTCATAATGTGTGAACAGATAGGAAATCTCAGAAATATTGAAATGATAGAAAAGAACCAAATGAAATTCCAGAACTGACATATATGTATATGTAGTGTGTGTGTGTGTGTGTGTGTGTGTGTGTGTGTGTGAAAGAAGGTTAAGAATGCTATCATTCTTGGGGCGCCTGGGTTGGCTCAGTGGCTTAAAGCCTCTGCCTTCGGCACAGGTCATGATCCCAGGGTCCTGGGATTCAGCCCTGCATCGGGCTTTCTGCTTGGCAAGGACCCTGTTTCCCCCTAGTTCTCTGCCTGTCTCTCTGCCTATTTGTGATCTCTGTCTGTCAAATAAATTAATTAAATCTTTTTAAAAAATGCTATTATTCTTGGGGCGCCTGGGTGGTTCAGTCATTGAGCGTTGGCCTTTGGCTTGGGTCATGATGCCAGGGTCCTGGATTGAGCCCCGCATCGGGCTCTCTGCTCAGTGGGTGGCCTGCTTCTCCCTCTCCTACTCCCCTTGTTTGTATTCCTTCTTTCACTGTCTGTCAGATAAATAAATAAAATCTTAAAAAAAAAGGAATGTTTTCATTTTTAACATGATATATATATATATACATATATATGTAATCTTACCTGTGAATTTTTATTTCATATATGTGTATATACATATATTTTTATTTCATATATTTCATATATATGAAATTAAAAATTCACAGGGTAAGATTACAACAGAATAGAAATGACAAAAGGGTCAGTTTAGCTTCATGATAGATTTCTAGAAATGATCCAATATGATTCATAGAAATGATTCATAGAAATGATCTAATATGAAAAATGGAAATGAACAATTATTAGAAAGAAAATGAACAAAACATCAGAGATCCCAGAAAGCAGCAAAAGACCTAATGTATATCAAACTGAGTATAGGAGAGAAGAAAGAGAAAAGGAAACAGAAAAAATATTTGATGACACAATGATCAAATTATCAAAAAATTTCCAAATTTATAGATAGACATACATTTACAGGCTCAAAGATCTCAGCAGTTTGGGGCGCCTGGGTGGCTCAGTGGATTAAAGCCTCTGCCTTTGGCTCAGGTCATGATCCCGGGGTTCTGGGATCAAGCCCCGCATTGGGCTCTCTGCTCATCGGGAAGCCTGCTTCCTCCTCTCTCTCTCTCTGCCTGCCTCTCTGCCTACTTGTGATCTCTGTCTGTCAAATAAATAAATAAAATCTAAAAAACAAAAACAAAAACAAAAAACAGTGGCGCCTGGATGGCTCAGTGGGTTAAAGCCTCTGCCTTTGGCTCAGGTCATGATCTCAGGGTCCTGGAATCGAGCCCCAAGTCGGGCTCTCTGCTCATCAGGGAGCCTGCTTCCTCCTCTCTCTCTGCCTGCCTCTCTGCCTACCTGTGATCTCTGTCAAATAAATAAATAAAATCTTTAAAAACAAAACAAACAAACAAAAAAAAACCTCTGCAGATCCCAAGTTACATAGATTCAAAGAAAATCATCTCTAGGCATAGCATATTCAGGCTGCTAAAAACAAGACAAAGAGCCTGTCTTGAAAGCACCAAGAGAAAAATGACTCATTACATACAGGAGAATGAATAAAAAAAAAAACAAAAACAACCTACTAACTTTCACCAGAAAAAATGGAAAGCAGAAACCAGTGGATCACCATTTTTAGAGATTTTACTTTTAAGTAATCTCTACACCCAACTTGGGGCTTGAACTTACAACCCCAAGATCAATTGTTGTATGCTTAACCAACTGGTCCAGCCAGCTGCACCATGGATGACCATTTTTAAAGTGCTATAAAATACTCTGATAATCTGGATTCTATACCAGTGAAAACATCCTTAAGAACGAAAGCAAAAGAAAAACTCTTGTAGATTAAAAAGAAGAGCCAAAGAGAGGACACCTGGCTGGTTCAGTGGATAAATTTGCAGGTATTGATTTCAGGGTGGTGAGTTTAAGCCCCAAGGTGGGCATAGAGCTTACTTAAAAAACAACAAACAAACAAATAAAACTATAAGAATTCATCACTAGCAAGAGTGTACTACAGGGGGTACCTGGGTGGATCAGTCATTAAGCATCTGCCTTCAGCTCAGGTCATGATCCCAGGGTCCTGGGATCGAGCCCTGCACTGGGCTCTCAGCTCATTGGGAAGCCTGTTTCTCCTTCTCCCACTCCTTCTGCTTGTATTCCCTCTTTCTCTCTCTCTGTCAAATAAATAAATAAAATCTTTTTAAATAAAAAAGGGTGTACTACAAGAAATACCAAAGGAATTTATTTGAGCTAAGAAGAAATGGTACCTGGTAGAAAATCAGATCTTCAGGAAGGAGTGAGGAACATCAGAAATGCAAATACCTGAGTATATAAATAAGAGGGGTTTTTTTTCCTCCTCTCATAATTAAAAGTAACAACAACAACAACAACACATGTGACTGTTTAAAGTAAAAATTGCCTTGTGAGGTTTACAACCTCAACTACAACAACCTCAACTACAACCTCAACAACTGTAGTTGCAATATATAAGATAGGTATAGTGTAAAGGAATGGGGGGATAGAAAATCGCTCTGTAGACCTGCAAAGTTTCTACATTCTATGTAAAGTGGTAAAATATTAATTCTAAGTAGATTGTGAAAATTTGAAGATGTACACTGAAATACCCAGAGCAAATGTTAAAAATATAAGAAGTGTAGCTAAAAAGACAGTACATGAATTAAAATTAAATTTAAAAAACATTTAAAAAAAGGCAGGAAAGGAAAAACAGAGAACAAAAATCAGAGGGGAAAAATACAAAACAAATAATAAGATAGAAGACCTAAATCTAACCATATTAATAATTGCATTAAATGTTGATTGATTAAACCCTTCAACTGACAGGCAGAGATTGGCAGAATCACTTAAAAAAGCAAACTCAGGCATTTATACCTATAAAACACACACATAGTAAACAAAATACAATATAAAGATACCGATAGTTTGAAAATAAATTGAAAGAAGACATGTAGGGATGGATGCCTGGGTCACTCAGTCAGTTAAGCATCTACCTGTGGCTCAGGGTCATGATCCCAGGGTCCTGGGATCAAGTCTCACATCTGGCTTGCTTCTCTCTCTGCCTCTGCCTGCCACTCTGCCTGCTTATGCGCTCGCGCTCTCTCTCTCTCTCTCTGACAAATAAATAAATAAAATCTTAAAAAAAAAAAAAAGAAAGAAGACATGTAAACAGTAAGCATATGAAAGTGGAATAGATTTTGTGTGCCCTCTGGTACTTTTCATCTTGAAAATTACCAGAGGGCACAAAAGGGGCATTTTATAACAATATAAGTGACAATATATTGGAAGGCATCACAATCATAAATATCTGTATCCCTACTAACAGGGCTTCCAAATATATGAAGCAAAAATTGACAGAATTAAGAGGGAAACAGGCAATTCCTCAATCATAGTTGATTTTAACATCCCTTTCTAGGCAATTGATAGTCCAACCAGGTAGAAAATCATCAAAGACATTTAAGAACTGAACAACACAATCATCTACTTTGTCCTAATTGACATTAATAGAACTCTAAGCCCAACAACTATAAAATACCATTCAAGTGCAAATGATATTTTCTCCAGGCTAGAGTATACGTTAAGCCATAGAACAAGTACTGATAAATTTTTAAACTTTGGAAATTTTAAAGAAAAATTTTCTGGCATTGGAAATAAATGATAAATAACAAGATTCTTCTTTTTTTATGTATTTTTTTTTATTTGAGAGAGAGAGAGCACACTCATGACCTGGGGTTGGAGCAGAGGGAGAGGGACAAGCGGACTCCATGCTGAATGGGGAATCTGATGCAGACCACCCTGAGACCCCAACACCATGGCCTGAGCTGAAACCAAGAGCTGAAGTTCAACTGACAGAGCCACCCAGGCAGCCCAATAACAAAAAGATTCTAAGAAAACTAAAAATATCTGGAAATCAGTATACATACTTATAAATAATCCACAAGTCAAAACATCAAGAGACATTAGAAGATATTTTTAAATGGATGATAATGAAAACATTTTGATGGTTGTGGGATACAGGTAAAGCAGTGTTCACAGGGAAAGTTATAGCTTTAAATATGTATATTACAAAAGAAGACCTAAAAGCAGTAATCTACGTTTTCACTTTAAGGAATTAGAAAACGAGCGAATTAAGCCCAGGGGAAATAGAAGGAATAATCAAGATAAAAGAAATCAACAAAATAGGGGCACCTGAGTGGCTCAGTGGGTTAAGCCTCTGCCTTTGGCTCAGGTCATTATCTCAGGGTCCTGGGACTGAGCCCAGAATTGGGCTCTCCACTCAGCGGGGAGCCTGCTTCCCCGTCTCTCTCTGCCTGCTGCTCTACCTACTTGTGATCTCCCTCTGTCACATAAATAAACAAAAATATCAAGTAAAAAAAAATCAACAAAATAGAAAAATGGATAAAAATGGCAATAATGGGGCACCTGGGTGTCTCTGTTGGTTAAGTAGCTGCCTTCGGCTGGGGTTATGATCCTGGAGTCCTGGGATGGAGTCCCCGGATCAGGTCCCACATAGGGCTCCCAGCTCAGCAGGGCGTCTGCTTCTCCCTCTGACCCTCCCCTCTCTTGTGCTCTCTCTCATTCTCTCTCTTTCTCCAGACACAGCAGTGCTTGTTCAAGTTTAAGTACAGCGTGGCCATGTTAAAGGGATGGAGGTTATGCATTGATTCAACAACATCAACTTCCCCTCAGTAAGTCTGACCTATCTAAGACCCCAGTAAGCCTAACATACTTACAGTTACGGACTTAGGGCTGAACCCTCAGTATGACATTCCCTGGGGCAGCAGCCAGCCAATTAGCAGCAAACTGATTATGCTGGCAATCTGTCCTTATGAAATAGACATAGATTATAGGTATCTTCCCTGCTCATAAGGTGCTTCCGCCAGCACCACCATCCATGGACTTAAATAGAATGCCTTATTTACAATAATGGTGTTTTATATAGTGTTGCTTCTTCTTTTTGTAAGATTTTATTTATTTGAGAGAGAGAGAGAGAGGAGAGAGAGAGAGAGATGGAGAAACAGACTCCCCACTGAGCAGGGAGCCCGACATAGGGCTCGACCCCAGGACCCCGGGATCACCACCTGAGCCAAAGGCAGACGCTTAACCAACTGAGCCACCCAGGTGCCCCCTACAGCATTGCTTTTAATCAAGAAACATGTTTCACCAAACAAGAAGTGTGGCAAGGGACTCACGTCTGTGGCATTCATTGATCTTTCTACATACCTTGTTATCCAGAAGCAGCTGGGCTGATGGAATGCTGGAATAGCCTCACGATGGCTTGGTTTCAATGCCAATGCCAGTGGGCAGAGAGCATCTTGAAAGACTGGGATTGTCTTACCAACTTAACTCATCCTTCAGTGTATAGTGCCAGAATGAATGGATCCACAGATCAAAGGTTGGAAAGGGGAAGTGGCTTTCCTCATCCTTACACCTAAGAGTCTATTTCCAGGATTTTTACTTCCCATTTCTGCAACTTTGAATTCAGTTGGTTTGGAGACCCTACCTCCCAACAGGGAAAAGCTTCTACCATGAAACACAGTAATAGTCCCATTGAATGGGAAATTGAGATATCACCTAGCCATTTTGGGCTCTTCATGCCACAGAACCAACTGGCAAAAAAAAAAAAAAGGCCTGCTCCCTGGGTGAGGGGATTGATCCTAATTACCAAGGTGGAATTGCATCTCTGTTACATAATAAGGACAGTTTCCTGAGAGTTTCTCTGGAAACCAGGAGATTTTCTGGTAAGCCTCTGAGCATTTATACATCTAATAGGAAAGATTAGTGGAAAATTGAAGCAATCAGAAAAAAGTAGGATTTAAAATTATTTATTTATTTATTTATTTATTTTTTTGTGAGTAAAGCGATATAAGTTCATTAAGTGAAGATACAGAAAAAGCTCTCAAGAATGAGAGGGGTCCTGACAGGGTTGCCCCAAAAGCAGGATCCTGAAAGAGATTCAGGAATGAAAGTTTGTTCACCCCACCAGGTAAGAAACTCAAAGGTTCTAGTGGGGGGCAAAGGAAATAATGAATGGATAGTGGAAGACAACAGTTAAAAATGTCAACTAGGACCTTGTAACCACTTACAGAAATGAGCACGGTAACAGCTATGCATATTTTCTTATGACTTTGTATGTGTGTACAAAATAGTAAGATTCTCTTCTGATTCCCCTTTATTTCATATAAGGAATTCTGGTAGGGACACCTGGGTGGCTCAGTCAGTTAAGCATCTGCCTCGCAGGGTCGGGATCACAGGGCCCTGGGATTAAGTCCTGGTTCTCTCTCGGTGAGGAGCTGGCTTCTCTTTCTTCCTCTGCCTGCCGCTCCCACTGCTTGTGTGCTTGTTCTCTCTCTTTGACAAATAAGTAAAATCTTAAAAAAAAAAAAAAGAATCCTGGTAGTCATTAACTTTACAATTTAGTCTTTTGGTTTCAGTATATTAGGACTAAATATACTAATAGGACCTTGACTGAATGTGAGTAGTTGTTAACATCACTCATATATGGATTCTGTAACAATAACTGAATGGCAAGTATTCTCTGGCCTCAGGGCATTTGCATTTGTTATTTCCTTTTTTTGAAATGTTCGTCCCCCTAGATATCCATAAGGGCTTCTCCTTCACTTCTTTTTCATCTTTATTCCAATGCTACTTTTCTTAGAGATGCTTTTCCTGACCAATATTTAAAACTCAAAGTACTTATTTAACATGTATTGTACTTGTTTACCTTACTGACTTTCTGATTCCTGCTCCAACTTAAATGCTATATCCTCAGGGCACCTGGGTGTCTCAGTCAGTTAAGCATCCCACTTTTTTTTTTTTTTTTAAGATTTTATTTTTATTAACAGAGAGAGATCACAGCAGGCAGAGAGAGGGGAAGGGAAGCTGGCCCCCTGCTGAGCAGAGAGCCCGATGCGAGACTCATCCCAGGACCCTGAGATCATGACCTGAGCTGAAGGCAGTGGCTTAACCCACTGAGCCACCCAGGCGCCCAAGCATCCCACTTTTGATTTCAGCTTGGCTCATGATCTCAGGGTTTTGAAATCGAGCCCTGCCCTCAGGCTCCACCCTGGGATTGGGACCTGCTTAAGAGTCTCTCGCTACTTCCTCTTCCTCTGCCCCTCCCTTGCTCCTGCTCTCTCTCTCTCTCTCTCTCAAAATAAATAAATAAATAAATAAATAAATAAATAAATAAGCTACAGCATCAGTGCGAAGAAAAATGTAGGCACTCAAGAAATATTTGTTTACTATGGAACATTATGTTATGCAATTTAAAATTATGAGGTAGGGGCACCTGGATGGCTCAGTCAGTTAAGCATCCGAAGAGTCTTGATTTTGACTCAGGTCATGATCTCAGGGCTCTGAGACTGAGCTTCCTGGATGGCCCCCACTGCACCACCACCCCCAGTCTCTGGGCTGGTGTGAAGCCTGCTTAAGATTCTCTCTCCCTCTGCACCCCCATGCACCCACATGTGCTCTCTCTTTCTCAGTAAATAAAATAAAATAATGGGGTAGATCTATAAATACTAAAGGAGCTGTTATTTCTAGTTTCCTTCCAGAAATAGAGGAAGAGCATGAATATGGATTTTTAACTTATTACCTAAGTTAAAAAAATAATTTTTTTTTCAGTTTTTCGGTGTTGAGAGATACTTGAACATACTTGCCAACTTAAGGGAAAAGGCCAATAGCATTGGAGCAGATTAGTACATAGGAGAAAGGGAATAATTGATGGAACAAGGTCCACAAAGATAACATGAGACTGCTGCAGAGCATAGTTAAAGCGCTGTGCTTAGATAAGAGGAGTTTTGCCATGGGGACACCTAAAATTGAAGGAATTCTCAACTGATGGCCTCCATGGTCCTTGTGAATAGATGGAGGGGTCAAGGCTCAGGGCAAGGGTTTGGGGAATGTGCTCAATTTGTGAGGGTTTAGGAAAAGTACTACGGTTTTATATATATATATATATTTTTTTTTTTTTTTAAAGATTTTATTTATTTGACAGACAGAGATCACAAGTGGGCAGAGAGGCAGGCAGAGGGAGAAGAAGGGAAGCAGGCTCCCTGCTGAGCAGAGAATGTGATGCGGAGCTCGATCCTAGGACCCTGAGATCATGATCTGAGCCCAAGGCAGAGGTTTTAACCCACTGAGCCAGTCAGGTGCCCCCATATTATGGTTATATTAACAAAATTATTTTATTTAATCCTCTCCTCAGTCTCACGAGGTATCATCTTCATTTTACAATATTATTCCATTTTACACAGGTAGAAACAGAAGGACTGAGATTATGTAACGTTCACAAGACTACGTAGCTGGTGAAAGAGGGAGCCATTTTAGTAAGCTCTAACCCAGGCCCCTGTGACTTCAATTAACTGCAACCTGTCTAGACCTCATGTTCCTCAGCGATGATGTGGAAATGGGCCCATGCTACCCCCTCCTCTAAAAGAATGGTCCCCAAAGTGCGGTAGGATGGGCACAGCCAGGGTCTCCATGATGGTCCACTGGGATGTTAAAAGACAATGTTAGATTTCTACTTATATTTTACATCTAAAAATTTTTTTTAAGAAATTCAGATTTGCTACTGTTTAATATGCAGATGGACACTGGCATCCTTATTTGGTCTGGACACCAGCTGGTAGTGAGTCATTTCGGTATCTTGAGGGAGACATAGGAGCTCCATGGTGCAGATGGGTGCTCGCCCATGTTATTTTTTATGCTTAGGGAATGACAGCAATGTGTTCATTTTTGCAGAAACAAGACTCACGTAGTGGAATCTTTAATACAGTAGTTTATGGGGACTGATGACAAAGGTATTTGGCTTCACTCAGATTTGTGAGGTGTTTCTGGCCAAAGTATTAAAATAGTTGTCAGAACCTATAAGTAACTTTGACTTTTCTTTCACAAAAAGACAAACATTTGGACTTTGCTGACTTCTTCAATGACAAGGAGGCTGTCAGTAATATGCTACTTTATAAACACTAAAGAAACATGTATATAACTGTTCCTTCAAGCTAAAGTTGATCATGTAATGAACAAGAAAACAACTGTTTTTTTTGAAAGCTATTACAAACAAATATTTTGAAAAGTGATGTTAATTTTGGTGGAGTTTTTTTTGTTTTTTTTTTTATCAAAAAAGTATAGATGTCCTATACATATATATAGATAGATAGATAGATATAGATAGATAGATATTTACTTTTTTTAAAAAAAATATTTTATTTATTTATTTGACAGAGAGAGTGAGAGCAAGAGAGAGAGAGAACACAAGCCGGGGGAACAGGAGAGGGAGAAGCAGGCTTCCCGCCCAGTGAGGAGCCCGATGCATGGCTTGATCTCAGGACCCTGGGATCATGACCCAAGCTGAAGGCAGACGCTTAACTAAATAAGCCACCCAGGTGCCCCTACTTTTTTTTTTTTTAAAGTAGGCTGTACACCTAACATGGGGTTTGAACTCAAAATCCTGATATCGAGAGTCACATGTTGTACCAACTGTACCAACCAGGCACCTTGTTAGAAGTATGTCACTTACAAAAAGACTGGTGTTTGCACAGGTAAGAGTTTAGAAATACTTTTCTACTGTGTTAAGAATCTTCCAAATAAAAAGGATTCAGTGGATTTTAAATATGTTTGTTAAAAATATAACGTCTTCTGGGGCACCTGGGTGGCTCAGTTGGGTGGGGGTCTGACTCTTGGTTTTGGCGCAGGTAGTGATTTTGGGGTCATGGGATCGAGCCCTAAGTTGGGCTCCATGCTCAGCGCAGAGTCAGCTTGTCCCTCTCCCTTTCTTCCTCCCCCGCTCATACTCTCTCTCTCCAGAATAAAATATATATTATATAAATTATATATATTTATATAATATCTTCTGACTAATTTGCAAATAGAACTGGTTGATATAATGGAAAATAAAAATTGACCAGCTGTACTTCAATAAAATTGAATGGGACCTAAAAATTAGTTTCATGTTTGAGTAAGCCACCCAAGTATTTTTCCATTTGGATCCTTTATATATTTGTGAGTTTCATTTACCCTAAAGCCAAATAATAGATCATAGAAACTTTGGAAATCATAGTATCATAGTATGTTAAACAATCATTTCAAAAATGAATCAACATCAGATTGTTCTTTCTTTCTTTTATTTTTTTAAGATTTTATTTATTTATTTGTCAGAGAGCGAGCGAGAGCACAAGCAGGGGGAGCAGTAGGCGGAGAGAGAAGCAGGCTTCTTGCTAAGCAAGGAGCCCAACACAGGACTTGGTCCCAGGACCCCGGGATCATGACCTGAGCCAAAGGCAGATACTTAACCAACTGAGCTACCCAGGAATCTCTGTTTGGACTTTAAAAAATAGTTCAGGGTGCCTGGACTTTAAAAAATAGTTCAGTTGGTAGAGTATGTGATTCTTGATCTGAGGGTTGTGTGTTCAAGCTCCATGTTTGGTATAGAACCTACTTTAAAAACAACAAACAAAAAAATTTCATGGGAGCAAAAAGGGCTTTTTGTATACATAATAAAGTTTTATATTTTAAAATACTTTTTTAAATCTTCATCTTATCCTTTAATTTTTAAATTTTAAAACATTTTTGTGATTTAAAAATGTACACAATACACCAGGATATTATTATTATTATACAATGTATCGATAATATAGGCTCATGTTAAGCATTGTTTAAAGGAGGGGCCCCGGGGTGGCTCAGCGGTTAAGCATCTGCCTCCGGCTCAGGTTGTAATCCCAGGGTCCTGGGATCAAGCTGCTCAGCAGAAAGTCTGCATTTCCCTCTCCTTCTGAACTTCCCCGCACCCCAACTTGTGCTGTCTCTCTCTCTCCTCTCAAATAAAGAAATAAAATCTGGGAAAGAAAATGTTTGAAAGAGAGTTTGTGGCAACAAAAAATTTGGAGATCATTGTTCAAATACCAGGTTTTTCAACCTTAGTACTACTGACATTTTGGGCTGGAAAGTTCTTTTTGTGGGAACTGTGCTGTACACTTTAAGTTATTTAGCAGTATCCCTGGCTTCGACCTACTAAATGCCAATAGCAAGGCCCACACACTAGCAGTTGTGACAATCTAAAGCTTCCCCAGCAGTGATAAAGGTCCCCTTAGGGTAGGGTTGCCAGATTTAGCAAAACAAACAAACAAACAAAAAGCAAAAACAAAAACAAAAAGGCATACTTATTTTTAATCCTATTCTTTATCTGAAATTCAAATTTAACCAGGTTCGTGTGTTTTATCTGACAACCCCCTAAGGGATGAGAGCAACCCTACTCTCCCACTGGGAACCACAGTTGGAAAGTCTATTATGCCTATATTACTCCCTACATCCTTGCCTCTCTCCCAGTCTCTACTACCTTCCAAACTCTTCCTTCCACTGTGCTCGCTGGAACTCATTATCCATAACTTGCAAAAATCCCTGTCTTGTCAAGCTTTCCCTTCAGTTTATCTTTATTAAAATCTGACTGACTCTCCCTTAAAGACACGATTTTCCTGTTGCCCCACCCAAATGGTGCTGTTTATATTTTCAGGTTCCACATACCTCAGAGATGAGAGGCCTGCGGAAATCTGGAATAAGCAAAAACTATCACCAGTATTTCCAATGGACAACTACGCATTCTTCAGAGCAGACCCTTTCAGCTTATCAGATTCTAGCCTTTTATTGCTTTTGAAGTATTTTGCAACTCTGTAAACTATAGACGGTTGAGAACGATGCAAAATAATTCTTGTCTATAGCCATGCAGTAAATTCTGTCCAGTGGAAATTCAATTGACTTGCCTCCCCTAATATGGGTAGAAGCCAGTTTTGCCTGTATTTTTAAGTTCATTTCAATTTTCCTGACCTTTAAATGTGGCTTTACCTTTGGACATCTTACCAGTTCTCTCATTAATTGTGGTTAACTAAGGTCTTTAACACATTTCATTTTATATCTGTGTAGAGTCGGTTTTCCTTTTTTTTTTTAATAGTTTTTAAAATTTGCCTTTAATAGAGGTGGGGTTCTAGTTTTTTGTTGCTGTTTTTGTTTGCTTCTCATTGATATTTCCTGGCTATTATTCTTACACTTCTGCTTAAAAAGAAAAAGAACAGGGATGCCTGGTGGCTCAGTCAGTTAAGCATCTGCCTTTGACTCAGGTCATGATCCCGGGTCCTGGGATTGAGTCCTTGCATCAAGTTCCTGCTCAGTGGGAAGCAGGCTTCCTGCTTCTCCCTCAGCCAGTGTTCTCTCCCTCTCTCATATAAATAAATAAATAAATAAATAAATAAATAAATAAATAAATAAAATCTTTTAAAAAAATGAATTTACCTTAAAAAAAGAAAAGAAAAAGAACAATTAGGTTCTCTGAGGTCCATGTGACTCACCTACTACCTAACTCTTTTCCTCTTCTTGCTTTTATCTGTTGTACTCCTGTAAGTCCCCTTTCATTTGAACAAAGACTTTGGCCTATTACTCCTAACATAAGCCCTGCCATTATCCTGGGTGACTTCAACAATCAAAAAGATGATCCACCCACTTGGGTCCTGGAAGCTCATTTCTTTGACCTCAACATCTTTCTTGACTTCACTGGAGCCGCCCACTCCTTCCATCGCCCTTTGGACCCAGTCATCATCTATAACTGTGTAGTTTCAGAATCTCTAATTCAAGCATCTTCATTAACTAAAATCTCCTGTCTTTCCAAATTGCCTACTAACTACTCCTCTAGCTTTTTTCGACTTCACTGGAACCTTCATTCATTGACCCTCATCGGCTTTCTCTCAATTCCTTTCTTACTCTCCCTCTTGATCCAGGTTAGAGTGTATGATCTACAAATTCACTGTTTTGTCAACATTAACAACCTTAAATTCATTGTTCTTATTCTTTCCTTTTTTCACTTCATCTACCTGGAAAATCCCCAAACCTGAATGGACTTTATCTGTGCTCTCTATGGCTCTAGTTACCGGCAGTTTGCACGCTGCTATAGAAAGTTGTGCAATAGGGCAAATTGGTTCCACAGAGTTTCCAAATGAGCCCTAAACATCATTCAGGTTGGGTCACCTCACTCTCCAGTTTTTCTGTTAAGGCAATCATTCCCTCTCTCATCAAACTGGGTTCCTGGGGTGCCTGGGTGGCTCAGTCATTAAACGTCTGACTTTGGCTCAGGTCACGATCCCAGGGTCCTGGGATCGAATTTCGCATCGGCCTCTCTGCTCATCGGGGAGCCTGCTTCCCCCTCTCTCTTTGCCTGCCTTTCTGTGTGCTTGTGATCTCTCTCTCTCTCTCTCTCTGTTAAATAAATAAATAATATCTTTAAAAAAAAAAAAACAAAAAAACTTGGTTCCCCTCTTCTTGGCCTATACTCTCAATAGATGACTTTGACTTCCTTAACAGAAAAAAGCAGAAACTATCACATGGGCACTCTTTTTCCTAGCAAACATATAATTCTACTGTTACCTGTACCTAACCTGTCTTCCTTCTCTCCTATTTTAACGGAGGAACTCTCTTTCTAACTAGGTCCAAATTTTTTTCGTGTGCTTTGTATCCCTTCTGCCCTGCCTCTACAGAACCCCTCCCTGTAGACAGTCTGGCTTCATCTGTGTATCTTTTTCAGTTTTTCCCTCTGAATAGGGTCCTTTTCCATGGCTTTTAAACATTTTCAATTTTTTTTTTCAATTAAAAACAAATCCTTCCTGGATCTTAAGTTCCTTTCTAGCTACTCATCTAACTACCTCCATTTTTCTTCCTTCCACTTGCTGTTCAATCCATCCTCTCTGAAGGAGCTCTGATTGAGATCATGGGTGTCTCTTTAGTGAACTATTGGTGTCAACAAATCTAACATTTTTCAATCATCTTCTTGATGTTTTAGCAACAATTGACACAACTGACCACTCTTTCCTTGAAATGCTCTTTTGGTTCAGTTTCCATAACAATAATACTCTGATTTTTTTATATATATATACTTTTGGTTATTCCCACTCTTTGTAAGTATATCCTCCCCTACTCAAGCATTAAATCCAAACATCTCAATGCTAGGCCTTCAGCCTTTTTCTTTCCCCCACCCCACCATAACCTTTTTAAACTTTATTATTTTTTTAAAGATTTTATTTATTTGACAGACAGACATCACAAGTAGACAGAGAGGCAGGCAGAGACACAGGAGGAAGCAGGCTCGCTGCCGAGCAGAGAGCCCGATGCAGGGCTGGATCCCAGGACTCTGGGATCATGACCTGAGCCGAAGGCAGAGGCTCTAACCCACTGAACCACCCAGGTGCCCCTAAAATTTATTTTTAAAGATTTTATTTATTTATTTGACAGAGAGAGAGTGTATATGCAAGAGGATACAAGCAGGGAGAGTGGCAGGCAGGGTGGAGGGAGAAGCAGCTCAAGGAGCCTAATGTGGGGCTCAATCTCAGGAGCCTGAGTTCAAGACCTGAGCTGAAGGCAGACACTGAACCAACTGAGCCACCCAGGCGTCCCTCTTCTTCCCAATTGATACTTCTGAATATTCTTGCCAATGCCTAAGACCTAACCACCACCTCCATCTCAATGACTCCTGCCTTGATCATGTATCTGAGCTCAAGCTACTGTCAATTCTTCTTGGAAGCTTCAGAGGCACCTCAGATTCAATAAGCATATAACTGAACTCAAGATTTCCCCTCAAAACTTAGCCTTTTCCAGGGGTCCTATTTCAGTGGGCATACCAGTAAAAAGCCTAGGCATTTCCTGTGTCTTGTCCCCTCATTCCCACTCTCTCAAATCCATCACCAGAGTCGATCTTTTTATATCAAATCCATCTACTTCTCTCCAACTCCACTTTCAGTAGCCTTATCTAAGCTACCATCTTCTCATTCCTGTATTACTGTAAAACTTCCTAATCATCTACTTCAATCCACTCCTCGCCACTTGTGATCCTTTTTTCTTATAGCAACCAAAGTAATCTTATAAAACGCATGTTGTTTTGTTCTTTAAAGTAAGCTCCACATCCAACATGGAGCTCGAACTCACAATCCCAAGGTCAAGATTTGCATGCTCGACTGATTGAGCCAGTCAGGTGCCTCTAAAATTCATGTTTGATCCTATAAGGCCGCTGGCAAACATGGACTCCCCACCCCAGTGAGTGTTAGGTAAAGACTGAAATCTTAAATAGGGCAGGTCCTTGCAGAATGAAGCAGCAGTCTAACTGCACCCTCACCAGATACGGTGTCCCTATCTTACTTTCAGCCACTTGGGCCTTCTGGGTTTCTCTCCCCACAGAGCCTTTCCATGTGCTGTTTCCTTTGCTTGGACCACTACCCCCAACCATCCACTTGGCCTCATCCACAACAACCTGTTTTTTTTTTTTTTTTTAAAGATTTTATTTATTTGACAGACCAAGATCACAAGTAGGCAGAGAGGCAGGCAGAAAGAGAGGAGGAAGCAGGCTCCCGGCAGAGCAGAGAGCCCGATGCGGGCTCGATCCCAGGACCCTAGGATCATGACCTGAGCTGAAGGCAGAGGCTTTAACCCACTGAGCCACTCAGGTGCCCCACAACAACCTGTTCTTAAGATCACAGTTCTCTTCAATGTCTCTGAAAGGATTCCTTCTTTTAATCTCTCACCATCATCATCATCAGAGCTAATACAAGTTGGACACTGATCTAAGGGCTCTCCCAATAAGAACTTATCATAACAACCCCATTGAATGTATGTGGAAACTGAGGTATCACATCCTTTCATGTACCACAACTGTTATCTTCCTTTTGTGCAAAATGGAACAATAGTAATTTCTTTGTAGGGTGGTTGAGAATATTAAATGAGCTCATATCTGTAAAAGACTCAGAACGCTGCCAGTCATCTGGTGAATGTCCAATAAATGTTATCAATTATTAGTATTGCTGTAATCTTACATTTACTGCATGATTATTTGGTTAAAGTCTGCCCCTGTCCTATAAGTACCATGAACATTGGTCAGGGTCTTCTCTTCTGCTCACTATTGTATCCTTTATGCCTACTTACAGCTGTGGCCCACAGTGGGTGCTCAATAAACATTTCTCAAATGAATGGTGAATTCATGTCCACCTGCACAGGGTTATTACAAAGCTGAAATACATGTAAGTTATTTTTAAGGGGCACTTGGGTGGCTCAGTGGGTTAAAACCTCTGCCTTCAGCTCAGGTCATGATCCCAGGGTCCTGGGATTGAGCCCCGCATCAGGCTCTCTGCTCAATAGGGAGCCGACTTCCCTTTCTCTCTGCCTGCCTCTCTGCCTACTTGTGATCTCTGTCTGTCAAATAAATAAATAAAAATCTTTAAATGTAAGTTATTTTTAAAAACTACATAGGGATATAGAGATGCTGAACATTAAAATGGTAGATTGTGATGTTAACTATAAGCATAACAAGAATCTAAGGGGAAAAATTAATGTGGGTTAGATTTGTCAGAGAAGGCATTCATGGATGTATAGGGTTTGGATAGATGAGGTGGACCTCAAAATATGTCAAGGTTGTGGAGAGTATATGGAGGTATATAGGGGAAAAGACTAGCTGGTGTGTATGTGATGAGGGGTAACATAATCTCATTATAGATATGGTGGAGACAAATCATGGAGGGAATTGACAGGCAGATAAAGGAATCTGGACCTGACATGAAAGAGAAAAGGGAGAGTCCTGAGAGGGGCATTTCAGGAAGATTCCATCACCTGACAACGAGTGAGTCAGGAACTCTTCTTCATGCTGTAGATTCAGTGTGACCAAAACAAATCACAAATGGTGAAGGGATTTGACCAAGTGATTTCTGAGATCCTATAAGTTTTATCATTTTGTGATTTAAATAATAAGTATCTTCCAGCAAGTTCATCGATAACCAGGTACATCACCAGCTCCAACTTAAATAGGATCTGTAGCCAAGAATGTTAATTACATTGATATGAGTTCATGCAGTTTCTTCAGAAGGAAGGGGGAACAAGTTTATTAACACACGCTGTGGTCAGTTCTTTTTCCAAAAGCCTGTCCTTGATTACCATTGAGCCCATAAAGACAATTAAAAAAAAAAGATTTTCTTTCTTTATTTATTTGACAGAAAGAGATCACAAGTAGCCAGAGAGGCAGGCAGAGACAGAGGGGGGAAGCAGGCTTGCCGCTGAGCAGAGAGCCTGATGCAGGGCTCAATTGCAGGACTCTGGGATCATGACCTGAGCTGAAGGCAGAGGCTTTAACCCAGTGAGCCACCCAGGCGCCCCCAAGACAATTTTCTTTTTAAAGATTTTATTTGTTTGACAGAGAGAGACACAGTGAGAGAGGGAACACAAGCAGGGGGAGCAGGAGAGGAAAAAGCAGGCTTCCTGCTGAGAGGGAGCCTGATGACACGGGCTCAATCCCAGGACCCCAGGATCATGACCTGAGCTAAAGACAAACACATAATGACTGAGCCACCCAGACACCCCCATAAAGACAATTTATTTTTTTTAAAAAATATTTTATTTTATTTATTTGACAGAGATCACAAGTAGGCAGAGAGGCAGGCAGAGAGAAAGTTGGGGGGAAGCAGGCTCCCCACTGAGCAGAGAGCCTGATGCGGGGCTCGATTCCAGAACCCTGGGATCATGACCTGAGCCGAGGGCAGAGGTTTAACCCACTGAGCCACCCAGGTACCCCCCATGAAGACGATTTAAATTTGACTTCTGTACCAGAGAGTCTTCTTACTTCTCCTTGAGCATATTTTACTTTGGGGAAAGGGAATTGCCCAGTTTTATTTTTTGAACAGTATTTATTTTCTAAATGGTATTATGCTAAAGATGCTCAATAAACATTTTATTTTTTTTAAGATTTTATTTATTTGGAGAGAGAGAGGGAGATAGAGTGAGCACAGGCAGACAGAATGGCAGGCAGAGGCAGAGGGAGAAGCAGGCTCCCTTCTGAGCAAGGAGCCCGATGTGGGACTCCATCCCAGGATGCTGGGATCATGTCCTGAGCCAAAGGCAGCTGCTTAACCAACTGAGCCACCCAGGTGTCCCTCAACAAACATTTTAAATCCATGGGACCATCTCTGGAAAAGATATCTTGGCTATATGCCTACATACCTGGTGCAATAAATAACTGTCAACAGTTTCTCATGCCACTCATTTTTCATGTGGAAGCCTAAAATTAAAAATATGTAAAAGCAGCTGGCTCATGATGATTTCGTCAAGGAAACTTCAAATATACAAACCCAGATGGTTGGTATAGAATAGCGCAGAAAATGTCACTGAGTAAATACCAAATGAATAATCCTGGCCATTGAGAATTTTTGTCCACTTTCACTCCATAAAGGTTATTTCAAACTAGATTTCATTCATCATGAAGAATTATGCATGGCAAACTTGAACCGAAAGTTTGGAAAATAAGTTGGAATATGGTTTAAAAATTTTAGTAACAACTAATATTCTGACTTTATTGAATTCAAGTAATACACAGCCTGGGAACTCACTTCAAGATCTGTAAAAATGCCCCCCCCTTCAATAAAAGAATTAGAAATCAATGAACAGGGGCACCGGGGTGGCTCAGTGGGTTAAAGCCTCTGCCTTTGGCTCAGGTCATGATCCCAGGGTTCTGGGGTCGAGCCCCGCATCGCATCGGGCTCTCTGCTCAGCAGGGAGCTTGCTTCCTCTTTTCTCTCTGCCTGTTTCTCTGCCTACTTGTGATCTCTGTCAAATAAATAAATAAAATCTTAAAAAAATCAATGAACAGAGGGAAATTTGGGAAATTTGAGAATGTGTAGAAACTATACGCTCTTAAATAATCAAAGAGTCATGGAAGAAATTAAGGAAATTAGAAAACACTTTGAGGGGTGCCTGGCTGGCTTAGTTGTTAGGTGTCTGCCTTTGGCTCAGGTCATGATCCTGGGGTCCTGGGATAGAGCCCTCCATTGGGCTCCCTGCTCAGCAGGAGGCCTGCTTGCTCCCTCTCCTGCTCCCCTCAGTTGTGTTCCCTCTCCTATCTCTCTCTGTCAAATAAATAAATAAAATCTTAAAAAGAAAAAAAGGAAACACTTTGAGATGAATGAAAACACACAACATACAAAAATTTATAGGATGCAGTTAAAACAGTGCTTAAATAGAAATAAATAGCTATAAACATCTATTTTAGAAATAAAGATCTCAAATCAGTAACAACCCCTCCAACTTAAAAAGTTAGAAAGAGACGGGCACCTGGGTGGCTCAGTCGTTAAGCATCTGCCTTTGGGGCAGGTCATGATCCAGGGTCCTGGGACCCGCCCCATCGCATGGCGTCGGGTTCCCTACTCGGCGGAAGCCTGCTTCTCCCTCTCCCACTCTCCCTGCTTGTGTTCCCTCTCTCACTGTGTCTCTTTCTCTTCATTGAATAAATGAGTAAAATCTTTAAGAAAAAAAAAATCATACAATGTGAATAGAACTATAACAAGTAAAGAGATTATATCAGTAATCAAAACCTTCCCACAGAGAAAAGGCCAGGTGATGTCCCTGGTGAATTCTACCAAATGTTTATTTTTAAAAAATTATTTTTAGGGGCACCTGGGTAGCTCAGTGGGTTAAAGCCTCTGCTTTCAGCTCAGGTCATGATCCCAGGGTCCTGGGATGGACCCCCACATTGGGCTCTCTGCTCAGCGGGGAGCCTGCTTCCCCCTCTCTCTGCCTGCCTCTCTGCCTACTTGTGATCTGTCAAATAAATAAATAAAATCTTAAAAAGTATATTTTTAAATAGCTTTATGTATTTATTTATTATTTTTAAATAAGAAGGTTTTTTTTTTTTTACGATTTTAAGTTTATTTATTTGAGAAAGAGTGAGAAAGAGTGAAGGTGGGGGTGGGGGGTGGGGTGTGGCAGAAGGAGAAGCAGGTTCTCTGCCAAGCAGGAATCCAGATGCAAAGCTCTATCCCAGGACCCTGAGATCATGACCTGAGCCAAAGGCATATGCTTAACTAGCTAAGCCACCCAGGCACCCTTATTTATTTAGTTTTAAAGTAAACTCTACCCCCAACGTGGGGCTTGAACTCATGACCTGAGAGCAAGAGTCACATGCTCTATTGACTAAGCCAGCCAGATGTTCCCTTACCAAATGTTTAAAAAAGAATTAATGCTAATCCTTCACAAACTCTTCCAAAAAAATAGATGATGGACTTCCCAACTCATTCTGAGGCCAGTATTTCCCTGATCCCAAAACTAGACAAAGATATCATCAGAAAACTAAAGACAACCTTATATCACAAAAATCTTCAACAAAATACTAGTAAAGTGAATCCAGCCACATATAAAATGGATTAAATACCATGATCAAATAGGATTTATCTAGAAATGAGAGATTGGTTTAATGAAATCAATCAACATAATATAGCAAAGGAGGAAACCATATGATCATCTCAATAGACAAAGAAAAGGCATTTGAAAAAATCTAACACCTTTTCATATAAAAACATTCAACAACTTGGAATAAAAAGGAATTTCTGCAATTCCTGTAAAGAAATCACATAAAACCCAGAGCTAACATACTATTTAGTGGTGACTAAAAGACTAAAAGCTTCCCCCTAATATGAGATATAAGCTGCCAAGATGTCCACTCTTACTACTTCTATTCAACATTGTACCTAAGGTTCCAGCCAAGGCAATTGGGTAAGAAAAAGAAATAAAAGGCATCTGGATTGAAAAGGAAGAATTAAAACTATTCTATGAGTCTATGACATGGTCTTGCATATAGAAACTTTGAGAAACACAAAAACTATTAGAGCTAATAAATTGGTGAAGCAAGTTTGCAGGATATAAGGTCAATATACAAAAATCTATTGCATTTTCTATTTACTAGCAATTCAATGGGGGGAAGAACAGTCTTAAAAAAAAAAATACTGCTTAGACAACAGGATCTCCACATGCAAAAGAATAAAGTTAGACCCCTTCCTCACACTATATAAGAAGTTAACTTGGGGCACCTTGGTGGCTCAGTTGGTTAAGCAGCTCACTTTGGCTCAGGTCTTGAACTCTGCATCCTGGAATCTCGGAGCCAGGCTCCCTGTTCAGCAGGGAATTTGCTTGAGGATTCTCTCCCTCCCTCTGCCCCTGCCCCAGCTCACTCTCTCATATATACGCTAAAATAAATAAATCTTGAAAAAAAAAAGTAACAAAATGGATCATAGACCTAAATGTAAGAGTTAAAACTATAAAATTATATCTTCTGATCCTATAGATCTTGTTGGAGGAATTTGTATTTAAATTTTTTTTCAAAATTAAAATTGACTGCTGTCTATTTGAAATGGCCAATAAATAACATCCTTTAAAATTTAAATGACAGCCAAATTATATGTATAGTTAGGGCATTGATCTTTGTCTGAATTAATATCTCTTACCTATGAGTAGTTTATTTTTATTTTAGAGTTGAAAATGTTTTTAAGCAAAAAGTTTCTGAGAATGTTAGTGTCCATATGTAGCTCTTAATAAGCTAGAATTTAGTAAATATGTGAGCAGAGGCTTAGTCTTTTCTTAGTTTGTTTTTGTTTTGTTTTGTTTTTAGAGCATTTCCTTAGCATCTAGTCAGTTTTTAAAGATCTTTTTACCCTTCCTTCAGTGATATTGGCTCAAACAAAATAGAAGCTAAAGAACAAATGAATTTCTGGGGACTCTATGTTTGATCAGTATTCTTCTGATGGTGGAGCAAGGAGTAATGGTTCCCATGCTAAGTAATTTCCATATCTTGGTTTTTCCAGAATGAGTTTTCAAAACAATGTTCTTCCAGAATGAAATTCAAAATGGTGTCATTATGTAGGAGTTTCTGGGCCTAGGTGAGAAAAATAAGAATTTTCCACTCTTTTTCCCTTTCCCAGTACATTCTATGTAGTGGATAGATTATCCAAGAGTCCAATTTCATTCCCTATTTTTAAGTTAAGTACACTGGACTTTTCACTATAAATGCCTGTATCAGAAAGACCAACCTCATATGATCACTGAAGTTGATTAAATGTTAAAGTTATATATAATATTAGTTTGCAATAAATGACACAAGAAACAATGTTAAATTCGTAATAAAAGCAAATAGATATCATGGGACTTGATCTTTTGAAGCTGGATTATATTATAGGTAGGGCTGCCAGATTTAGCAAAAGATATAGGATGCTCCAATTTGATTTGATGCTCCAATTTAATTTCAGATAAACAATGAATAATTAATATAAGTATATTCTGAATATTGTACAGAAAATATATATGCTAAAAACTACTGTTTTTCTGGAATTCATATTGAAGTGGGCATCCTGCATTTTATCTGGCAACCCCAATTATGGGACAATGAAGAGTGAGATTTTATGCATTCTCCTTACAAAAAGCTGCCCAGACCAGCAGTAGGAGATAAACAGACTGAGTGGTCCTACATTTCTGTTCTGGTTGGTCACTGAACAGTTAAGGAAGTTTCTAGCAAAGTCCTAGAATTGGGCTGGCTTGTGATCAGATCCTTGTCTATTTTTAGGCTGCGGTAAATGGGACAGTTATTCCAGGGATTGGGGAAAAGCAAGTTACATTTAAAGTTGTGGAGAAAAGGTATATGTTTAAAGAGAGGAGAGATTGAGAGTGTGTCATATATTGCCACAGTAAAGGCCACTTCAACCATCATCACTGTGTCCATTTCTCCCCTTGCAAGCAAATAAGGTAGGTATAAATGATGTCTTATTGATCTAGAAGGTGCCAGATGACTTCTGTTTTTGAATATGTGGACTGACTGTGTTAAGCAAAGGAACAGTGAGATAGGAAACTGGTTTTGAAATCATCTCCACTGGAATGAAGTACGGATATCTCAAACTCAATCCTTCTATAACAGAAGTCATTACCTTCCCTTCCATATTCTTCCCCACTCCTTAAGTTCATTCAAATATTCAACAAATATTCAAATGGTCCCTGAGTGCCAGGATGTACTGACTCGGGACACAAGAAACACATGGTCCCTCTCTGAGAGCTTACAGCAGAGTCGGGGACAGTCTGATAAAATCACAAAAATAAATGTGCAATTACACGTTATGATATTGCTATGAGGAAAAGATGTTGGGGGGCATCTAGGTGGCACAGTTAAGTGAGGGACTCTTGGCTTCAGGTCAGGTCATGATCTTAGGGGCCTGGCATTCAGGCCTGCTTTGGGCTCTAAGCTCAGCATGGAGTCTGCCTGAGATTCTCTCTCTCCCTCTGCCCCTCCCATTCGTGCGGTCTCTCTCTTTCTCAAATAAATAATATCTTTTAAAAAAAAATGTTGGGTGCTAAAAAATCATTCATCAAGCTGGTATACGACTACTGATCTTTATGGGGCTATTATAACGAATAAACACAATGAAGCATCCTGAGAACAAAACTTTTTAAAAAGATAGCACTAGAAATTATCCTATTTAGGAAAATAATCTCCATTAAAACCATAATTCCTCAAATTTGGTGACTATCTAAGCTATCAAATAACATTTGCTATTATGTTGACTTTTAAACACTTAATTGCATATGTTATGGGTATGATTAGCCATATTGCAAAAAGTAGGAGTAGGTGATTTTGCCTGATGGGTGTCCTCTTCCGTGTTCAGCCCACCTTTGATGGGTGTATACTCAACCGCCCCTGTGCCATCTCTGATACAGAGGATGCAATTCCTGCTAAACTGAAAAGGCGAAACGGACACCTGCCTGTTTCAGTAGTCGACCATGGTTTCTTTCAACGACAGAGGATAGCTTCTAGCAAAACTACAACACACGGACAGGGGGACTTTTACTGCATCTGGTAGAATTCCAAAGCACTTAACACCCAGTCTTCTTGCTGGGGTCAACAGGGAGGCTCCCGGTCTACTGTAGTGCAGCTACTTCTGGCCTGGAACACAGCTGCTGGTTAACAGCTGTACAGCGTCAGGGCTCCACACTCAAGACCTTGAAGAGCTCACTGCACCCAATTAAATAACATATATTGCTGTTTTCGGGTAAAGCTTCTTGTGTCTTGCGAATGAATGTACCTAGAACTAAAGGACAGAAAGTACTTTGTTTCTCGGAGCTTTCTCAACTCAGTTTGGGCAATTTTCGCCCTCCATATTAAGAACCCCCACCCTCACCCCTTCCCATATACCACTCTTACTATCTTCTAGACGGACAGTATAGCCTTTTTACTGAATGGCTGTAGGAAGGGAGAACTGAACCGGGGGCGGTGGGGTGGGATGCGGGTAGTATTAAAACATTTACTTGGTAGGGGAGGGACGGATGCACTCACAAAACCCCCAAGCGGCCTTACCCCGTGTCCAGCCCTAACTCCAGGTTCCCTTTCCTTGGACTGGTATGGGGTGGGGGGGGAGGATGAGACGAACCTGGGGCGGGCGACCACAGCCCGTCCTCCACCCCTCCGCCACCCCCGGGGTGCATTCTCCCCACCGAAAAAAAGAGGAGCGGGGAGCCGACCTCGCCCCGATGCCGGGCCCGCGGGTGGGGAAGGAGCGCCGGCCGCCGGGGGAGGAAGGCGAGCCCGCAGCCCCGCTACCGCTCCGATTGTTACGCGCCCTCAACTTCACAGAGTGCGGCACTCAAGGGGCGCAGCGCCGGGAGGAGCTGCGGCGGGAAAGCCGTGCCGCCGCCCGCGGTCTCCAGGCCAGCCGCCCGCGTTCTTCCGGCCAGCAGCCCACGGCGGGGGAGGGGCAGCCGCCGCCCGCGTTCCCCGGCACCGGCGGCCGGCGGAAGGGCCGCGCGTCGCGGAAGCGCGGCCGCAGCTGAAGATCAGCTGCTGGAGGAGGCGGAGGAGAGGGAGGAGCCTAGGGGGGGAAAGAGAGGGAGGGGACCCTCAGGAAGCCGCGAACGCCACCGAGTGTCTGCACACCTCGCTCCGTTTGCCATGGCTGGTTAAAGAACCATCCGGATCGCAGCGCGGGGGGAGGGTTGGGTGGGGGGAGAGCGGCGGCCGCGCGTGAGGCCGAGGGAGGGGCGGCGGCGCGAGCGGCGGCGGCGGCGGTTCCAGCATGAAGAGGAGAGCTGGCCTGGGGGGCAGCATGAGGTCAGTGGTGGGCTTCTTGTCCCAGCGGGGCTTGCATGGGGACCCCCTGCTCACTCAGGACTTTCAGAGGAGACGCCTGCGAGGCTGCAGAAACCTCTACAAGAAGGACCTCCTCGGCCACTTCGGCTGTGTCAATGCCATTGAATTCTCCAACAATGGAGGCCAGTGGCTGGTCTCAGGTAAATCAACCCCCTTCCCCGCCCCGCGCCTCCCGGCCCCCTTCCAACCTCCCCTTTCGCTCTCCCTCGCCACCCTCCTTCTGCCCTCCGCCCCCACCCCCTCCCTCCTCAACCCCTCTTCTGCGGTGGGAAGGTTTGGTGTCAAATTCAAACCCTTGCAGGGGAGGGAGGGGAAGGGGAGGATGTCTTCTGTTAAAAAAAAAAAAAAAAAAAAAAAAAAACCTAAAATGGTTGACAGGTCCTTAATTCGCTTTATCCCAAGTGCAAAGTGATCTCTCCTGATGACTGCCCTGGAAGTGTGGGTCGGGGATGGGGGGGGGCGAGATTACCGCCTGACAAAGTTTGATGGGAAACTCTTGCTCGGTGTACTTTAAAAGGTGCGGGGGGCATTTTGGGGATTCGGAGGGGGAGGAGGCCGAGGCGCGCCGGAGGCCAGGGGGAGCTCGAGTCCCTGGCGCCGGCGTCCGGGAGAAGGGGCCTTGGGGCTGGGGGCCGGGCGGTGACAGGGCCGGCCGCCGAGGGGTCGGGGGCCGCGACTCGGGGGGGCTGGCTGAGTGAGCGAGGAGAGGAGCCGGGCGGGTAGCTGTTGGCCGCCCCCCCCGTCGGCGCCCTGAGGGGCCCGGCTCCATCTCCCCTTTGCTGTGGTGGCCTCTTCCGTGTCGTGTTTTTCTTACGGTGTGGGCAGTACTGGGGGCTCTGGAGGCTACGGGGCACCGGCCAGAACTTGAACGCGTAACTTGTGAGGCGGGGGGTGGTGGGTGGGCGACCCCCAGAGACTTGTTGGCTGCAGCCCCCCCGCCCGCACCCCCTTTGCCGGCCGCTGCCCGTTGCAGGTGGTCTCCGCGCCTCCTCCCTCCAGCCCAGCTGGGCTCGACTGCCCCCGGGCTCCCCCTCTGGTGTGGGGAAAGTGGCGAAATCGAGGCCGGGGCTCTGGCCCGGCGGTGTAGGCCTCGCTCTCCCGGGGCTCCTAGCGACAGGCAGCTGAATCGATAGCCTATTGCTCCCGGGGAGGCCCGGGCCGGGCGGGCCGCGGCGACAGCTGCCCCGGGGGAGGTACGCCTGCTGCCCGCGGGGGCGCTCGTCGCCGCCGCCGCCCTCCTCCCCCGGGAGGGGGGTGTCTCGGGCCCCAGGTGGACGATTGGGGATGGGGTCCGCCGGGCGACTCCCCGAAAGCGGTTGGGGGGGGGAGGGCGAAGACGGCTCGCCTTCTACCCTGCTCCGTCCCTTTTCCTGCGTTGAGAGGGAGGAAGCGGGAGCCCAGCGCTGGACGTGGCGCTTCGCTTCACCCAGGCCGGTCCCCGAATGGTTTTCTAATTTACGTCAGTGGGCAGCTGGCCAGAAACTTCTGCGATCATGGCAAAGCATCCGTCTTCATCGCGAGTAACAGTCGGAAGTGGCACGGGCGTACAGTCCAATTTAGGGGTAGCAGAGATAAGACTTGTGTGATCCTTTCACGATAAACCTTCTGGGGTTTCTCCAGAACTCACTTGACTTTTCCACCCTAGATCGTTTTCTCTTTGACTAGGTAGATTTTGGCCCTAGATCATCCGCTGAAGAAACCTGATATTCTACTTCAAGGCATACTCCAAACAAAAGCTTCCTTCCCCAACACTGCCAAAAATTCCGAGGGCAGAAATGGGGAAGATCTCTTTAGAGAGCTCACCGTTTTGTTGTTTGTTTGTTTGTTTTTGTTTTTCCTTCTGTATTTATTATACTCTAGTCTCCTTAACAGACTGATGTTTTCCAACAGAGATGTCCCCAGACACAAGGAAATTCTTCCTACTGGTGAGGGAATTTGGGGGGGTACTCTTACAGGCTGAACTAGTTACGGTACAGTCATACATTTCCCGGCTTAACACTTTTTAAAAATAACAGATTTATTAAGATATAATTTACATGCCTTACAACTCACCCAGTTTAACTTAACATTTTTGAAGAAACACTGAAATGTTGTCTCTATTCTCAGTAAGTTAACCCTTGCTCAGAACCTTCCCCTGTGTCTCAAATGAACCCCCTTTTCTCTAGTCTTGGCCAGTTAATTTATCTTAATTGTAGTCCTATAGAAGAGGAGAGTCCTTTCCACAGGGCAGGCTCTGGCAAACCTGGTTTCAGGCATTTATTTCCTTATTTTTCTAGGCCTGAGTTGCCCATCTCCATCATTACTTTCTGGGTTTCAGTCTTCTTCGCTCCTTCCTTACTCCTCCTCCTTCCCCTCCACACTTCCTCTAACTCGGTCCTTCCTGTTTCCTTTTTATTTACTCCTGTCCTTGTTTCTAGTCCGTGCAACGGGACCCAGAGGGGCCTGCACCGCTCCCCACCCCCAGCTCAGATACACTTAGCTTTTCTTTCTTATTTCCTGAACAAAACCTTTTGGTTAAAAGCCTTTTTAGCTATTCACCTTCCATTATCAGTACAACTTATGCTAACAGAAATTTCCTCCTGTTTGCTTCAGATAAGGAAGCCCCCTCTGGGAGTCATAAATACACCTTAACTTGTTAAAGCTAATTAAATATTGTTCTGGGAAGTTCTTCAATAATCTTCTCCAATTTAAAACTATTTAAAGTGTCAGGTTTACATATTCTCTTATCTGTCACTGTCCTTTAGCAGTTAAAACCAGGGGAGGGGCTCTTAGGATTTTGAGGCTAATGCTGTGTATCCCTTATGTTTCACAATAATGTGGTGGGAGGCCAGACTCTATGATGGCAATGAGATTACCTTTCTGCATTTTGTTGTTCTTGTATCTTGTCTGGGTTGGTTAAAGACTTCAGAAAGCCATGAGTAAAATGATAGTATGTTCATAGTTTGTTCACTGTTTTTATTTCCTAAATGTTTGGGCAGGCTCACATTTCTTGTAACTGACATAATTATTTGGCAGAATTAACTTATACCTAGGGCAAAAATATTTGCATGGTTCCTGTGGCCTTATAAAATGTGGTTTGTTAAGGATACATCATTGCTGCTTTGTTCTAACAGCTGGCCCCTTTTCCAGGGCGCAGTGAGGCCAGCAGATATTAAGAGTAAGCCCGAGAAAATCAGGAAGGAGAAGGGTGTTCTGCTGGGCAGTGAGACTGTGACAGCAACAAGTGGGAGGATTTTTTTTTTTTAAACATTAAAATATATTTAACTTAAAAAGTGTTTTTCTTTTTTTTTATTTTTTTTTATTTTTAAAGATTTTATTTATTTATTTGTCAGAGAGAGATCACAAGTAGGCAGAGAGCCAGGCAGAGAGAGAGAGGAGGAAGCAGGCTCCCTGCTGAGCAGAGAGCCTGATGCGGGACTCGATCCCAGGACCCTG